>NC_136061.1:572881455-573317253 GCF_964261635.1 Lissotriton helveticus | reverse complement strand
ACCGGACTATTTGGAAAATTCAACACAGTTGTCTTTTCACTTTGTTCAGAATCCAAGTTATTAGAGGAAGAGTTGGAAAGGTGTATGCGAAAATTCCAGTCCATGTGATCTGAGATGCATTTTCCCAGGACACACTGTGCAGAAACCTGTTTTCCATAATGTTGCCATTTCCGATTTAGTATTGTAGCAAACAGCTCCAGGGTCGGTATTCCCCATTTGATGAAGCGTCTGGAGGGCTGTTTTTGTGACATATTCCATTCATGGTATTCTCATAAAGATCTGCTTAGATCACCCGCCCAATAGTTTTCCTTGCCTTGCACATGTGCCACTCTCCTGGAAACCTTATCGTGTAAGCACCAATTCCAAATTGCTTTTGCTTTGTTGGACAGTAGATGTCTTCTTGTTCCTCCTTCCTTGTTTAAATAAAACATTGTTGTCGCGTTGTCCATTCCAACCAAAAACTCTGATCCTTTTGTTCTTGGCAAGAAGTACAGAGCACCAGAGATACGGCTCTAAGTTCTAAGAAAAGCATGTTCCTTTTTTTTTTTAATCTCTGGTTGACCTCTTGCTACTCACTTTCTAAACTTGGAGATGTGCTCCACAACCCTCCACGGATGCCTGTGTTGTCATGACATAATTTAGTGGTTTGCTGAGAAAAGTTAGACCCATGGAAATGTCCTTTGTCATCCACCATTTCATAGCTTTACCATTTCTGGCGGTATAATAGTAACATCGTCAAATAACCCCGTCTCCTGTTGCCATTGCTTGTCCATTTGTTCCTGTAGTGGTCTCATAAACAAGCAACAGTTGGTTATCAGTGGAATTCACAGTGAAATCATTACCAAGAACGATATGTACTGCCTGACTGAAGTTCAATTTTTCTTGAGAGGGCAGACGTTAGTCTCATCATCACGGTAACTCTCTCTTTTGTAGAAAAAGCCTTACAGAGTGTTGTGTCCGGAAATGCCCCCAGGGATGTGATTCTTATGTTGGAATAAGGCATTATTTCCCCCCGGTTAGTTTTAGATCTAAATTTTTGAAAATTTAAAGGCATGCTTTTGTTGAACTTATTGCAGCCTGGTATGAAGTTGCTTTTATTAGCCAGAAGTCCACGTATAGGAATAGCTGATGGCCAGTTCTCCTTAGGTACGATGATACAGGTGCCATGCACTTGATGAAAATTCTTGAAAACGGAGGACTTTAAATTGTTAGAGACATCCGATCACGTCGAACCCGAGATACCTCCTGTATTTGAAATGTATGGAAATATGGATGTAGGTATATTGTAGATCTAACAATGCCATATAATCCCCTAGGTTTATCAGCTAAATTATATCCTGCAGAATAACCGTTTGGAATGATTACTTTTTGAGGTACTTGTTGAACTGTCTCAGATCCAATACCTGCCTCTATTTTCCATTTTTCTTCTTCAATAGGAAGAATTTGGAGTTGAAACCGATATTCCTGCGAGCTTGAGGGACCTCTTTGAATACACCTGTCAGCATGTAGTGAGAGTGGTTGATTCACATGTTCTTGCATATAAACCATTCAACAACACTCCTCTGGTTGGCTGGCCAGAGAGATAGGTTCAGCTGGGGCTGTTTCTGTGTGCTTTCAATACAACTTTGAGTACCTTCTGTATTTCAGGGGGACACGCAGGTTGTCTGAATACCATGTGAAGCAGATCTCCTGCACTTTTACCTGCAACAAGTCTTTTTGTTCAATTGCCAAACAGTCACGTCCCTCTGGGTGCTCCCACGATGCTGTGAAAGACCTGAATGTGTAGAACCAACAAATGTTAACCTCTCAATAGTCAAGCCGGGCACTACAGGTTTTATGGTTCAGGCTGAAGCAAGCTGACATGGACTACCTCAAAGATTTGCCCGAGCTGAGTTTAATGCGATACAACTGTTTAATCCTTCCCTGACAATTTCAAGCAACCTGAATCCTTTAATCCTTTATGAAGTCATTTCATTATTAATGTTGCTGGAAATTCAAGATACTTGCTAAAGTTCTAGCTACTCGGCTATCGCTGTTAATGACTAGAATTGTGCTGCCCGATCAGTCTGGATTCGTGGCCGGCCGTTCTACGTCGCACAACTTACGCACCCTGTTCGCCCTCCTGCGCACTGTGCACCCTGATACACCTGTCGCAGCCATTTTTCTTGATGCGACTAAGGCCTTTGATTCAGTCGAATGGCCCTACCTATTTTCTGTCTTGGCAAGCATGGGATTTCCGCCCTTGTTTATAGCCTGGATTCGCCTGCTCTATACTCGACCTACGGCAAGGGTGCTAATCAATGGCCATCTGTCACGGCCTATCGATATTACCAGAGGCACGCGTCAGGGATGTCCACTATCTCCCTTATTATTTGCCATAGCTGTTGAGCCGCTGGCTTGTCGCCTATGTCAACTACATCGAGAGGGGGCGGTTCAATGCTTACAATGCCAAATTGATGTGTCCCTATACGCTGACGATATCACCCTGTATGTTAAGCACCCTGAGGTGCGTCTTAACCCTTTACTCAGGGAGTTCATTATGTTTGGTGGGATGTCGGGTGTACACATCAATTGGTCCAAGTCCCAAATGTTCCCTCTAACAGAGGCGGTGGGTGACTTTCCCCTTGATTATCCATTGGAATGGTGCCGGACGGATCTCCGCTACCTGGGGATACGTATTTCCCGGGATAGGGAGGAGACTCTTCGAGCCAATTATGGAGTAGCTATCACAAAGCTGACTGCCTCCGTGGATCGCTGGCTCACCCTGCCGCTTTCCATGGCCGGCAGAGCGTCCCTAATTAAAATGGTCATCCTGCCCAGATTCCTTTATCTTTTTATCAATATCCCATATTTCCCCGGCGCTTTCTTCTTTAAGACGCTAAAGGCTGAGCTCCGCAGGCTCTTTTGGGGAGGCAAGAATCCGCGGCTTCAATGGTCCACGCTTACCTTACCTTACGACAAAGGAGGGTTCGATGTACCGGACTTTGAGGAATATTACTAGTGTGCTCAAGCGCATTTTGCCTACCACTGGATGGCTCCTACGCCTTACATGCCACATGTTGCGGTCGAGGACTGGATAGTACACCCCCTCCCGCTCTCGGGATTGCTCCATTGCCCGGAGTCCTCCATAACCACGCCGAACACCTCTGTTTCATGCACAATGGACACGTGGCGTCGTATAGCCAGGAGCTTACTGTGCACACTACCCTATTCGCCGAAGCTGCCTCTCACCTATCATCCAGAGCTCACCTTATTACGGGAGCAGGGATTCCGCACCCTATGCACTAAATTACATATTTCCTGCTGGGGCGACCTGTTTGTTAAGGGCCAATTTAAAACGGCAGACTTTTTCTTCCAGTCGCACGACCGCACCCCTCTGGACCTTTTTTATCATATCCGCCTTCGTGCGGGACATACTCCCCAACTTTCCTGACGAGCCCGAGATATTGCCTCCACTTCACTTCCTGTTAAGCTCCCGGGACGGAACACATTTGGTATCTGGACTTTACCGGCAGCTTAGGGGTGCTGTGCCGACACCGGACTCTAGGGCTCGGGCGAGATGGGCTGCCGAGCTGGCTACTGACATCACGGATGACCAGTGGACGTACTGTTGTGCGCTCACATCCCGCTTGTCTGCCAGTAGCAGATTCAAAATTATACATTATAAATTCCTGCAACGGCTGTACTATACACCGGTTCGCAAACTTAGATTTGGCCTGGCGGAGGATGATCGCTGCGTACGCTGCCATGCCGCCCATGCAGATGTTCTGCATCTAGCTTGGGAGTGCCCGCAGGTGGCCCTATATTGGCGACAGGTGGCGGATGCCCTCGCGGAAATGACGAACTCGGAGGTGCCTTTGGACCCCCTGGTGATGATCCTCGGCTATACTTACCGGGTTCCTAGCTCTAGCCGGAAATTTGTTGATACTGCGCTTCTATTGGCCAAGCGCCGTGTGGCTTGTCGTTGGGGTCGTGGCAGGGCACCCAAATTCAAAGATTGGCTGGCGGACTTGACTTATTGTCAGGACCAGCATAATACATTTGCTGAACTGCTGCCTACATCCTGTACGCCTAGAGACATATGGAGTCCCTTGGTGTGCTACATGCTCCACCGTCCGGTCGGGGAGGATGTGCCTGAAGAGAACCCTGTCCCTCTTTGATGCTATATGGTCCGGTATTGACGTGGGCCGCCTTCTGGCTACAGCATCCACATGTCACTGTGATCAGCATGAGACGCGTTTTTTTTGTTGTTGTTTTTTTTCTCCCTCTCTGCCTCCTATG
The DNA here is from genome assembly GCF_964261635.1 of Lissotriton helveticus. Taxonomy (NCBI): domain Eukaryota; kingdom Metazoa; phylum Chordata; class Amphibia; order Caudata; family Salamandridae; genus Lissotriton; species Lissotriton helveticus. The sequence continues at coordinate 573,312,972 of NC_136061.1, read as the reverse complement.
ATTGGGCTGGAATGGCTCGCTGTCCGCACCGACCCCCCATACCCCCCCATTGCAGCTCCTCCTCTCCTGGTGGTGACTGACCCGCCTCCCCCCTCCCCCCTGAGTAAAGCTCGTGCCCCCTCCACTGCACTTTCCATATCCCGGGACTCATCCCCCCTTCCTCACACTGAACATACGCGACACAGCACATGTCATTGCCCTCGGCCTTGTGGGCAGACTGTTAGAAACGCGGAGTCACGACTACTGAGTGCTGCGCTGCACTGCCTATCTGGACTGCCTTAGTGATTTGTCATCTTTTCTCTTTTCAAGGGAGAACGAAATGCCTCTTAGTTTCTTCCATGTTGGGAAGTTTTCCTTTTTTCTCTTTTTCTAACTGTTCAGATACTGAATGGTGACGGAGATAATTTTGTTCTGCTGCTGCCCATCCTTCAAGGGCCCTGCACCACCAACTGCACTACTGCCATCGCTCATGTATGTTCTATGCCGCCGGGCCCCAGGGTTGCCGGCTACTGGGCTGTGTCATGTTTTCCATACTACGCTGCCAGCCTCCGGGTTGTGGGCAAGAAAAGCTGTGTACTATGCCTTGAACTACGCAATAAAGCAGTGTTGAACTCAAAAAAAAAAAAAAATGTTGCTGGCAATTCGTGGAATAAAAGATTAAAACGTAGTTATTCTGAGATGTAAAGAGATTCATCTGTAGATAGCCCACATCTCGAAAAGTTGGAAAACAACAGCTAATAATGTGACATTTTTTAAAGTCAACTCACAGCATTTATTTGAAGGGTACAATGCTCAATGCACATTGTTTGGGATTAAGAAAAACTGCTTATTTTGCCCTTGGGCAAGTAGACGCAACAAGTCTGGTTGTGACAAAGAAGATTGCCTGCTGCTACTAAAACAAGCTATATATCTGAATATATACATTGTTTCAACTGATATGATTCATTAACATAAAATATTTACTGTTAGGGATAGCACTCGTAGGAAATACATTAAGCTGTATGTTTGCTTGTTTTACTGACAGTGGTTCGAATACAAAACAGTTTGCACAAGATTTCAAAACATAAGTTGTAATTTCATAAATAATAGAAGACACAAAAGCAGGTAATAATGTGCTTCTTTATTCCAACCATCCAGTCTCCTCAACTGTTCTGAGGTGTGAACATTCTAAGGTGAGCTCTACAACGGAACGTTCTAAGCAGGAAGGGAGAGCACAGAAGAACATGATACCAATGGGAAAAGGAGAATAAGGTAAATTACAACACATCTCCCTTCCTCGGGAAGAGTAGGGAAGCAACATGGCAAGGAACAAAGGTGAACAAAACATCTTCAACTGGGGTGTTAAATTGATGTTGACCAGTCTATCACCACTCCAAGTCTGTCCATTGTCAAGGTGAACCACATTTGTGCTAGATCTGATCACTCTCTGGGATGGCAGGTACTTACTCAAACCTGGTTGAACATGAGCAGGTTTCTTTATCACCACAGGTGTGTTGGGATGGAGGTCATGCTCTTTAACTCCATGTTTCTGGTCATATCAACTTTTGTATTTCTCTTGATGTTGTTGAGTTTTCAATTGACTTGATTCCTGGTTGAGGGTGACTTTCTTGCCTCCTTCCAACCACCTTGGATTAATCTTTGTGCTGGGTTCTCTCTCTCTTAGCATTACAAAAGTAGAGATTCCCGTGATGAGGTTGGGTGCTGTGTGGTAAGCCCAAATACATTCTTTCAAAGATTCTTCAATTTTTAGGTTATTGGCCAATTGGATATGATCCTTGATCATGCGGTTAGCTCTTTCCACTAGCCCGTTGGCTTTAGGACTATAGAGTGCAGTTTTTTCGTGTTTTATATTCAATTTGACAAGGAAATCTCATCCTTTCAGAGGTGAACTGCACCCCATTGTCCGTTATAAGTGTAGCTGGTATGCCTTCAAAGAAAAATATATTATCCAAGAAGGAAATGAGACTGGTTGTATTTGTGGCGTGGGAGTAAATTTGAGGTTGATCCATTGAGAGGTGTAATCAATAGGGACAAACAAACCTTTTTTTGGGTTCCCAATATTTCCATAGGACCAATTATGTCTAAGGCCAACTTGGTCCACAGTATCTCTGGGACTTCGACAGGAGATAGGGGCACTTTCCTTAAGATTTTGCTCTTGTTACTTTTTGCACAACTGGTGCATTCTTTCACTTTCACTTCTACTAAAGAGTCCATCTTTGGAAACCAATAACAACTTCTGAGTTTGTTTTTTGTAAGGCTCCTGCCTAAGTGCCCTTCATGAGTAAGGTCAATTATTTTATTCTTCATGTCTTTGGGAGGAACTATTTTTCCATTGCGGTATATTCTGTTATCCATGAGTGATAATTCATATCTTACTTCCCAAAAGTCTTTAATGGTGTCAGGAATTTGGGATCTATTCTCAGGCCAGCCATTGATGATCAAGTCTTTTAGAATGTGCAAGTCTTTGTCATTCTTCATACTCTCTTCCCATTCCTCCTTAGTGAGGGATGGAAGATGTGTGGACAATATCGGAACATCTAGTTGGTTTTCACCATGACTGACATTGAGGGTAGACCTGGACAAATAGTCAGCAATATTCTCGGGTCCAGGTAAATACTATACTCTGAAGCAGTAATTCTCCAGTACCCATTTCAAGATGCGAGGAGATTTATTATCATTTTTTGATGAGAACATGAAAGTTAATGGCTTGTGGTCTGTGCGTATTATGAATTTGGTACGCCATAAGAAGAATTTAAAGTGATTAACCGCTCAGAAGCACGCCAACGCCTCCCTTTCAATGACGGAATAGTTGCGTTCTGAAGGACTTAGGGACCGAGAGGCAGAAGTTATTATAGTTTCACCATTCTCATCTGTTTGTGAAAGTGTCGCCCCCAACCCTTTGTTGGAAGCATTAGTGGTTAATAACATTTCATTTTGTGATCAAATGATGGTGAATCCAGAATTTGTTTCTTTACTGTATCAATCATTTCATTATGTTTCTTCTCCCATGTAAATTCCTTTTTTTTTAAGAGATCAAGCAATCCAACGCACAACTCAGCAACATTTTTGACAAACTTTGCCATGTATTCGGCCAGACCTAAAAAAGGATTTTAATTCATCTTTGTTGGTAGGATATGGTGCATCCTTAATTGCTTGAGTTAGACTGTACTTAGGTCTGAAACCTTCTTGGGAGATGGTGTGCCCCAAGTAGTCAACTGAGTTCACCCTGATCTTACACTTGTCAAATTTTACAGTCAAACTTGCATCCATTAGTTTCTGGAAGACTGAGTTAAGGACATTATCATGTTCTTCCATGGTTGGCCCATACATTAATATGTCGTCCTGGAAGCATAAAGTATTCTTGGTGCCTCCGAGGATTTGTTGAAAAATTGCTGCCCGAAGGCCAAACCGAACGGCATTCTGATGAACATGTATGCTCCGAAAGGCGCAGTGAATGTTGTCAAAGGCCTGGACTCTGGGTGCAATTCTACCTGATGGTAGGCCATTGAGAGATCAATAACTGAAAAGAACTTTGCTCTGCCCATAGTGCTTAAAATCTCATTTATATTGGGTAAAGAGAACCTCTCCACCCATATACTTTCATTAAGGCTGAACAGGTCCACACTGAGGCAAATGCCTTGCCCATTGGCTCTGGACACTAAGACTAAGGGCGCCACCCACTCTGAGGAATCGATTGGTTGTATGACCATCTCACACAATTTGTCCGATTCAGCTTTGAGAGTCTTTCTCAATAAGGGTACTGGACGAGTTTTGTGAACAATGGGTTTAGCTCCTTGTCTGACTTTAATCTTATGTTGAAAGTCCTTCAATTTTCCTAATCTGTCAGCGAATAGATCTGGAAAGGCTTGGCGTAAGGAATTATTGCTATTAGAATTGTCCACCAGACTGACTTGGTCATTTTTGTTGGGGTCCAAAATGATCCCAAGCTCTTTCTGGTGTTGCCATCCTAGAAGATTAGCCCCATTCTCGACTACATACACTTATCCTACTGTAGATCTCCCTTTGAAGACAATAAGGGCTGTCACCATGCCAACAAGAGGGATGGGGTCCTTTGTGTACCCTTCCGGTGAAATATCAGGTTGATTTTGTTCTAATTTCACACCACTCATTAAATTCTTGAAGTCTGTGATATTGATGAGGGTGAACAGGAGTCTGCAAACATTTCCAAAGGCTTATTGTCAATATATACAGTGCATTTGGGGTAGTTGGGTTTGACCGACTCATCAATTGAAAAACAAATGTTGCTGGAGGTTCATTTTCCTTATTAACCATTTTTGCAGAAATGTTAGTTAAGGACATTAATTTCATAAATAATAGACGACACAAGAGCAGCTAAGAATGTGCCTTATTCCAATCATCCAGTCTCCTCAACTGTTATGAGGTGTGAATATTATAAGGTGAGCTCTACAATGGAACGTTCAAAGCAGGAAGGGAGAGCAGGGGTGAACAGAAGATAAGGGGAAAAGAAGAATAAAGTAGATTACAACAATAACTAATTGTGGAGGTTTGCAAAGCACCCAGATTTATCCTTGATAGTATGCAAATGCGCACAGAAGAACTGAGGATTGTTTACATTCAAAATAAAAAGTACCCTAAAAATATTTCCACTCGAAAAATAATGGATGACGGATGCTGACAGTTTTGCTATATTCTGGTGCAATTTTTAAGGGCAACATCATATAACATTTCGCAATGGCATCATTTAAAAAACATGTTTGAAACATGCCAATGTTTGATTAAAAAAAATGGGAAACCAGCTTAACACCATTTTTGGCAACATGTAACAAAAGGACAAGTTACTTACCTTCGGTAACGTCCTACCTAGTAGAGGCTTACATGTCAGTAAATACTTTCCGCTCTGGTATATCGTCAGGTCATCTGCCTATAATAGGTTTCCAGGTGGGGGAACACCCATTGGTAAGGAAATTGATGAGGGGAGTGAGACTGTCGGCCCCTCCTGCTACTCAGTATTCGACTCTGTGGGATGTTAATTCGGTCCTTAATTTGTTATTATCTGGGCCAAGCAATAATCATCTATTGAGGAAGCAACTATCAGTTAAACGGGTAGTATTTTCACCGCAGAAGAGGTTACTTTCCATATTACAAGACAAAGTATAATTCAAGGATTGTTTCATATCAGATGTTTGTGGAGGATGTACGTCATTACGACGCACACTTTTACAACGCGTTCTATTACAACGCGGTTGTAACAACGCAAGTCGTTACAACGACTTGCGTTTGGGGGGGCGCAAATTAAAAAAAATTAATTTACTATTCCAACACCAGTCCCCGTGGATAGTAGGGAAGGTGTTGGGATAGTAAATTAAATGATTTACTATCCTTGAGCGCCCCCCAGAGCAATTCGTTGTAACAACTTTTGTTGTTATGACCGCGTCGTAATGGAACGGCATTGTAATGGTTGCGTCGTAAACGTCGCATACCGTTTGTGGATGTCCCAAAATTGTGTGGTCCTCGGTCTCAAAGCATATGAAACACTGATAGAAGATATTCACCAAGCGGGGGAACTGCAGCTTCCGACTGCTTTGCTTAAACCAGTCAAGGCGGTTTCTTCTCCTACCATAGCTCAACGGGTGAAATATGTCATGCATGAGGCAGGTATTGACAAGTCAGTGTTCGGAGCACATTGGGCAAGGGGTGCTATTTCTTCCAAAGCTTTTTTGTCGAGGGCTCGCCTCGACAACATAGTGCATACAGTTGATAGTTTGTCAGACTCCACGTTTAAGACGTTCTATTTTAAACTGGTAGTGGACATGGGTACTATGGTGGTAAATAAGCTTTGAACAAGCATAATCCTTGCCTCCAGTCCCAACACAGAATGTAAAATTTCATAGCTATCCCAACGGAAAGTTTAAATTTTATTAAGGACACGGAGGCGGAGATTATTCCCATCAGATCAAGGCTACTGATCCCTCCCTGGCGTTTTTTTGATTTCTTGTAAAAACAATGTTCAGGAGTGATTGTTATTATGTATTGTAATGTTATTTGCTATCAAAAAATATTCCCCCTTGACCTCTATAATTCTAGCGATATACCTCCAACACTTTCACTTTTATATTTTAATACATATGGGCAAACAACAACATTTTTTTGAATTTATAGTTTTATTATTTTTTTCCTTTAGTTATATTTCTTAGTACAAAATTTTTTCTCATTTGTCAGTTTATCATATCAATTTATATATTTCCAAAGACACATAATATAAAACACATGATACTACAATACAATCAGTAAAAGGCCATTCCATGCAGAGAAAACAATATATGAAAAAATGGACATTCTCACAAATACATCCACCCCATTCTTGTCATACATACTACATTCATTCTTGATTCTGCGTCTGAGGGATCGCAGATAGAAGTGCGATTTGATACGCAAGGTCTATTTGTACATGAGGTATTGTAGGTTGCACCTAACGATGTTTCATTCGACTTTACTTTTTTATATTTAACGTAGAAAGATTTTTTACAAGTTTGGTTTTATGTTTTAGGGAACGACGCCTCTAAACAAGAGAAAGGCAATGTTGGATGTAATCTTTACTCTGAAATGCAGCTCTCTCACAATGAAACAGGGGGCATAAACAGTAAAGATGGACTATATTACATTAACTGTTTATTGGTTGGTTAGTTGTGATGTTTTCTCTTGCCCTTATGGTTTTCTGGGAAAGGTAGTGTGTTTAATAAAGGCTTCTATTTGGAATAAAGATGAGCATAATCCTCGCCTCCGTGTCATTAACAGAGCTGAAACTTTCTGTTATGATAGCTATGAAATGTTATATTCTGCTTGAGACTAAATGTGTCTCCAAGCGAGAGCTGTATCAGAAACTCCAGTGTGCTAAAGTACTAACATTGCACATTCTCAGTGGTCGCAAACAGATCTAACAACGGTTCTCACCATTCATGGAAGAGTCGTTTCACCATTTCCAGATAAAGACGCAATTTGTGATCCACAAGGCATTGATGGCTGAGTTTGTCCACCCTGGCATTCAGAAATCTTGCCACGTGTTGTGTGAAGTAAAGTGCCTCCTTTTTAGGTCGAGCTGGAGAAAGCAATGCAAAGCATTGCGTCCAGCTCGACAACTAATGTTGCCCGTCTCCTGGAAATCTGAGAAAGGGGTCAGGCGCGCGCGGCGATTGGGATCTGTGGATGCGCACGTCCAGGCCGGCACCGTGCCCATCTCCTGCCTCAGATTCCCTGAAGTGCGCAAACGTACACACACACACACTCACGCATGCGCGCGCACACACACACACACACACACACACACACACCCCCCACCTTACCTCACCTGGCTCTTTTGTCGCGACTCCCCTGGTATCTCCGCCGCATCACCTGGCCTGTTCGAAGACGGGGACGCATTGTAATGAGCCCCGCAGAGTCCCGGTGTCAATCAGTGGTGCGGTGTGTCCTGGAGTCCCATGCACGCCAGCCCTGGTGTCCGCGCGCGGCATCCGTCACTATCCGGCCGCCTCTGCCCGGCTAGACTTCTACCGCCGCGCTTCCTGCCCCGCCTGCAGCGGATTGGCGCAGCCGCGCTAAGCACCGCCTTGTTTGCCGAGTAAACTCCCACGACCCCCTGCTCACAATCATTTGCGTCTCAACGCTGCATTCTTTGTACTCTTGTGCAGTCAGGACAACTGGGGGCTCTGCCTGATGTATGCGTAGTAAAATAAAGCAATGCTCAGGGTTCCAGGAGTCCTTGACGCTTCTGTGCACCGATGACACGCTCCTACAGCACTCTTACATAAACCCCCTGTCTCTCTTTCGCGATCTCTCTGGATGGATGGCCCCTCTCCGTCAGAAGGTACACGCAGGCCCCGTGTCCCCATACACATTTTTACAGTACCATTGATGTGACCTGTTTCCCATGGCGCCTGGTTCGCCCCCTCGCTTCTCGTTGTTCTGTTGGCTGAGGTCTTCCAGCCTGTACAGGAAGCCGTGCCGGCTCCGCTTGTTTTTTTTTATCCATTTCACGGCGAAGCGCTGACGTATTGCAGACCCATATTTGAGTACAGTAAGCCAGCCGTCAGCTGCCCCATGAGCAGAGACTCTAACGACGGGACAGCACGCACATACACCCACAAATGCACGCACCTCCTAAACCCTGGCTCGGGGTCAGAGGAGTTCTTTGTTTGTTGCAAGGTTTAGGAATCCTTCCCCTACCGGATTCCTGTGCCCCCACGACTATTTTTTTTATATAACCGTACATGGGTCACTTCTCTCTCCTCCGTGGCCGAGACAGATCCACGGCCACTTACGTTGATGGGAGTGACTGATCCACGATCAAGTGCCTTTGCTGTTGGGAGTGTTCAGTATACCAAAATGCACTTTTGATGCTTGAGGGCATCTTTGCAAAGCTCCCGGGGTGGTGGTGTCTGAACTCGGCACTGCTCAATGTTACTTTACACGACATGATTGTTCCAGACCTGTCACAGCCGGACATTTCTTTGCCCTGGGTTGGTTGCAGCAGATCTGAGACTGCCTGACAGCTCCTTGTGATTTCTCCATAACTAACAGTGGCTGGCATTTCTCAGTACATCTGCCGATTTAGTCATCTCTCACTGTCTTCCGGAACAAGTCGGGGGAGGATCCCATGTATTGTTTAATGTCCCCCAAAATACGATCTCCCTGTCTGGGTTTGTAAGCAAATCTTTCCCTGAACAACTTCCAGTTATCTGCTGGAGAAAGTGGTCGCGCCCCTCGCTTCTATGCCCCTCCCCCACCCCCACACACATTACCAGCAGCACAAACTTATGCGCACACAGTACGACAAACACACCAGCAGCAATTTACTCACTCACCCATCACCACACCCAAGTATGCAAACACCCACACAAAGCGCAATACTAGCAGAAGAGTACTTCACCATAGACAAAAACTCCACTAAACACGCACCTTACACACGCACATACAGCAAATACACACCACTTACACCATAAGCACCAACACGCTTGGAATAAAACACACTAGCACTATACTTACCAGCACAATGCACACAACGAGAGAAAACATACACTAGTCACCCCACCAGGGCAGTGTATCAACATCAGCAACCCATACTCACAAGCATACACCATTACTATGCGCGCTGCAAACACAGCTTGCACACACAGGACACACATTCTGTCATAACGCACACATCATGCGTACATAAAAGAAAACATGCCCACAGCATACACTGCGGGCGCAAACCAAAGACCCTGCACACAAAAAACAACACCACCCCACGCACATATATGACCAATTAAATGCACACAGTAGTTGCGTGTATCACCCAGGCGCACGCATGCACAGCAGAGACAACGCATCAACAAAGCGCACATATTGCATACGCATGCAGCACTCCAGCAACAACACACACCATACATAAGGAAATGCACCAAAGCACATCGCCATCACACAGGCGAACCCAGATGCATATCCTAACAGCACCTCATGCACGGCGTCACATATCACCGGCACCACACACACTGTTTATTATCCCAGCCTGACATGACATTTATAAGGACAGCTGCAGAACTGGTATTTTTTCATGTATGTTGTATTTATTGAAAAGACAGGGAACACAAACACATCTCCTGCCTCAATCCCAGACAAAGGGGGAGGACAAAGTGTTCCAGATGTGCCCTTCTGCATATTCCCAGCCCCAACAACGATTTTGTACCACGCTTTATTTTCACAAATTGTGCTTTTAAAGGGTTGCGATATTTCACAGTGGAGTCTAGCACTAAGTAACCATGGTTTCTGAAAAATGTGGCTCTGAGCTCATGACAATCTTGCTACACACAGGGTAACGTGCACAGACTCAACAACCAGGTCAAGAATGTCGTCATCCTTAAAGACAGTGGAGAGAGATCTCCCAAACTCATTTGGTCTGCACATTAGTACTACTGTGTACATCGGATTTCGGATGTATGTGTACATGATTTCGTATTAATGTGTACATCAGATTTCGCATAATTGTGATTTCGTATGAATGTGTTCAGTAGGAACAATGAAGGCTGCACAAGAGGCTCGTCCCCTGCACGGTGTGGTTCTCCAACAAGTGGAGTGACCCCCAGCACAGTGCTGTCCACACTAGATGCTTGGGGGGCTGGTGGGGTTCACATCTACATTCTTGACACTAATGCACGTGCCCTCAAACAGTAGCCGGGCCTCCTCCTTCACGGTCCCCACAGGAGCCCAGAGGCCACAGCCAGTACAGTCTGATTTCCCTCAGACCAGTAGACATGGCCTCATCTGCTCGTTTCGTTTTTTCTTCCTTTCATTTTCTTCTCATGTATCTTTTTCCTTCACCGCCTTTCTTTTGGCTCCTTTCTCTATCTATCTATCCTCATTTATTTCTTCTATTTTCATATCCTATCTTTCTCTGCCTTATTTTTCTTTCTTTCTCTCTTACATGTTTCTCTGCACTCTGTCATCCTTCCCTCTGTCTCTTTCTCTCCTCTTCTAATTTTTCTCTCACATTCTCTATCTCTATTTCTCGTTCTTTCTCACTTTTGCTGTCTTCGAGCAAAGGGGCAAAAACTGATCCTCAGGGACCACAAATGTACACTTTTTGCAGTACAGCTCACTTGTCATCAATGCTGTGTGCTGCTTGTAGCAGGAATAGGGTACTCTAGGGGCAGTACCCTACGCCCTCACTCTAACTATCGCCCTCCCTCTATCTATCCATCGCCCTCCCTCCATCTATCCATCGCTCTCCCTCTATCTATCCATCGCCCTCCCTCTATCGCACTAACTCTATCTATCGCATCACCACAGCATCACTCAGCACCACCCCAGAATCACTCAGGGGCACCACAACATTACTATGCGCTACCACAGCATCACTGAACGCCACAGCATCACTCGTCGCCACCACAACATCACTCAGCGCCACCACAGCATCAATCTGTGCAACCATTCAACAACAACTAGTTCAAATATGTTCTCTCAATGTTTCAAGCTTTATTACAAATGTCACAAAAAGATGTTAATATTTCACTTCTGTTCTTGGATTTTCGTCACAATAAAATACACGGAACATAATCTTCACAAAGGTTATTTACAAAAGTTTAAGTTATTGCCATTATAAATCACAATAACTTTTATTTAAGTATTAATTATTTTTAAAAAAAGACATTGTTAATTGTAATATCAATACATCTAAGTCACGTAAATACAACACATATTGCATTACAAATGCTATAGGTGTCACATTTGCGAAAGTTAAAACTATTGGCATTGTAAATGACAAAGCTTTTAATTTCGCTATTTTCAAAACCAACACATAAATAAAATATTTGTCATTTACAATACCAATAGCTCAAACTTTCCTAATGCGAGACCTATTGCATTGCAAATGCTTATTTACATGGTCTGCCCCACACTTTTTGCCGTACTACTGATGCTTTTCGACTGAAAGTGCACTGAGTCCCTACCAACTAGGCCCCAGTGCCAGCGCTCTTTTCATAAAACAAGCTACAAGTTCAATTGTTAAACCAATCAGCAAGGACTTTAACACCCCTGCAAGTCCCTAGTAAATGTTACCCCTAGTACTGAAGGCATGTGTACTAAAGAGGGTCCCTAAGGTCTGCAGCATGTATTATGCCACCCTGAGGGGCCACACACAAACTGCATGCAGACTGTCATTGCAGGCTGCGTGCAATGGTGCAATCCATTTTGAAAACACAACATGACCCTATGTGCCATGCCCATACACAGTACATATACTATATGTAAGTCACCCCTACAACAGGCCTTAAAGCCCTAAGGCAGGGTGCATTGTATGTGAGGACATATCTGCATGAGCAGATATGCGCCGGTGATGTCTGGTTTCATTGCCAAGACACTGCAAGTGTTCAAGATGCCATCTTAAGTATATGTACTGGGCACTGGTCATCACAAGTTAACCAGCTACCTAATGGCATCACTGAAAATAATGGTGTTTGGTATCAAACAACTCATCTTGACAAATCCATACTGATACCAGTATTGGATTTGCCCCGACATTCACCCAGAGGGCACCTGGAAGGTGCCCTCTGAATCCTACTAGTCACTTAGTGTGCCGGCTGACTGGTATCAACCAGACTGCCACTAAAGACACGTTTTTGACTCCCTGCAGGTGATAGACTGCGCGCACTGACTGCTCCAGAGGATGGTGTTCACACCTCCTCCAGCAGGATGGCTTGTGTTTTAGCATATCAAAGTCAGAGACTTCAAAGCGTCTACCGCCTTTGATATGTGACTCCGGCTTCCCCCAGACCTGGGAGAGGCTGCCCATTGCCCCGAGGCCCATTTGGCACCAGGACAGGAGGGAAAATTGTCAGAAGGTGTGTAAGTCCCTAGGTTAGTCACACCCCTAAGGTGGGCTACCTGAAGTGAACAACGAAAGAAGGGTTCCACTATCTTGTTTTTAGTGGAACTAAGAACTCTGGGTCAGGATTATGCCCACTCTCCATGGGAAGTGGTCAGTAAGCGGATGTAGACACCCCAAGGGTAGGTAACCCATTGGCTACTACCTTACACACCCCTTAACGCCCCTATTGTTCAGTATTTAGGTGGTCCCCTGACAACAGAACTCAGATTCATCTACTGGGAACTGAAAAAGCACCATGAAGAGCTGAAATCGCAAGTATTGAGGACCAGCCCCAGATATGGCGCACAACCCTGCCAGCTGTTGCCCCAACAATTGCAAAGCACAGACTCTTCCTGCAGCTGGGCATCCTCCTAAAGCCTTGCAGGACTGCCAGCATCCTCCAACCAGCAAGCATCTCCCTTGAAGTAGAGGAGCCACTTCCCTGAAGTCACTGATCACAACGGGCCTGTACACTGTTCTGCTGACTACTGGGTCCACCGAGGAAGCAGCACCCCAGGCAGAGGACTTTGTGGCACCCAGGGGTCAGTCCGCAGTCCCCAGCGAGTCCCGAGCCGCAAGACCCTCCAGGAGCCCTCCAGCATCAATACCCTGGGTAGCGGAGCTATTATAGCAGCAAGGTTTGTTAAGTGTCCAGTTCGGACACCAACCCTGCCAAGACCTACCTCCAGACGAGGGACGTCAGCATCACCAAATGATGTCCTGCTGTTCTGTTTGCCCCATATCATCAGGTTGACCCAAGAAGTGAGAGCCACAAACGTAAGTGACCCATCGGACAAAACACCTCTGCACCCGAGCCCCACAGCCCAAATCCAAGCCAACATCGGTGCCCCCCTGCTCCAAAGACTCAAGAACTAAGCTTTCCTTTGGGTTCTGCCGGACACTTCACAAGACCCCACTTGCAGCCTTTTTCTGTTACATGCTTCTCCATAGACTTTAACCGGTAACATTTGAGGTGACTCAAGAACTAAGCTCCCCTTTGGGTTCTGCCGGACTTGTCCACAAGACCCCACTTGCAGCCTTTTTCTGTTACATGCTTCTCCATAGACTTTAACCGGTAACATTTGAGGTGACCAGCACCTCTGCCCCAGACACAGCAGGGCAGGTAAATCTGAACTGCTGGTCGTTCTTTGGACCTTGGCCCCTAGGCCCCTTAAGTCCCGAAGAGTAAGTCTAAGAAGCATTTGAAAGTGTACTCATGTAGTGATGGGTTCTCCCATTGGATAACATTACAGAGTTCGAGCCTCATGCCTCAAATCTGACAGTTGTGTGATTTTCTACTATTTTACCTGTAAAAATGTATAACGTCTAAAGTACTTACCTGATTCCGATCTTGGTGTCTAAAATTATATAAAAACCTGTGCTATTTTTCTAACTTGGTCTCAAGCTTCTTCTTGAGTGTGTGTTCCATTTATTGACTCTGTGCGAACAACAAATGCTTAACACTACCCACTGATAAGCCTACACTACCACAAAGAGAGCATTTGGGAATATTAATTTAAGCCCTGTAAGCCAATAAAGGTCGTTTGTACACTCTACATAGTGTACCTCATTTTGGTGCACTACATAAAAAGCCAGCTTCCTACATTGTACAACCAGTAAAATGAAAATGTTCTGAAGTTCCAGCCATGTCCACAGGCATAGGCCTCCTGGCACAAAGTCCATGATCCCACCCTTCCCTGTGAGTTGTCCGTGAAAATGTGAATTAGCCTTCCCCTGATAGAAGGGAGGAGGCCCTTCAATGCCAAGTGCATCACTCTCAACCTGAGTTGATATGGAGCTGAGACTCTGCCAGAGACCAGAGTCCTATGATCTCCACCTCCCCCAGAAGGGACAGATCTATCACCACTGTGAGCTCTGGGTGGAGAAGGGAGAGGGGTCTGCTGCTGACCCAATTGCAGTTTATCAGTCACCGCTATAAGTATTTCGCAGTTACCTCCTATATCTGGACCAGGTCGGAGAGATTTCCCTGATACTGCACCCAGTGGGACTTCAAGTTGGGACTTCAAGTCCTACTGCAGAGATGCATATGTCAGCAGGCATGAGATCTCAGCAAGGTTTAGGAGGCCATGAAGCCGAGCAGCAGCAGAGTCAGTTTCACAGAAATCCTGGCGAGAGGCTTAAACATTGGACTCCTAGCTTGAATATCTTGGACTTGCCGTTTCGGAAGATAGGCCCGAAACTGTGTCCAGACTGGCTCCAACTAGGCAAAGCCTGCCTTCAGCAGTCAGTAGTCGATGGATGGGAAAGACGGTATCCCCTGACCTCCGCAGATGGGCTGCAACAACTGCCATAACCATTGTGAAAACCCATAGGGTACTGGTAGGGCCAAACGGGAGCACAGCAAACAAAGTGCTTGTAGCCACCATGAACTCCAGGTAACGTGTGCCAGCAGGACGGATACGTGAAAATAGGCGCCCTGCAAGTCCAATGCTACCATCCAGTCTCCAGGGTCCAGGGCAGACAGGACCTAAGCCAATGTGAGCATTTTGAATTTCTCCTTCTTCAGAAAGTTCTTGAGGGCGGAGGTATCAATACTTTTTCGACAGCAGAAAGTAGTGGGAATAGCAACCATGACCTACTTCTGAAGTGGGTACCCTCTCAATGGCTCCTTCGGTCAAGAGAGTCTGTACTTCCTGACGCAGCAGCGAGAGGTGGTCCACTGTCAGATGGTCTGATGATGGTGTCATTGGCATGGGAGAGACTATGAAAGGGAGGATGGAACCCCGCTCTACAATTTCTAGAACCCTTTTGTCTGCGGTGATGGAGTGCCATCGGGGCAGGTGGTGCTTAAACCTGCTGCTGACCAGTTGCCCTTAATAGTAAGAGGGCATGATAAAGGGGTCTGGTGGCTGAGGTTGATAGGGTGGTGGCCAACGGTGCAGCTCTCTGGCCTTAAGTCCCATGGAACTCGTCTTAAACACAGCTTCGGCTAGAAGCCACAAAGGCGTTTGTTATGCTTGAGTGGCCTTATTTGTTTGCCATTCTGAATCACATGGGGTTCAGCCCACTTTTCATCAACCGCATCACTCTGTGGTACACTTTGCGGGCGGCCCGGATTGGGGTGAACGGCTTGCTCTCAGATCCATTCCCAATATCGCGTGGTATCAGGCAGGGGTGTCCACTTTCTCCCTTGCTCTTTGCCATTGCGCTGGAGCCCCTAGCCGCCCGCATTAGATAGCACCACACAGCTCGAGGCGTTGGCTTTAGTACTAGAAGCCTGCTCATTTCACTTTATGCGGATGATGTGACCTTGTACATCATTAACCCCGAGGGAAACTTTGATCCGGTCCTTAGAGAGTTTATTCGCTTTTGGGGCTTAGCCGGTGTCTCAGTTAATTGGGCAAAGTCAGTGGTGTTTCCTCTGACAGATGGCACGCCCCAGGTGACATCTGAATTTCCCTTGAGATAGGAAGCCGAGGCAGTTAAATATTTGGGTGTGTGGGTTAGTCGGGACACACAGGAGATATGGAAACTAAATTTGGGGAGGGCGATCAGTTGGTTAGAGGAGAAGGTTAAAATTTGGACCAAAATGTCACTGTCAATGGCCGGGAAGATAGCATTAGCTAAAATGGTTATCTTATCGAAGTTTTTATATATGTTTGTCAATATCCCAATCCCTCTCACGAAACCTTTTTTTAACACCCTCAAATTGCAGCTGATTGCCTTGGTCTGGGCGGGTGGTCAGGCCAGGGTGTCCTGGAACGTATTGACTTTCCCGTTGCTACAAGGGGGATTGGGGGCGCCAGATATGCATTTATACGCACTATGCGCTCAGGCCCAATTTTGACATTATTGGGTCCATCCGACGCCCTACCAGCCCCATGTGGTGGTTAAGATTGATGCGGTTGCCCTTGTTCCGATTAAGGTAGCGCTCTTCCAGGCTCCACAGCGCCCCCGCGGAGACAGATACGGCCGAGACTCTGCGGTGGGTATGGGGAGAGCTGCAGAGAAGAGCTGACATTCCGCTGCTGTACGCTCCTTCCGTCCCGCTGGCACAGAATCCAATGTTGCCTTGTATTCGGGAAGGGGTCAGTAAGGCCCTCACTCACGACATGAATCTACACACGTTTGCAGATCTATATCCTGGAGACATGTTCAGGCCTCCTCCCGAGGCTGGTGCAGATTAGACGATACATTTTGCTGAGCTCTTTTTATATCACAAACTGCGTGCAGCGTGTCGCGCCCTATGGGACGGCTTCCCTGCAGCTCCTTCACTGCTGCCTGCACTGGAAAATGTGTTGAAATCTTCCTCTCCCAGAAAACTTATAACACGCATATACACCCAAATGCAAAACACAAACCCGTTGGTGAAACCTCAATCCCTCCAGTGTTGCAATAGCGTGCTCCCCACTCCACTGACTGAGGCCAGTGGGATTTCTGTTGCGGGCAGCTCACTGAACTCTCCCCAAATTATAGGCTGCGTTTGCTCCACTTTAAATACTTGCATAGGTTCTATAGGACACCTGTGAGTTTGTGTCGTATGAAGCTCGGGGAAGACGAGAGTTGCTGGCGCTGCAGATACACTCCGGCTTCATTTCTGCATGTGGCGTGGGACTGCCCTCAGATGGCTGAATTCTGGTCCAAAATTTTTGCAGCAGTGAACCAAATCATTGGAAGAACTGATGTTCCGTCCCCCAGTACTGGGCCTATTGGGGTATGTCAAAGACTCTGTGCCTAAGCAGCGTAAATTACATGCACTCCTACTGCTCTTTGATAAACGACAGGTTACAATCCACTGGGGGAGTAAGAAGGTGCCCTCAATCAAGGGTTGGATAAATTATGTAACGTACGGCCACACACATCTGAGTACGTTTTGGGAACTTATGCCCCCGTCCTCGAGGCCCCGTAATATATGGGAACCTTTTTTGACCTGGGCTCAAGGGCAGCTTGGGTCTTCGACGCTTGCACACACGGAGGCGGAAACAGTTGTGGTATGAGCCTTATGTTTCCTGTCTCTTTCTTTGCTATTTACACTATTTTACACCCTCATTGTAGAGCCTGTTTGTTCCTTTCTGAGTTATACACCCTCCACAGAACGTAGGATTACATTGTGCTCTATGCTGTAGGTTGATGCCTGAAGTTGTGGAAACTGTACCTGTTTCGCTCTGTGGTATAGGTGATTCACTCATTCAATGTCATTACCGAACGTTTGTAATATATGGACCATGACTGCTATATTATCTGATTTGCTGTAACACCATGCTGGCTTTTTATGTTTATTTTGTTAAACTTTCAAAAATAAAAAAAAATTAAAAACACAGCTGCAGCCATAAAACGACTGGAGAGCCTGTTGACCGCGGTGGTTGGGTGTAAATGGACGTGGTTGGTAGCCGCTATTGTAGCTACAGAAGGTCCAAAAGCAGAAAGGGGTTGGCGCGGACTGTGGATAGTCATAGCGACCGGGTGGTGGCCATGTTGTCCATAAGCGCTCGAGCGCCAAATAAGTTGTATTGCCAAAAAGGAGAGTATCATCGAAGGGTATGTGCATAAGAGATGCCTGGACATCTCAGAAAAGCCAGAAGAGCAGGGTATGGCCCAGGACCTCAGCTGCCCTCCTTATCCCCACGGCAAACAAAGCCCCTTCCTCTGTAGCCTCACTAAGAGGAGAGATTAGGACAGTGTTTAGACAAGTGTCTAGACCACTGGCATCCGCCAGTTTCTTGTACCAGTTATCCTCGGGCTCTTCCATGAAGTTGGGATAACTATAAGATTTCTCAGAACCGCCCCAATCGTGTTGCCATCAGTGAAAGGCGGCATAATCTCAGGCTCAAAGGGTCCTATTTCAGTTGGCACCAGGAACAGTACCATTGGAACGGGCCCAGTAGAAGGTTGCGGTCTCACAGCCAGAGCTTGTGAGAAGTTGGCCTGATATATAATGTTTCCAATTCTGGAACCACTTTGTATCAGTCCAAACAACCCTTATGGTGTCTGGTTGTAAGTCAACCTTATTAGACAAGCAATCCTAGGGGTAGCATGGACTAAGCAGCCTTACAGGCTTAACTTAAGAGGTCGTGTTAAGCGAGCTGTTTTACCACATACAATCCTGTAATATCAAATGAAAGGACACCACACAAGTATATATTATAAAAATATATGTATTACTAAAAACAATCCCCAGTATTCTTTATGAATAAAGGGGCACAAGCGTTAAATCAAAAGCACAGTATAACATACAAAGTTGCACAATTTTGGATGAGGCCAAGGGGCCACTCAAACCATATACTAAAAAAATGGTATAAGAGAGACCATTCGATCAGTGGTTAGGCCTAGGGCCTAGGGAATCGCTGGGAGCAGTCGGGACAAGCAATGCTGAAGTCGGGAAAAGCCCGCGGGATTCGGGTGCAGTGCAGAAAGTGCACGCATGCATCAATGTTAACCAATGGTGCGTAAAAGTTACAAAGTTAGAGTTTAAGGACACTTCCGCTGAACCTAGAGGAACAAAACTTAAGACCCAGACCCTAGAGGTGTGTACCAGTGTGGGAACACCGGCGTTGCAATGTTACCTCACCCACAGGAAGTGGGTGCACAGGGTCGAAGTTGAGTCGGGTTTCGTCACGCAGGTTCTTGGTGCTTGGAGCTGAAAGGGCTGCAGGCGAGGTGAAGGAGAAGTGTCCGGTGGAGTCCAAGGGTGGACTCGAGTCGAAAAGTACCTGAAAGCAGAGGGGACAGAGTCTGGGTCACTCAGCAGTGACCAGGGTGGAACCAGGACGGAACCAGGCAATGTCGGGCGCAATCAGGTGGTTGTCGAGGAGCTTCTCTCCGCTGTCACGTGGGTTCTGGGGCATCTACAAAGTCCAGGAGCAGGTCACGATCTGTCCCACACAGGCTCTCGCCGTCGGCGCTGTCGGCTTCAAGATTGGAGCAAACAACACTTGGCAAAAGCAATCCACGCGGAACTGGAAGATTGCTTCTCACTCGGACCAGGAGGGTTAGAGTGGGGGCTCCTTTTCAGGGGAGCTGGTGCAAATCTGGAGCAACCAGAATCACAAGTCGTATTTCAAGTTTCGTCGGCACAGGGGCCACAAGCCAGCTGGCAAGGGACTGGCCAACGCAGTGAGCCAAAAGAAGCAGAAGGGCCCCACGCAGCACTCGTCGAGTGTAGGGGGCTGAACTTCGGTGCAAGAGTGGCTCAGGGTTGGGGCTTCTCAAACCCCGTTGTACAGCTTCGAGGGTCACTCGTGGGCTGCACGGTCAGCGTCTCGTGGTCTTTCCAAGATGGCGTGCCCCACGCTTCCGGTCGCCTCCACGGGTCTCAGCTCTGCAGGGACTGTGGATCGGGCTGTTAGAAGGCAGGCAAGCTTGATCTGGTCGATCTCTGTCGCTCGAGTTCCGGCGGGAACTGCAACAAAGTAGACGTCGAGGGCTGGATGGTGCCTGTTTGCACAGGGTGGTCACTCCTTGACCACAAGGGAGATTCTTCAGTCTTCTACGTTGAGTAGGATGTCGAAGGGTCCAGAGTTTCGTTTCTTATGTTTCATCAGGATAATCTGAAGGCCATTGGCACTGCTCCCACTCTTATTCGAATCTGGGGGGCTGGATTACCTGCTAGGTCCCCTCCTATGGGTGGGACCCAGGATGTGGGTGGATACACCCCCTTCCTTTGATCCTGGCCGCGCTGGGACGGGGGCTGGAGTGCCCCAGAACCGGTTTGGCCGGATTATGCAAGGGGCAGCCTTGTGCTCCCCAGGCAGTGTCTGGTTTCTTTCAAACCTTCCTGCTACAATCCACTATCTCCTGTCTGTGGGGTTGTAACACCGCCCTGTGACAGGAAACCCTTTGTCCAGGCCCCTTGGGCTGAGTTTTGGTCAGCTTCAGGGGGTCAGACTCGTGTCTGTGGCAGAAGCATCCATTTTGTGGATCTGAGGCCCTTTTAGAAATTAACCGCATTTAAGTAAAGTAACATGTCTTACCCCTCTAGAGGGGTGGAATGCTATCCCCGTCGCCAGAACTGGCGAGGGGATAGTATTCCAAATCGTATGACACCTTACACGACATGTTTTGATAAAGCCAAACCAGAGTTGCTATATAACCGCGAGGATTATAATGCACTTAAGAGTATATGGTATGGCATTATCCTGAAACAGCTTAGGGATTTGTTCCCGACGGCTGCAGACAGGCTCAGCTCATGCTAGAGCTCCATCTCACATTAAACCACGCACTCGGCCTCCAGAATTGCTAAGGCCTGCCATAGGAGTGGCTCACAGGTTTATGTGTGTCCAGATATAGGTTTAGATATAGGGATACTATATCTAAGCAAGGGGTGATTACACCACCTTGCCCCAGCTGAGTGATCAGCCAGTTGTGTCAATTTAGGAACCAGCCAGGGGTGGCAAAAGATATGCTGCAGCCCCTGGTAGGCCTTGGTGGCACCTATGCCCTGATCACCTATAGTGCATGGTACAGAGGCTGACAAGGAGTCCATTTCCAATTGTGGTATGTACCTAGGGTACATGGAATCCATTTTACAGAGAGAGCAGATGGCCTGGGGCCCTGATTAGCAGGGAACCAGGTCAACTAAGTCAAAAACCAGCTAAACACAAGGCAAAAAATGTGGGGTAACCATAGTCAGGTAGCCACCTTCCTACAGAGCTGCTCTGGATCCAGGAACAGATTCAAAGTACCTGTTGGCATTGATGGTGACCCACTGGCAGGAATCGATGGGGGCAACGGCTGAACCTGTGAGCCCCAAAGGTACTTCAGAAGAATTCATCCAACCAAATATATGGTGTATATCCTCATAAAACTTCTTTAACTAGGAAGTGGTCACTCCGGTTCCAGGAAATTCTTGGAGGCACAGCCGGACCCAGACTCAGGAACCGCAGACGACATGTGGGAGCAGGGCCTAGAAGGCTGGCGTTGTTTCCGCTCCTCTTCCGAAGACTTAGACCAGCATAGCAAAGTCGAAGAGCCCATTGACTTCCACGACTTTTAGATTTTTATACGACTTACCTGACAACGATGATGAGCATGAAGGTGAGCGCAATGATGAGCACCAGGATGGCTCTACGAACGGTGCCTGAACATTCTTTGCGACCCGGACCTGGAGCATCACGGAGTCGACTGGCGTCGGAAGACCAGGAGGTTCAGGGAACTCTTCTGAACAGCCTTAAGGTTCATGGCTCGACAGTTGGCACAAGTCTTGGAGTAGTGGTCAGGCTCCAGAGGCAAACCGGGGTCTGGCAGACACCTGCCTGTGACAGGAACTACAGGTTTTGTAGGGGACATTCCCTATCCACACTGAGAGCACAAGCTTAAAGAATTCTACAAAAAGTCCAACAAATAGTCCAAAAAAAGGGATGCACCCATGGCTCCATGACCTCACATTGGGAAGATTTATGATATTATAGTCAGAAATTCAGAGGAGTTTACAGAACTAAGTTGGAAACCTGCATGTTTCTAGGGGCACTACTACTTGCAAATATTTGAATTCTATATGTGCTTGAGCAAATATACAAATGTACACTTGCTCGTACAAAAATATGCAGACTAAGTTTAAAATATTTTTTCTCTCAAGGGGAACAGGTTTCCTCCCATGAAAAATCTTTTTTCGCTACAGCCTATTTTTTGTGGTGTTCTTTTTTGCACCGTGGAAAAAAGTTTACTCTTGCCTTGTAAATTAGTAACCTTTTCTAGGCAGAAAGAGGTTGGAGAGGAGTCTGTTACTACTCTTAAACATGTAAGCTTGCGGAGGTGAAGCATCTCACATGGAGTTTGAGCCTTGAAACAACCACTTCTTGCTTACTTCCAGCCCCTGCGAGAAGATTTGCTCACACACAAGTCTTCATAGATTGTAAAACGTTTAATGACTTGCAAAGCCAATTTTTGTGAGTGTATGCCAAACCTAAACACCAAACTAGCTTTGAAAACTGGACCGACAACATGTTGACTCTGGCCATGCAGAGTTCATCTTGTGGCAAAATGTGAATGTGCTGTCAATGACGTAGCACTGAGTATATGCTCACAATGATGGCAAACCCTGGAACGGAGGCATAGTGGGATGTTATGATTTGCCTAAAAACGACACTGTGAGGTCATGTGGAGAAGGTCGGACGGTGAGCGATCTCACTGATTCTCAATTGGAAACCTGGGGAATGGACCACAAGTATAATCTGGATATATGTACAGAAAGATTTTGTGAAATCTCGTGAATGCTTAAGAGTACATTTGCCAGAGTAATTCAAAAGACACTTCTCCAGAAACTAAAGTAAGAAAGAGATCAATGGTATAAAAAAGATATTTCCTGAAATCTGCTATAAACAAAATTCTGGTCAAATGATAAACATAACATATTTAGAGTCCTGTCAAACAAAGTTGGCCTAAAAATATCAAATTACTAAATAAAGCTTCTCTGCATATGCAGAGCCCATCACTATGCAAAACGTTAACAGAAATCGAGCTCTGATATGTTCCGGCATAATCAGCAAGGTGCTAATTAGCACCCTGCTAGAATCTAAACCCTTACTTTATAAGAGCACGGAATAATCAGTCTTTGCTCCTTATCAGATTACAAGCTACTCACAGGCAGCTTCTCCATGAGAGCCTTCAATCTTTAAGCAAGGCATCTGTCACCACCTGGCAATTACAATCTGCAGGGAGGAGATGGACCTAAAGTAGCAGCCTTGTGTGCTTTAGCTTGTTACACCCTCCCTTTCTGGGATCTTTCTTCCACCAAGTTAGTAGTGACATCACTACAGATAAGAAAACAGCATTGCTTAGCTAATTGAAACCCATGCAACAAGATATGAATCGCAGCTCTAAAAAAATAGGTGGCTAGTAAAGTTATTTAAAAGAAGCTAGAAGGAGTCATTAAGGACATGGGCGATGTTGGAACAGTGAAGGCTGGAGGTCACAGTTGAATTGATGGAGATCAGAAATGGAGTGCAGATTCTTCCCTGCAGCATTCAAGGATTTTCAGCACTATGGGATTCAGAGCATTTTGAACCTGGAAAAAAGATGTAGTGGGGAAAGACATTGGTTCCATGTGAGGAGTACAAGGTCAAGGCTAGACTAAAGAGATCTTACCTGCAAAGGTGGAACCTAAGCAGAGGGTACTAGGTCTTTAATCATTGTTCCCACTTGTTTGACTCTTCCAATGTTCCTCTCTTGTCTTCCATTATTGACAACAAAGTACTATTTTATGTTCAGCTATGGCGAGTCAAAATCAAGACTGTTCTTCAATACTGTGAGATCACAGACTTCTGTTGCAATTGTTTTTTACACGTTCCACTTGCGACAAATAAAGCTAGTGCTAGTTACTATATGAAGGAAGTGACAAAAAAAAAAAAGATGGAAATGAAATAAATTGCCTGCCTTTGCAACATGCCATCACCTGACCTACCAAGTCTCAACCATAGGAAAGGCACAGATTGTTACATCTTCTACCACAAGCACAGAGCTGTGTCTTAGAGAGACAGGTGAGAGTGATATCACCTGAAGTGGCCTTAAAGAGGTCAAAAAGATTGATACTGAAGGAAAGTAATTTTTTCAACTGATGGATACTTCTATCTGCTGATTCCTTAGCTGTTGAATAGATTACAAAGCAGTATCCACCTACGAAAGCAGGTTTAAAAGAATGGTCAAAGAAAGAAATCTTGAAGTACTGAACATGCAAAATGGCCATCTCTTCTCACCTCAGAATCCAAACAATATAGTTTGGTGAAAGAGCGAATCGGAGCCAAAGTCACCGCTCTGCAAATCTCTGTTGATGGAATGTGCACAAAGTCCCTAAGGTGGCTCTTTCTTCACAAGGGCGTGGCACATTTTGATGCACAAAACTATCTAGCCGGACAAGGTCAACTTCTTGACCACCATGCCTTTCTTCTTACCATTGCATCCTTCAACCAGCTGCTCATCAGACCGGACGTCTTTCCAGCAGTCAATGTAAAAGCTGACAGCTTGTTTCAAGTCCACCACCTTAGGAAGAAACGTTGCTTTGTCCTAAGGACCAGCTTGACCCGAAAGAAGCATGTGAATGCAAATGGATGCCCAGTGCCTGTAATTTACCAACAAACCTCGCCAAAGAAACTGCAAGAAAACAGTTTTAAACTACAACAAACACAGCTGACAACTGTGAAAGGGCTCACATGGAGCACACATCAAAAAAGGTTAAATTAAATTCTGATTCCAGTGGATCTGAAAAAATAGAGTGGGTGGGAATAGATTTATCAGGCCAATTATAAATCTAACCACTATTGGTTACTTAAGGAGAGATGGCTGGTCTAAAAAGCAGAGGCACGCACATAGGACTGCCATGTACCTCTTGACAGTGCCCCGCACAGCCAGCAAAAGAGAAAATCAAAGTACCTCAGAAAAGAAAGATGGACCTTCAAGGATATCGATACCCTGTTAAGCACACCAACTGACAAACCTCCTAGTGTAGATGGACTTGGTGCAGGGATGATGAGCTGAAAGGATCACATCGACTACCTCCGACATCAGCTGGAAAAAGCACACGCCCGCATTCAAGCTCCAGACATGAAGATTGAGGATTTGGGGTGAGCAAGACTGGCCAGCGTGGAGGCCACGTAATCCCAATGCTCTGGCTTCAGGTTCCTGTAATCTGTAGCATTCTCCACCCTGGAGGGCCTTGATGATCTTTTGATGATACCGTCGCAACAACAGAGTAGTGGGCATCGTGGGAGGGCAAAGGCGGCCGCAACATGAAGGACTTCTTGGAGGCATGGCTCAGTGAGCAAGTTGTACCCCCACAGGAACTTACACCATATGTCTCTGTGCAGAAAGAGCACAGGATGCCCTTCCACCAACCCCCTCTTGGGGCATTGCCAAGTTCAACAGATGCCAAAATACAAAGATTGCAACATCATCCTTAGGAGAGCCAGACAATATGCTCCGATCCACCGGGACAACCACTGGATCTTCACATTACGAGACTACACGCTGGCTGTTCAGCAACAGAGAGCCTTCTTTCTAGGGGTCAAATAAAAACTCAGGGAACTGGGATTGAAGTATGCTTTGCTTTTCACAGCTAAACTTAAAGCTACGGCGGCTCAAAAGACCCATTTATTAACAACTGGCTGTATCTTGCGTCCCAAAAGTCGTGACGAGGCTAAGGAAAGAGACAGAGGATAAGAACTCAAGGTACGAAAGGCATAACTGCTGTGGAAGGACATAGGACCCCTCGTCGCAAAAGTTGGAAGAATTCGGAGTCGTGTGAAACTGAACTTGGACCTGCAAATGGAGTTAGACAGGTTTGGACAAATTGGGGTAAACGGGTGAGATTATCCCAAGCTGTAGTGACTCTGTGTGCTAAGCATTATCAAGCACGAGGAACAGTTGGCTGGGGAGAGGAGTGGGGGGCAGGTATTGAGCTTGAGGGTGCTTGTGACTAGAGTGAGAGGAGGCATGAGGAGCTGTGGGCTGGCAATCAACAGGAGTTCGAAGTGCGCTAGAGCCATGAGTCAGTGTTAGAGTAACCCTTTGACTCTGGGAGCGTGTAGTGTAGTCTGGCACGAGCTTTGCCTTTGTGTTTACAGGCACGTTCCAGTGCGAGTGCGGCTCGTGTTGCATTAGGGAAGCACAAGTGCCGCCAGGCACGTTGCACAAGGAGACTGTGTTGGTCACGTATCAAGGGCCTCGTGAGGCGATGAGACAGCTAGCAGGGGGAAGGGGTTACTCCTGCTGTGCACAAAGCGGTATTGTTCGGAGGCACTTATCGAGCCTTGGGAGGTCCAAAAGGGAACAAATCTCTTTAGTGAGGAAAAAATATAATTGAAAGTACATTGGGAGTCAAGAGGAGGGTATTACCTATGCTAGTCGGCAGGTTTGTCATAAAAAGGATTGCAACAGTGTAGTCTGCTGGGTCTAATGGATTTGGGGGAACTCTGTCCCTTGTATACAAGATCATTGGATAGCATATGTGCTGAAAGACAGTAAAACAAAATAACAAAACAAAATAGAGCACCGACCTGGCATAGGAGAACAGGTCGAGTAATGTGATGGCTAGAGCGCCAACCTCCCTCAGCCGCGCTCTGCTTTGCTGCAAAGTGTCATGTTCACAGCTGTGAAGAGGTATAAAGAACAAAGTACTTGTTGGAGCTACACCGAAGTGCACAGCTGCTTTGGGTGTTAATGGCTTAATGGGTTGTCTCCAGAACAGGGCTGCGTGTTTAAAACTTCCACCCGTGGTGAGAAAATATCGGGTGGGGGAGCCAATTGTACGTGCTAATACTTAATATTTCCATTGCAAACTTCCATATTTATTTTCAGAGTTTCAGGTTTGTGTACTGCCTTTTTATGCTGGAAGGAAGGACATGGTATAACTTGTACTGTGCTGGATGGCAGGTTTAAAGGACCTGGAGCGCTGACCTGGTAGTGAAGTGTAACAATCAATAGAGGTTAGGGCAGAGGTGAGTGAATCTATTGTGGAGTGTTGTTCAGTCATGGCAAATACCTGCACCTCCAGCCTGTTTACAAGATCCAGGGCTTCCATGTATGGGATGGGAAGGCTGGAAGGAAGTTTGAAACCTATTTGGAGTCTATAGGGGGAAATGTTTTCATTTCTAAAAGAAAATTGGCCATTCTAAAACATAGTTTGGGGTTGAAATATAAAGGTTCTCAAGCATCTGCCAAGACCTGAAATGAATGGGAGAAATGCAGATGTGGGGTTTGATATAGAGGAGGATGATGAATGCGAAATTGCGATGAACGCGCTGGAAGAGAATTCTGGCAGGAAGATGATCATTGTGGTCGAAAGATACAAGTTCTGTTATCCCTCACAGGTGTAGGGGGGAAACCATTGAGCAGTATGTAGCAGCCCTGAGAAGGTTGGTCATTTCACGTAAATTCAGAGACCGCTGGGATGGAATTATTAGAGGTCACATGTTTTAAAGGGACAAACAACAGGATCCAGGAGAAACTGTTGGGACTGAGAGACCCTACTTTAGATAAAACCATTAATGTGGCTAGGCGTATGGAGAATACCTCTCGCTAAGGCATGGGCTTGGGAGTTGCTGCTGTTAAGGGATCAGGTGAATCAGAGAATGCATGCCATCTGGTGAAGAAACCCTTGCGTAGAGGTAACGGAGAGAAGAAAGGAGGAAAAACTCAAAATGCTGATAAAAAGAGTGGGTTATAGGTGCGGTAGTGAGTGACACATGGCTGAAGCGATCAATTGTCCTGCTGCTTTCAAGTCTAAAAAGATGAGTCATTTCTCAAGTCCAGGAGAGCGGTGATTGGACAAGTAGTACCAGGGACAAGATGGACTTAACATCGAGCGATGAGGGAAAAGACTGAAGTGATGGTGCTGAGTTAGAAGGAACCACAGCTTATGGGTCAATCAAGGGAGACTAGTGAAGAGTATCACCCTCCTGAATGTACAATTAAGGTGAAGAACAAACAGGTATATGTATGGGCTGATTCAAGCTCATCATTTACCATCACTGACAATTCGACACGCGAAGGATTGTATGTGTGTGAATTGTGTACCCCTGGATGTTGAACCCAAAGGGAATTGTGGGGACAAATTGCAAGTTTTAGGATATTTCCGAGCAGAAGTGTTAGTTCCGGATAGAAAGGCAATGGGAAAGATCTATGTGGTTGAGATGGGAATATCTTTGTTGGGGTGGAAGGAACAATGAGTATTGGGCATGATTTTGAACCCTAACCGCCCGAAACAAGTAGATGAAAACAACATATCACCGATCGCCTTACCTGAGCGAGCATGAGAACATTTGGCAATGGAAATATGTGGTTCCTCTGAGTGTTTAGGTGTGGGTGAAAATTATGCAGTGGTGATGATGGATTATTTCTCGGAATGGCCTGAGGTGGCATTCATGAGAGAAGCAAAGGAGTTAAAGGTGGTTGCTTTTTGTGAGGATGTGTTCCGACAATAGGACTATCCTGCCTCCATACTGACTAATAGCAGTCACCAATTTATTTTGGGAGATTTTGAGTCTTTCCTGAAAAGGAGGTGAATTAAGCATCGTATGATCAGGTTGTACCATTTCAGAGGGAAGAGTGTAATGGAGCGCGTTAACCGTTTGTAGAGAAAAGGCCTACGGTTGGTAGTGACAACTGAGGCTTGTAGGAAGAGCCAGGTTAAATATGTGTTGTGGAATTATAGGACCACTCCGCTCTCTATGACAGGTGAGTCTCTGTTTCGCCTACTTAAAGGGAGAGTGCCTTGTTCTGTGGAGTGGCTAGCAAAGAGGGTCAAGTCTAGGTATCTAGAGTTGGATTATGGGAGTTCGAATAAAAAGATGGAGAGGTGTCAAACTCTATATGTCCAGAGACATAATGAAAGAAAAGAAAGGAATTAAATTGGAGGACGGTGTGCATGAGAGGGTGTGTCCGGGTAACAGAGTGATGAAAGGTTATGCCTAATTGTACGAAACAAGTGGTGTTAAGAAATGAGAGTAAGGCATACCTGTGAGGAGGAATGGCACATCCGTGTGTGAGTGAAGTCCTAACCTGTATAAAGTCAATGTATGCACCTAAGTGGTGAACAAATGCTTATTATGTTTGCAACTCTTGTATTTAAGTTATGAAGAGTTTAGCAGCTTTATAATTGATTTAGATGTATGAATATATTAATTATACTGTAGTAGCTAATAGCATTTTTTTATTGTATTAAAGAAGGGGGATGTGTTGTATTCCACTGCTGGATTCTAAACTGTTGGAATCCAGGGGGTTTGGAAGCTGGCAGTTGCTAAGGAGTTAAGATGTGACCGGGGTCTCTGTGTGCTGTCTAATAAACTTCTTAAGCTCCATAATTGGCTGTATCTTGCGTCCTAAAAGCAGCCTAGCCCTGCTTACACGCCTAGGTGTCCTTGCTGCCTGGGACCACCGAGAGGTGGCCGGCGTTGCACCTTGGTGCCTAAGTTGGTGATCGCTCGTCTTTACAGGTGCCCTTCAGGGACTCATGGATCCTTGCTGATGGGAGCCCGGCTTACTCCACCGCCCTATGAAGCCACTCAGTCCACCCTGTTCCCCTACTGGGAATGTTTATATGAAGTTTGGATAACTACTTCCAAACTTGTCACCTGCAGCATTTGACTTGAATGTTCTTCAATTTATAACTTGTTTACCGGTTTATGTTATGGCTGGCATACCCCTAAACAAACCCCACTCCCTCCTCTTAACCCCACTGGTACCAACACATCCTGACAAAAGGGAGCCTAGAATTACCTGGTGGGAATTCACAGGTACTCAAATGATCCAATGGCCCCCACACAAATCTTCCAGATATTCTCATGGAACATTAGGTGAATGCAGACTCCGGCCCGGAGCAACAAAATTCACTCATTACTGAAATTTAGAAATGTTCATATAGCACTATTGTAGAAATCACACAATCTTCTCGGAAGCTGAATGCCTCTAGAGGAGATGGAGGGGGCAAGTGCACTCTACTAATTACTCTGCAAATGGCAAGGGAACCTCATTTGGATGCAGCCAGGTTCCCCTCTTCCAGGCTCAGACCTAGACGAACGCAGAGGCCTCCATGATAGGCTCACACAGGTGGAGTTGAATTGTATTGCAGAGGAATGTCTGGTGGTGTATCACCGGCCACGGCAGCCTCATATAGTCTGGATAGGAGAAGACATAGTGGAAAGACTGCGCTGTTTGGATTATCTGTCCTATGTCACCTGATCCCACTCTGAGGGTGACCGGTCTAGTGGCCTACTGCTTTGACTAATTTGAAATGACTACAAGCAGCTGCCTTGACATATCAGACAACCAGATGACACCCTCCTCTACTCATAGATCAGTAGACAAGACCATTGTGTCGTTCTAGACATTTTTATACTATCACCTCCCCCTTCTCATCCCTCCTGGGAATCGAGGAAACGACAATCCCGACATTTCTAGATCACAACCCCCTCCCTGCGGTTGAGCCAAGAGAAATGAATGCCTGGTCTTGATCGAGGATGTGGGGTCGACTATCACCGCCCTGCCTACTGTGAACCAATGGACTTCCAGATGAATTTGAAAAAACAATGCGATTTCCCTGGTGCATATTCTATCAGAGGTGACCTTAAAAGACTTCCCAAATGGTGAGGAAGATGCAGAGGGGGAGGGAGACGACAGGTTTTGAGAGCCTGCCTCGTCCTTTATCTGACCAAGGGGCAGTGTTGCTGCTGCTAAAGCACCTAAGCATGTTTGACATTGTGGGAACGGGAACCCCTTAGAGAAGTTGTGAAAAATTCTCAACAGCCAGGTATCATTCTGTATGGACTGGAGACTAAGGCAACAAGCTGTGGCTCTTTGTGCTTTATAAAGCTCCAGTGCTTCATCCACCTTGCACTCGAAGAGGCACATCCCATCAACTGACCCTTCCACACGGGTCGCTTGTACAAATCAACTACCCTACATATCATTTGTTAACTTTATGGTCGTCTTTGACCCTGTACAGCGCTCACCTGCCTTTTGGCTAAGTTTGCATCACAGAAATACTATATACATACATATATTTTCTTCAAACCATCACAAAAGACATGCCTATGGTTATCTGCTAACCAAATATGGTTGACTGTGTGGCTACCTTGACAGGGTGAAATTCACTTGTCTTTAACACCTTATATTAGTAATTTATATTGATATCGTATCTTTACCTTTACTTAATGTATTCAACAGGTTTCTTGTTTTTATATAATGTACATTGATGTTAATCATTTAACACTACCTTAATGCAAAAAAGTCGTTGAGACTTCCTGTATTATTTTCTCCATATTCATATGCAACTGTACTATGCTTCAGATTACCTTAAACATAAATTTTGGAACAATTGTGAAACTGGTTTATTTTCACCGATCTTATATTAAAAAAATGACGAAAGAACAAACAAGCCAAGAATAAGTATTCCAGTTCCCCACAAATAAATATGCACACATATAAAATTGATTACACTAGTACATGTGTCGCTTTCTCTGCAGAGAGTAATGGGGTTCATGTACAATTGACCATAAAGGATAACTTTTTCAGTGAGAACACTCTACTAGTATGAGACACAAGGAAAGAGTGGACAAAAAGGTTTTTGCCACCTTCCTACCAGTCTCAAAGACATGAATCTTCTCTGGATCCTATGCTTTAACTCAATTCCTGGACTACGGAAGACTTTATTGAGTCCCTGAGAGGAGTACCTTATTTCACTCTTTCCATAAAGTTGCAGTACATCAAGCAGGCGGGTTCGTGTTTGCTGTCCACTAACATGACACCTGTTCAGTAAATGTAGCTGATTTTTAATAAATGGAATCTATGCCTCATGCCCCATTACACAATTATGTCATACATGGTAAACAGAACCTTCCTAGGCCAAGGTCAGTAATGCATCCGAATCTTTACTTAGCTGAATCCTATCAGAATTTGCTAATATAATCCTTGGCCCTTCTTAATTCCTACACTGGAGACCACCAGCTGCACGATCCTCATAAAGTTGCATATCTTCTACCACATGGAAGTGGCAGATATAAATTATAAGTTGTCGTTTACCAGCGTTTGTAAGAAAGCCCTGAATCCTTTCTTTACTACTATTCTTTAAGTATCCCGCAGCAGTGATGGCACATTTGGAGACTATGGTGTGCCTTATGTCAGTTATTTTTCATCTTCACTACTTTGAAAGGTTTCGCTATTTCTTTTAGGTTTGTTGTTAATATTCCCTGGATACAGTCTCAGAGAGGCACTGACTCCTTTTGGCACTGAATTTTAATAATAACACCCTTACCTGTTTGGCGGTGGCTGGAACCTTCTGAGGGTCCCTGATCTGCCCGGAAGCTGTGATCATCGCAGGAGAAGACCGAGTCACCCCCACCTTCTTCTTCGGACCCTGTGCTGTCCCTGGCCATCGGCGGAGCACGGTACGGACGCTTTTTGCCTGGAGCCCACTGTGCTCTAGCAGCACTAGATGGATGGCTGATACACATTGTGACTGCCTGCGAGTGAGCTGTTGCGGACCACCGCAGGTGTCCGACCCGCATGAAATCACCGCCACTAGCACCGGACTTTGTGGGTGTGGACCCGAGCCTGCATTCCTGCAGTAGCCACCGGAGAGGCCGACATCGAGAGGCTCCAGAGGGACGACTGGAACCCACTGCCCACGGGAGTGCGGAGGTGTCCTGCCCGACTGCAATCACCGCCTTAATCACCCCCATCCTGCCCGTGGACCCCGGACTGGACGTCGCTCGGGCCGCAACGAGGGAGATTCGTCATAGTCGATCCAAGAAGATTGCATGATCTACCGCCGGAGGTCCGCTACCTACTGATACACAGTGCGGTCCCGGGTGTCCATCGGAACGTTACAACCAGACCCTACGTTGGTCAGTGGCTGCTGCTGACCATTAAGACGGCGACCCCCAAAAAACTAGCGAGGCTAGATCTCTGAGACGACGGTCCCCAGAGCAGGCTGGCTGGACCTATGTATCGCGGTCATGTTGGGAGTGATAACCCTGCCCTACCCTGCGATCTGTGGGCCGTCTGCTCGCTCCTGGGCTGAATCCTTCACACCCCGGCGACACCCGGAGGAGGTGGCGTCCTCTTGCCACGGAGAGATCGGCGCCCCCCCCCAAACAATATCAATGGGACCGCCGGGCGGGAGCCAAGCAGAAGAGAGACAGCGCGGATCGACCCAGCACAAGTGATCGAGGGCGACCCCACCCCCGTGGAGACTCTCTTAATAACGCGGAACATACGTTTCGTTTCAGCCGGATGCCCCCCCCCAAAGGAACAGCGAGAATAGAGACTGCCCCCCAGCTGCCCGCTTCTACACTGGCGAGTTTGGCAACCAGGGCGTCTCCGGTGTGCCCTGCTTGCGTGATCGGGCAGCTACAGGGCAGCTCTGCTTTTAAAGTGCCTGATCTGAGCAGCCTCAGTGCAGCCTGATGACCATGATGACCACGATGTCCTGAAGTCTTATAAGGTATCTGCACGCAAATTATTATTTTGAACACTCATGCCGGTTTTTCAGTCTCTGCCCTGAATCTTAATGTGGTATCTGCATTCAAACTATTTTCGTGGACATGGCGGTCTTTCCACTTTCCATTGTCTAAAATGGCTAGGGCCATAAACTGGA
Source organism: Lissotriton helveticus (assembly GCF_964261635.1). NCBI lineage: Eukaryota > Metazoa > Chordata > Amphibia > Caudata > Salamandridae > Lissotriton > Lissotriton helveticus. The sequence continues at coordinate 573,279,550 of NC_136061.1, read as the reverse complement.
GCAATAAATCGCCTCCACTGCCCCCAGATGACCATGAGGCTGCATACCAACGCGGTCAGGGGTCATCAAAACGGAGATAAGTCTCTCTCCTCTCCACCAAGTAACAAGAAGCTGGACTCTCTCCTCCCCACCAAGCAACATAGAAGCTGGACTAACTTGACTTGCCCCAGAGTAGAAAAGGAAACTAAACTCTCTAAATCACAACAACAACAGACAAAGGACTACTACCTTTGTCTCTCTATATGCTATTTTGGCGGCCATCTTTGACTAGTCCTCCACTTTGGTGGCCATCGTAGTCTAGTCATCCTCGTTATCTGCCCATACCTAAGGCTATCCTCTATTTTTCTTTTCTTTTCATTCTTACAGCCCTGTATCTTCACACACTCACCCACGCACACCCCCCCCCCTCTTCTACCTACACCTCTTCCACCATGGAACGCATGGGCAAGCACACATACAAAATTAACTACCCAGCTGAGTTCACCAAAAAAAACGCCAAACGCTTCAAACACACCTACTTTTCACTGATCAATGGAGCCACGAGCACCGATATCATCCTCTACACTCTACGTAGAGCACAGTGGAGGAAAGCGTTCCTCTCCATCCTCACTATCTCCACCACCAGAAAATCCGCTCATGGTCTAACACTTTCTATCACACCATCCCAAGTTTTCCCAGGCAGAGCCACCATCACCATCTACAACAACGGGACCATCCTATTCCAATCCACAGATAGGAACCTTGACCTACTTGACAACCTGTTCCCCACCTTCATAGAACATATCTCCAACCGGCGGACCTCCATTCCTAACACCTCAGACTACGCAACACCCTCCACTTCCAATCGTCAAACCAACATGCCTAACCTATCACAACAGCTGAACGACACACATCTCTCCCCTCCCCCCAGCGCTGTAGTCAGTCACCCACCCGATGTAACCTCGCCACACCCCTCATTCGCTGACGATCACCCCCCTCATACATTCTCCATACCCCCACCCTCCCTACCCCCCACCTCACACCTCCTACGAGTCTCGCAGAACCCAACACCGCCCTGAACTTATCTCCCCTGCCCCGCGGCAGGCCTATCTCCCACCCTATCTCCCCCTCCACTCTCACTCCCCACTACCCCACTCTCCCAACTAGACTCACAGAACACACCACCTCCCTTACCTTAACCCCTCCTCCTCTCCCCCCACCATTCTCAGCCCCCACTACCTTCCTTGCACCCCCACCATCTCCAGCCTACACTCATCCCTCTACTCACCTGCGCCGCCTCCCACCAGCGTCCTCACCTATGCCTCCAACCTCCCCCCTACTTCATCCACACCCCTCACCCACAATTTCTCTCACCCATCAAATGCCACCCCACTTACTATCACCGCAGAGCCCTGCACTAACGCTAGCACATCCCCCCACCCCCCTCCCCAGTTCCCTTTCCAGTTCCCTACTGAACCACTCGCCCACGGCTCTCATCCCCAACACCATCCCCAATCCAACTCTGGACATGATTATATCCACCCTCCTACAAGTCAAAGAAGATCTCCACACCATCAAAGAACTTCTTTTCACACACCCCAGACACCCCCTTCCTCACCCAACAAGTCCCCCACCCTCCGCACAGACCCTCTCACTCAATACTCCCCGCGTTGGCCCACTATCCCCGCTCGCAATCACACCTACCGCCCCCGTCGCGCCCTCAACACCCTTTCGGTCCACGACTTATACACCCTCCTTCGCTCATATGGCCCAGGTCCCTTAAAATACACAACCACCACACACCTCCTCATACCCACGATTCTCACAAATCCCCTTAGGCCCCCCACACTAAGCAACAGAAGTTCCGTCCCCAATAATCTCAGAAAAGTCCCCCTCTCTCGAGAACACTCGACCACCCTTCTCACCCCCAGACTCAAATGCATCCTACTCAACTGCAGGTCGGCCCGAGCCACTCCTCCGACATCGCGGATCTCATCATAACAATGGATCTTGACCTAGCCATTCTGACTGAAACGTGGCTAACTGAAGCTTCTACACCTATAATGGACATACTAGTCCCCCCCAACTACCACATCATTAGACTCGACAGGACCGGCAAGACGGGCGGGGGGGAATCGCTTGCATTTTCAGGAGCAACCTCGCTGTTACTAAAGTCAACTCCCCCTCCCTCACCTCCTGTGAACTCTTTTGCCTCGATATCACCAGCGAGGGCAAACCTGTATGCTCTTTACATGTCATGTACCACCCGCCCGGGGACAACCTCACCTTCACCCAGCAACTCATGGACACGATCTCATCCAACGCCGGTCGGCAGATTACTCAAATCTACTTGGGTGACTTCAATCTCCACCGGAACGATCAGAAAGACGCAGTGGTGAATAGTCTCAAAATTTTCCTTAATGCGCTTGATCTCACCCAAATCTGCAACAGCCCGACACACGACAAAGGCTCGATACTCGACCTTATCATCGCCAAAGAGGACTCTACCCAACTGGGGGTAATCCAACCCTGTGACTAGTCAGACCACCACATCATCACTTTCTTCATCAACGAAAAAGTTAAACTTAACCCGGCTCAACCCACCAAATCCAAGATCTGGAAAAGGGACATGAAGAATCTTAACCCTAACTCCTTGCCTTCCCACACCTGCAATCTCCTCCTTCCCCCTTCGGGCGCCTCTGATGTTCAATCACTGACCGACCTGTACCTCGACTCTATGACCTCAATAATCAACGAAGCTGCCCCCCTGCAACTGAAGAGAGTCTCCACCAAGAACTCGAACCCTTGGTATGATGGTAGACTCAATGAAGACAGGCGTGCTATGCGAATGGCAGAGCGCATCTGGAGATCTGACCCCTCAGCACCGCACCTTAAAACGCTTAAGAACAAGAGAAATGCCTACTTTAGGAAAATCAAGCGCTCGAAATCTGACTTCTTTAGCCTCCAGCTGGACCAAGCAAAAAACCGACCAAGAAAACTGTTCGAACTAGTCAAAACTCAAACCAAGATGCAACCTCTACAATCAAACAGCACAACAAGCGATATTCCACACTGTGAAGACTTTTCTGCTTTCTTTAAGCTAAAGACCAACAACATAAGAAGTGATCTCCTCAATGATGTAAGCCGATACTCCAGCCCCATCAGCATGACTACCACTCAACCTAAAAACAACGCATCATGGACGTCCTTCGACACCTACTCTGAAGAAACAATTCACAAACTGCTCGGCACCTTGAAGCCCTCTAATCACCTCTCAGACCCCCTACCTGCTAATGCTGTTAAAGACTTCACCCCACTGCTCTTCCCACTCTGGACTAAAATCATTAACAGCTCCCTTCAACAAGGACTCATCCCAGACTCCCTCAAGGTGGGGCAAGTCACGCCGATACTCAAGAAACCTACAGCTGACCCGGCTGACCTAAACAATTACCGCCCTATCACCAATATCCCCACCTTGGCCAAACTGCTGGAAAAATGCGTACAACTCCAACTGACAAAACACATTGATCAGTTTGACCTCCTGAACCCTCATCAATCAGGCTTCCGAGCAAAACACAGTACGGAAACGGCTATGACGCACATAATTGATGACGCCCTCCAAATCCTTGATCGCAATGATTCCTGCCTCCTCATCCTTCTTGATCTCTCCTCAGCATTTGATACTGTCAAACATGAGAACCTAGTAGAGCTGTTAAATACCAGAATGGGTTTATCTGGGACTGTTCTCAAATGGTTCACTTCCTTCCTACATAACCGGTCTCAGAAGTTCAAGATCAACAACGTGCTGTCCTCATCTGTGCCTGTAACTTTAGGCGTCCCACAAGGTTCTTCCCTATCCCCCACATTGTTCAACCTCGGCATGGAACCACTCACCACCTTGCTTCAAGCATCTAATGTACACTTCCATATGTACGCCGATGACACTCAACTTTACCTCAAGCTACAAGCCCCGGAAGACATCAAACTTCTGAATTCCACACTCAGAAACACCCAATCATGGTTGGCCGATAATCACCTCAAACTAAATGCTCTGAAAACCGAGTTCCTTCTGATCTCACCTCCGACGAAAATCGCCGACACCCAAATCTGGCTCAATCACCTAACTGCGCTCAATGTCCAACCCACCATCGTGGATTCCGCGAAATCCTTAGGTATCACACTTGACGCCAACCTCAACATGCAGCAGCACATTAGCAAAGCAACTAAAGGAGCCAATTTCCAAATCAACACTTTGAGGAAACTTAAACCCTTCTTCCCAGCTAAGGACTTCCAAACTGCTGTACAAGCCCTAGTCATCCCTCGCATAGACTACGGAATTGTGGCTCTCAGCGGACTCCCCCTATCAACAACCGCACCCCTAAGAGCCTCCTTGAACGCTGCCGCGAGACTCATCACTGGGTCAAGAAAACACTCGCATACATCCCCTGACTTAAAATCCTTGAACTGGTTGCCTTTTGAAGCCAGAATACAGCTGAAAATTGCCTGTATGACACACTCGGCCGTACACCACAAGTCACCCAACTACCTCACTCAAAAGCTGACTATATCAGGAGGCTCGAGATCCAACAGAAGTACAAAAAATCTCCTCCTGAAACCTCGAAGATTCCGGAAGGAAAAAACATACAAACGCTCCTTCTCAGGAATGGCACCCAGGATCTGGAATGCACTCCCTCCTGAAACCAGGCTTATTTCTTCCTCTGCATTTTTTAAGAAAGAGGGAAAAGCCATCCTTATGGCCAAGTTCACCTGAACTCTATTGTTGTTTGGATCATAGACTTTGCACCGTTTTTGTATTATTGGTTACCTGATTGTTTATTGGTATTATATTTTTTACATGATTGCTATCCTATTTTGCTACTCACTTACTACCGACTACTATATTGTACCCAATAGTTTGTTTAATCACCCTCTTGTTGCCCCGACCCCTTGTTTCTGTAAAGCGCTCTGATATCTGCAAAGATCTTGTTCGCGCTATATAAAACTTTGAATAAATAAATAAATAAATAAATTAGTTGCCAGGGTTGACGCCACAGAATGGGCTCTCTGCCCAGAGAAAGTTTATAGCTGTGACCACACCTAGGGAGTTGTGTCAGTCCCACGGACAAGCCAGAGCTCTCTCCAAGCAAAACTAATGAGATTTTAATTTCTGCATATAAAACACAAAGTGCTATGTTTTAACAGAGAAAAAAAATCTAAAGTGAGATTCACAAACAAGTCAATACATGTAAACTGACAATCATGGGATACAGGGCCTCTAACACGGAAGCAATAAGAATCCCTCTAATATTAAGGTAACATCAAAATACAAAACGGGAGCCGAATAAAAGCAACAAGCAGGCAGCTTGCAAAACAAGCATTTGCAATGCAATAGGTCTCGCATTAAGAAAGTTTGAGCTATTGGTATTGTAAATGACAATTCTTTTATTTCTGTGTTGGTTTTGAAAATAGCGAAATGAATAGCTTTATCATTTACAATGCCAATAGTTTTAACTTTCGCAAATGTGACACCTATAGCATTTGTAATGCAATATGTGTTGTCTTTACGTGACTTAGATGTATTGATATTACAAATAACTATGGCTTTTAATGTTTTTAAATAATTAATACTTAAATAAAATAAAAGTTATTGTAATTTATAATGGCAATAGCTTAAACATTTGTAAATAACTTTTGTGAAGATTATGTTCAGAGAGTTTTATTCAATCAAACAAAGCAACGCGCCTTTCACTCTGTATAAATACAGCCCATCAGACCTCAGACACGAAGTGCCTTACAGCTCAGCTGGGCGGGGGGTAAGCTGGTGGGACAAAATGGACCAAATAATGCTGAGACTTTGAGACAACCAACTCCGCATGCGCTCGCTCACCAGGGAGCACCATGGCAATCATTTCGGTGTGATAAGCCGCTATCATGCTGTCTTATTAATATGATGTGAATGTACACATAAGATAACACGCTCTCTAATTCATCTAACTACACAGTGTGCGCCTGTATTGCCTCCTGGGACTTTATACATTTTTAAACAACTAAGGCATCTGAGGTGTGACCAATAGAAGCAACGCAAAGGATTCTTTATTAATTTGTAGACATTTCTAATTGTTTGGCTTTCGAGGGAGAGTAGCCAGTAATGCGAGTTTAATCCACTTCTGGCAACCTTCCAAGCTCTCATCTCTGAAGCTCTTGTGCTGAGTCACGGTGATGCACTATTTACCATGGTGGTGTCTCGTGAAATAATTAGTCGTCACTCTTGTGGTGTCACCAGGCTGCTCTCGCACAATGTCACAAACTTTCACACACAAGGTACTATTCACAGGTGATCTTCTCACCACGGATGTCACCGATGTTACTTTCTCAATGTGTTACTAGCCTGCATTGCCCCTGTAATCAACGTGGACGAGATGGCCCCATGCGCTGGCCTTCAGAGGTGCACAGGAGCTGCATGCATTTCTCTCCCTTCCACGTAGCTAAAAAAAACCTTGGATAAACACTCTCAGGAAGACTGTGGGTACCCGCACCCTCGTTTTTTTCGGTTTGCGTCTGGTGGAACCCCTCAACCTCCCTCGCTTCCTCTTACCCCCTCCAACGTTTTCAATACACATTATATACGCGTTATACAGAGGGGATGAATCTTACCTGTGTAAATATGTCTATAGGAAATAGTACAACAAGAGGAATCAACAGAGAAAGCTTTGATGGCGCTCGCACAAATCCACCGGGATAGGTTTCGTTTTTGGGAGTGCGCGCGCACTCCCAAAAACGAAACCTATCGTGGGGCGGGACTTCCGTCTTCTGAAGCCCGCACCCACGCAGTTCTTGGAGGAGCAGTGGTACTGGTGACGCGGGGCTCCCATGCCCGAGGGAGAGCCCCGCGGAGTCTGAAGACGTCCAGAAAACCGGTAAGTGGAGCTTAGTTGGAGGGGGGAGGAGCGCTTGTGTGTGTGTGCGACGGGTGTCTCTGTTTGTGTGTGTGTGCGTGTCTGCGCTTGTGTGTGTGTCTGTGGCAGATGGTGCGAGCCCTGTTAGGTGGGGTGGGGGGGTGCCTGTATGTGTGTGCCTGTATGTGTGTGCCTGCGTGTGTGTGCTTGCTTGCCTGCGTGCGTGTGAGTGTGCCTGCTACGAAACCGAAAGCGTGCCCACACAGACAGCAGTGAAGGCGCGCTCACGAGGTGAAATCTCCGTCTGAAAAAGCGCGAAGGAAAAAATAAAACCACAGAAAAAAACTTCAGAGCAAACAGGATACAAGAGTTGAACCAGACCGACTACTTCACACGGATACCATTCAAAGACACGCGTGTGTAATCAGTATGTATACAAGCAGTGCAAATTCAACGACAACTGGCTGTCTCCACAAACCGTGAACTGCGACGCTCGCCCCCTGGGCTTCGCTGCCGTAGCCCGGGTGCTGTCACGGCTTCCCAGCCGCACGCGCCCGCACAATAAGACGAAGAAGGAAGAAGATCAGCGTCCAGTGCAAGGAAAGGCGGGGGAGGGAGAGCAGGACCGGAAGTGGGACGAAAGAGTTGAAGGGGCGGGCGAGAGACATGGCAGTTGGAGGGCTGGGCTAGGGGGAGGAAAAGCGACAAAGACAGAAACAGGGCGGGTGTCAAAGACACGAGATGACGAAAGCTTGGGACTGAAGGGGAAGGCGAGGTGAGGAGCAGAGGTAGCGACCATTGCAATGAAACAAAACCAACTGAGTGCGACTCGAACCGAAAGTGGGAGGTGTTCGTGACGAGCGGCGGAGAAAGGGCGGTCGAAATAAATGATGGACAACTTTGCGACTGAGAGCAGCACACGGTAAAATGAGGGGAATAAAGCACAAGAGTTTAGAATGGCGGTAAGTGGGGCTGGGTGCTTGTATGTATGCGGTGGCGGCGGGCGGGCGCTTGTATGTATGCGGCGGCGGTGGCGGTGGGGGGGGCTCTGTATGTGTGTGTGTGTGTGTGTGTGTGTGGGTGCGCTCCTGTGTGTGTGCGGCGGGGGGGTGCCGGTGAGTGGGGGGAAGTAGGGGGGGTGCGCGTGTGTGTGTGCCTTCCTGCCTGCGTGTGCATGTGTGTGTGTGTGTGTTCAGGGAATCTGTGGCAGGGGACGTGCACGGCGCCGGGCTGAGCGTGCGCGTTCGCGCACCCAAATCCGGCTTTCAAGCTCGTAACACCCTCTTGTCCTTCATTCCCCCGAATCAGCTAACTATAAGTCTCCACCTGGACGCATCCTTCGGATGCGAAATTCCAGGCTCGACCTAAAAAGAGTCAAATCAGAATCTGTATTACAGTGATTCTTCTTCCAACAAAGATATGAGGAATAACCATTTTAAGATCAGACAAATAGATTTTCCGTAAGTGTATTTATATATCCACCGAACCAACTGCGTACAAATAGTTATAGTTTCCAAAGGATTATATTCAAGAAAATGATATACTAAAAGCGACTGTTCAATAGAGCATGTTATAAACCACAGAATGCATCACAATTGATTTGTCTTAATAATGCAGAGCGTGTCATGCGTTATGACGAACATTTTAATAATAAAGAATGGGTTCCAAAAACAAAGCTAAAGAGCTTGGAAAATGTTTCACCACAGATTAACAAGAGTTTAGCCATCCATTACATTCTGACATTAATCGAAGGCAGCTCAAGCCCAGTGTGAAACATAAGTCTTTTCACAAGACCTACACGTGCTCACAAGGAAGGCTGTGCTTCCAGGCCAGGAATTTAGAGAAAGAGCTAATGTTATGGAGACTCCGTCAGTCTGAAAGTGTGGACTCTTCTCCGTAGTGAAATCATAAAAGAGGCACAGCAGCACATGTTTTGATATGGCCAGGAATGAAGAGAGAAGACAGAAGAGGCCATTTATTTTAAGCGTGTCACAGCTGTTCTGTTCATCCAAATACATAAACCAGTCTGACTGGTCTACAAGATGAAGATATCTAGGGGTACGAGACCATCTGCTTGGCAAAACCCTTTCAGTAAAGAACAGTTTAAATTATACTAATGGGTTTTAACGGTCAGACCTTTCCGCTCCGATAAGATGGGTCAGTACTATTTGTGAATCCCCAAGTACGAGAGCCCAAGACACCCAGAAGAACCCACACAGAAAAAAAATCTACATAGGAAATAGAAATCCTCAATGGAAAATCCACACTCTATAGGGTTCAAGTATAAATGATGACAGTTTGTTTAAAATGTACAAATCGTTACAGACGGAGAGACGGCAAGGACTATTCAATTCAATTCAAAATACTAAGAATGCATATATACATATGTGAATTAGCATAGGCAGTGAAACCAGAGCCCTATTCTAGGTCACAGTCAGACAAATAATGAGCAATATCGTCGTAGGGACCACTCAGTTTAAAAGGCCTGAAAGAATCAGGAAAAATCTGTAAGTACGGGTTCGATAGAAGGCTGACATGTAGACTGTCGCTAAGGATAACAAGGGAAATACAACAATTCTTAAAACACCTCAGCAGCAAAGATTTCACGCCGGAAGCATGGGGTGAAGTGACACCATGGGTTGCACTAAATATGATACATTCATATGTACCAGTCACCATTTAGAATACACACTACGTAAATCAAGCTCCCTCTAGAAACCTTCTCAAACATAATAAAATAATAAGGACCTTTAGTCGACATACAAAGGGGAAATGCCATTATATTACAAACAAGCATTTGCAATGCAATAGGTCTCGCATTAGGAAAGTTTGAGCTATTGGTATTGTAAATGACACATTTTTTATGTATGTGTTGGTTTTGAAAATAGCGAAATTAATAGCTTTGTCATTTACAATGCCAATAGTTATAATTTCGCAAGTGTGAGACCTATAGCATTTGTAATGCAATATGTGTTGTATTTACGTGACTTAGATGTATTGATATTACAAATAACAATGGCTTTTAAGAGGAGGAGCTACGCCTCGAGCAAGATGGCCGCCTAGGACCTCAGCTCCGCGTAGCTAGCCCCCCCAGCTCTATCATCCTGCCACTGATTCTGTTGTCAGAGCCCGCCACCCGACAGATGAAGTAGCACTGTGGTTCCGGCCGGTCTTCAGGTCCCGCTGCGTTACTGAGGGCCAGAGTTACGCCACATTGAAAGTGCGGCCCGTGAAGCAGCGGAGACCGGGGACTTGCGTGTACAGACGCCCGAGGAGAAGTGAGTCAACAGCGGACCCGGAAACCGGAAGTTGGCGGTCCGGCCCGCTGTGAGAGAACGACTGAGTGGTGAGGTGAAGACCGGAGAGATGCGGCTGCATGTGAGTGGCGGAAGATCGCTGGAGGTGCCTGAGCTGCTCGCCCCCCCCACCCCCTGCCTTTGTAGCGGGCTGGTGTTGGCGCTTCAGGAGGTGGGGCAGTCAGATCACGGAGAGTGACAGACTGGGTCTCTTCCTTCATCGGGGACCCCTCCCCCCGCTTCAAACATTGGGCCAAATATAACCGGGGCCGGGGCTGCCACAAGGTCCATGTGAAAGGCGACAGTGTGGACTACTCAGCGCCAAACTGAGGGAGTACTGGGGGATCCTGTGGACGTTGGGGGCCCCCCCTTCTCCCCTGCTGACAGACTGGCAGGACAGTCTTGATGCAGGGAGGTGCAGTTATCACGTCTGGTGGCGGAGGTGGATGTGCGGCTGCGCTGACTGGGGGGCCCTGGGGGATCGGGCAGGCCCAGCCACAATTCCAGCCTACGCGATATCTCTTTGCGGACCCCGCGGATCCTTGCTCCACCTGTGGGACTACTATGGGGAGTTTCCTTGTGGTGGTGGCGGCTCCTGGACTGATGCGGCAACTATCACTATGGCCACACTGTGAATCCTCGCACCTGCAGCTGTCTGTTACCTTATGGTTGGCCGCGGATATCCTTACCACTCGGCGCAGCCGGAGGGTGTAATGTTAACCCGGGCCCATGGATGTCGAGACTTGACTGACCTAGACTCTAGCGGTGCCTTCATCCATCCTGCCCCTGGGCCGCAAACAGTCGCTCCGTTCAGGAGAATTTTCCCAAACTGGTCTTTCCCGGATGGTGCACTTGTGAATAGGAGGAGGCCGGGTCCGCGTGTGGGGCCGACTTGGTTGGGAGCCTAAGAGTATAAACGGAGCCTGGAAGTAGTGGGGACTGCTGGGGAGTGGTCCACATGGTGGCCAAGTCAGATGCTGATAAGAACCTGCCCAGATCCTCCAGAGGAACTAAGAAGGTCCAGTCCAATAAACTGGACCGATACACCATGCCCAGAGGCTCACCTGTGGAGGCCAAACGGGCCCAATCATCGAGTGGTGATTCTTCGGGAACGCCGACGGAACTGAAACGATCAGATGTGATGGCGGCCATAGAAGGTGTCCGGGCATCGTTGGGGAAGCAAATGGAATCATTGGACACCAAACTCGATACAGTAAAGATAGAAGTCAATCTCATCCCGGTGGATCATACAAAAGCAAGCGAGAAGGTCAAGTCATTAGATATAAAGACGGCCAGCCTCATAGATGATATGGCACTGCTCCAGCAGGAGGTACGTGATCTTAAGGCCTCTCGTGCCCTGACCCATAAGAAGCTTGATGATTTTGAGGGAAGGGCCAGACGGAATAACATTTGCATTCTTGGGGTCCCGGAGAAGGCAGAGAAACCTGCTCCCGACCTGTTTGTAGAAGATATAATCCTTAACTACCTTAAACCCAAGGGACTGGGAAAGTTCTTCACTGTTGAACGGGCGCACAGGGTTCTCGGGGGTCGGCCTAGACCTGGAGCCCCGCCCAATGATTGCGAGGGTCCTGAATTTCAGGGACCGAGACGTTATATTACAGGCAGCCCGCTCTGCGGGCCCGCTCCGGTATGAAAATGCCTCCCTCTCCTTCTTTCCAGACTTCACACAACTCGTGCAGAAACAGCGTCAAAGCTTCCTACCGGTGAAAAAGAAATTGAGAGACAAGGGCATGCGGTACAGGATGATGTTTCCGGCGAGATTGAGAGTGGAAGCGGAAGGGAAAACGTGGTTCTTTGACAATCCGAAGGTGGCAACAGATTGGATTGATACCTTCCATCTGGCTGAAGCAGAGGGACAAGGCCAAAAGGGAGAAGACTAACAACGGTAGCGGGAGTGAAGGAGTTAGGCGCGATTGCGCAACTGTGACTATGTAAACTTTGGGGATCTGCTCCAGTTGCAGGGCCTTACTTGTAGGCGCAGCGCTATTGAGAGTGGGCGGGCGACTCTGAAGCAGTGGACTAGTGTTCGAATTGGAGCTGGGGGGGAGCTTAGGACATCGATTCTTCTCCTCGTTACTACCTTTAGTTAGTGTGTAGTGTTAGAGTGTGGGGCGACAGGCACACTGCCAGTTGGGGATGGGCGTAAGCCGTGAGCAGGGGTGCAGGGAGGGTGGGAGGGACACAAGGTTTGCGCACTATAGTTGGTTTAGGACTGCGCTGTTTGGGGGTTTGTTTGTTATTTGTGTTTTTCATTTGTTTCAAACATCAGGCGACACTGTAGCTAATGTGATGCTTCTATGCCAGTTAGATGTAAAATAGCGGGAAAGGATTGGGGATTAATGTTATTACCTGGAACGTGAATGGCTTGGAAGACAAAATCAAGAGGGGGAGGTACATAGGCATATCGGGCTAATGTGAGGGGAGGACGGCCACCTTCATGTCACTTTATGTCCCATCGGGCCTGCAAACAGACACATATCGTTATTTAGGATCAATCTTCCTCACCTTGCCCCTGGGGATTTTGGTGATGGGAGGAGATTTTAATGTGGTGGTTGACGGGGAATTGGAACGACACCCAGCTAGACTATTGCGCCCAGTACAGAGGTGGCTACCTGAGTTCTTGGACATAACAGGGTTGGTTGAGAGTTGGCAGATGTGAAATCAGAGTGCTACGTGCTACACGCTCATCATAGTATGTCTAGGATAGACTATATATTAGTCCCGGCGGCCCAAACTTGGGCCGTTAGAGAGGTACGGCACATGGAGAGGGGTATATCCGATCACTCCCCGGTTTGGGTACAGTTAGCACTAGACCGAGTCACACAGGCAGGATTGCTCCCCTTTATCCCTGGCATTTCCGAGACCCTACCATCAAGAGGGATATAGTCAAAGCAATGGATAGGTATTTTCTGGATAATCAGGGTATGGTGAACTCGGCGCAGACTTTGTGGGAAGCGTTTAAAGCGGTAATACGGGGCGAGGCTTTATCACTGATTGCCATGAAAAAGAAAGAGAGGCAGGCCGAGTTGGAGAAAGCAGAAGAGGCAGTGATAGCCCTGGAGAGGGAGATATCCAGCGCAGTAAGCCCCGATGGTCTTCACCGTCTCAAACTAAAGCAGGTTGAATTTGGCGGATTAGCTAGGGAGGGGGCCAAGGCGCAATTAGGAGAGACCCAGAGTAGGGTGTATGAACATGGGGACAAGGCAGGAAAACTGATTGCGTGGTTGGAGAGATGAGAGTGGGCATTGATTTTGGTGCCTGAACTGCAGGGGGAGTCCTCTGAAGTGATTGTGGGCCCACAGTCTATAGCAGATAGGTTCCCCAACTACTATAGTGAGGTGTACCATGCAGAAGGAGGGTTCTCGGAAGAAGATAATAAAGAGATGATCAGGGATATCCAAATGCCCCGGCTCTCCGAAGATGACTGTGCTTATTTGGACTCCCCTTTAACCAATGATGAGGTTGCACAGGCTGTCATGGGGGTTAATTCTGGCAAGGCATCAGGGCCGAATGGCATCCCTATTCAACTCTACAAGCTAAATTCCAACAGGCTCAACCGATTGCTCCGTTCTATGTTTGTGAAAAGTAAGGATGTGAGGGAGCTTCCATATGACCAGCGTATAGCCAATATAGTGGTCATCCACAAGGAGGGAAAACCCAGGACGAGTTGTTCGTCGTATAGACCCATCTCACTCCTGAATGCTGACCCGAAGGTGCTGGCGAAATTATTGCAGTACAAAAGGGGGTGGTGATGGACGGAGCATCTGAACCAATCAAACACTCACACCCAGTCAACAGATCTGGGTTTAATCCATCACCGTTCTTTAGCCCACTCTGCCACCCCAGTTCAGACATGGCCATTGGCAAATCAGTCTCACCCTGTGCCTCATGTGAACAGTCCAGCCCGAACTGCCAAGCCATGCCCTCCCTGGACCGGATTCAAGCTTCCTAGGACCGGTTTCTGGCATTACAGCAGTCTTCAGCCAGGCTTGCTTGAATCCAGTGGCAAAGTGAGCAAGGGACTCACGTCTGTGCATACCCTGCCAACTTATGGCGAACAAAGCAGGTGAAAAGGGGGTGGTGATGGACGGAGCATCGAAATTATTGGCAACTAGGCTAGTCAAGGTCATTACCTCCTTAATACATCCGGACCAGTCTGGCTTTATGCCGTGTCAGAACACAGCTCTTGATCTTCGACGTCTCCGTGGGGTCTTGGGCCGGGCCGCTACAATTCAGGAACCTGCCGTGATGGTTTTACTGGACGCTACTATGGCGTTTGACAGAGTTAAATGGCCCTATCTTTTTGTGGTGCTGGATTAGCTCGGTTTCGGACCCGGCTTTATAGACTGGGTGCGTCTTCTCTATTCTGCCCCTTTGGCCCTGTGGTGGTTAAAAACTGTAGGTCTTCCGGCTTCCCCCTGAGCAGAGGGACAAGGCAGGGGTACCCGCGGTCCCCGCTCCTGTTCGCCCTGGCTCTGGAGCCATTGGCGGCCTGGGTCCGACAGGATCATTCCATACGTGGGCTGCAATGGACTCTTGACTGGGAGGATAAAATCTCGCGTTATGCGAATGACATACTGCTTTACCTCACCAACCCCAGATAATCAATGATCTGCTTTCTTGATGTATTGGCTATTTTTGGTACTCTGGCTTCGCCATCAACTGGTCTAAGTCGGTACTCTTCGTTCTGAAGGGAGACACACTGGTCTTCCCCAGGGCTTGCCCTCTGCAGATTGCCCGGTCGGGCTTCAGATATCTCGGAATCTATATTTCCCTTGATCCCGGGATCTGCTTTGCCAGTAACCTGACCTCCCTCCCCCGGCCGGTTTTAGAGGGGATGTGGCGCATTGGAAGGCGCTTCCCCTATCTCTTTTAGGCAGAGCTGTACTTTTTAAAATGTTGGCCCTGCCTCGGTTCCTGTATGCGTTGCAGAATTCTATGGACCTAGTTCCGACCTCCTATTTCCGGGAAATGGAGTCTTTTCAGAGACAGTTGCTTTGGGACGGTAGCCCTCGCATAGCCTATTCAAACTCACCCTTCCCTGGTATGACGGGGGTATAGGACTGCCGGACCTCAAGAAATACTATGGGGCTTCCCAATTGGCAGCAATTAATCATGGGATATACGGGGCCCCTAACGACCCAGGTTACGCGATGGATCGCAGGTTGATGACGGGGGGAGTTTATACTAGGGCACTGTATGCGACGCCCCGTAGATTTCATCTCACGGGACCCACAGCGCATGCAGTTCAGGTCTGGTACGCGGCCAACAGACACCCCAAGTGGGAGGGGAGACTTACGCTCGCCACCCCCCTGTGGAGTGCGGAACGGTTGGGAAGTCTGTGGAAGTCGAAGGGCTTCGACAAGTGGGATCTCATTGGCATTACTTCCATTAAGGATGTCTGGAAGGATGGTTCAATTCAGTCCTTTGACTCCCTACGGCTGCATTTTCAACTGAATGACAGAGAGTATTTTCGGTACCTCCAAGTAAGACATGCATTGCTTACACAGGAGGATTGCCTAGAACTAGACGATGAGGACTGGCAGGAAGCGGTATCATCCCCACGAGTGGTGGCAATCCCCCTGAGGCTCAGACTAGTGCAACTGAAGATCTTGCATAGGTCATATGTCACTGGGTCTAGATTGGTCCATATGTGCCACTCGGAGAGGGGGGAATGTAGGAAAGGTTGTGGAGAGCTGGGGACGTTCATGCATATCCTATGGCACTGTGTTAAGGTCCAGGAATTCTGGGTGAAGGTCCACAGCACATTACACACAGTCATGAATATGGAACTGGGTTTGGAGGCACGTAGGAATATCTTAAATATTTGGGAGCCAACGGATCTCAATACCTATCAAAAGCGGTGGGCAACATTGAAAATCATGAGCGCTAAACGAAATGTGGCCCAGTTGTGGGAAGCCAGTCAGCCCCCCCTGGTGGAGAAATGGAGGGAGGACTTGGACTGGTGTATATTTAGGGAAAGATCGGTGTACTTGGCAAGGGGTTGCCCCGGGAAGTGGAATAGAGTCTGGGAGGCCTGGAATGCTTACAGGGGAGACATCTGCACCCCCCCCTCCCCAGTGGATCCACTCCACGTGGAGCGAATATCCCCTTGATCCGTCACCGGAGTCCAATTGTAATTAGCTGGGAAGTATGGAAATGTCATTTATTGATTGCCAATGATTTGAATTATGTCACCTGATGTTTTTGTTTCTTTGTTGCTATTGTTTAATGAAAAGTAATTTTAAAAAAAACAATGGCTTTTAATTGTTTTTAAATAATTAATACTTAAATAGAAGTTATTGTAATTTATAATGCCAATAGCTTAAACTTTTGTAAATAACTTTTGTGAAGATTATGTTCAGTGTATTTTATTGTGACCAAAATCCAAGAACAGAAGTGAAATATTAACATCTTTTTGTGACATTTGTAATAAAGCTTGAAACATTGAGAGAACATATTTGAACCAGTTGTTGTTGAATGGTTGCACAGATTGATGCTGTGGTGGCGCTGAGTGATGTTGCGGTGGCGACGAGTGATGCTGTGGCGTTCAGTGATGCTGTGGTAGCGCATAGTGATGTTGTGGTGCCCCTGAGTGATGCTGTGGTGATGTGATAGAGTGAGTGAGATAGATAGAGGGAGGGCGATGGATAGAGGGAGGGCGATGGATAGAGTGAGTGAGAGTGATAGATAGAGTGAGGACGATAGAGTGTGGGCGATAGAGTGAGGGCGATAGATAGAGTGAGGGCGATAGATAAGAGTGAGGGCGATAGATAGCTAGAGAGATAGAGTGAGGGCGATAGACAGATAGAGTGAGGGCAATAGATAGATAGAGTGAGGGCGATAGAGTGATGGCGATAGATAAATAGATAGAGTTGATATGTTTTGTTGTGTTTTGCTATGTTTTGTTATGCTATGCTATGTTATGTTATGTTTTGTTATGTTATGCTTTGTTTTGTTATGCTATGCCATGCTATGTTTTGCTTTGCTATCCTATGTTTTGTTTTGCTATCCTATGCTTTGTTTTGTTATGCTATGTTTTGTTGTGTTTTGTTATGCTATGCTATGTTCTGTTGTGTTTTGCTATGCTATGCTTTGTCATGCTATGCTATGTATTGTTATGTTATGCTATGTTTTGTTTTATTATGCTATGCTTTGTTTTTGCAATGCAATGTTTTGTTATGCTATGCTATGCTTGGTTATGCTACGTTTTATTATGCTATGCTTTGTTTTGTTATGCTATGCTATGTTTTGTTGTGTTTTGTTATGCTATGCTTTACTATGCTATGTTTTGTTTTCTTATGCTATGCTTTGTTTTGTTATCCTATGCTTTGTTTTGTTATGCTATGCTGTTTTTCTATCCTATGTTTTGTTTTGCTATCCTATGCTTTGTTTTGTTATGCTATGCTATGTTTTGTTGTGTTTTGTTATGCTATATGTTCTGTTGTGTTTTGCTATGCTATCCTTTGTCATGCTATGCTATGTATTGTTACGTTATGCTATGTTTTTTTGTGTTTTATTATGCTATGCTTTGTTTTGCTATGCTATGTTTTGTTATGCTATGCTATGCTTTGTTATGCTACGTTTTATTATGCTATGCTTTGTTATGCTGTTTTGTTTTGCTATGTTATGTTATGCTATGCTTTGTTGTATGCTGTTTTGTTATGCTGTTTTGTTATGCTGTTTTGTTGTTATGCTATGTTTTGTTGTGTTTTGTTATGCTATGCTAAGCTTTGTGTTTTACTATGCTAGGTTTTGTTTTGTTATGCTATGCTATGTTTTGTTTTGGCATCCTATGCTTTGTTTTGTTATGCAATGCTGTTTTGCTATCCTATTCTTTGTGTTGTTATGCTATGTTATACTGTTTTGTTAAGCTATGCTGTTATGCTATACTATGTTTTGCTGTGTTTTGCTATGCTACGCTTTCTTATGCTATGCTTTGTTTTGCTATGCTGTTTTGTTATGCTATGTTTTGTTATGCTATGCTATGCTTTCTTATGCTATGTTTTGCTATGCTATGCTATGTTTTGCTATGCTATATGTTTTGTTTTCTAATGCTATGCTGTGCTATGTTTTGTTTTCTAACGCTATGTTTTGTTGTGTTTTGTTATGCTTTGTTTTGTTGTGTTTGGTATGCTATGCTATGTTTTGCTATGCTCTGATATGTTTTGTTTTGCTATGCTAGGTTTCTTTTGTTATGCTATGTTTTGTTGTGTTTTGTTATGCTATGTTTTGTTGTGTTTTGCTATGTTTTGCTATCCTATGCTTTGTTTTGTTATGCTATGCTGTGTTTTGTTTTGCTATCCTATGCTTTGGTTTGTTATGCTATGCTTTGTTTTGTTATGGTATGCTATGTTTTGTTGTGTTTTGTTATGCTTTGCTATGTTTTGTTGTGTTTTATTATGCTATGTTGTGTTGCTATGCTATGTTTTGTTATGCTATGCTTTGTTTAGTTATTCTATGATGCTTTGTTGTGTTTTGTTATACTATGCTATGCTATGTTTAGTTTTGTTATACTATGCTTTGCTACGCTATGTTTTGTTATGCTATGGTTTGTTGTATTTTGTTATGCTATGCTATTTTTGTTGTGTTTTTCTATGTTTTGTTATGCTATGTTTTATTGTGTTTTGCTATGCTTTTCTTTGTTATGTTATGCTATGCTAAGCTTTGTTGTGTTTGCTATGCTATGTTCTGTTTTGCTATGCTATGTTTTGTTATGCTATATTTTGTTATGCTATGTTTTGTTGTGTTTTGTTATGCTATGCTATGCTATGTATTGTTTTGTTATACTATGCTATGCGTTGTTGTGTTTTGTTATGCTATGTATTATGTTATGCTATGTTTTGTTTTGTTATGCTGTGCTTTGTTATGCTGTGCTTTGTTATTCTATGTCATGCTATGTTTTGTTTTGCTGTTTTGTTATGCTATGTTTCGTTGTGTTATGCTATGCTTTGCTTTATTTTGTTATGCTATGCTATGTTTTGTTATGCGATGCTTTGTTGTGTTTTGTTATGATATGCCATGCTATGCTTTGTTTTGTTATGCTATGTTTTGTTATGCTATGTTTTGTTGTGTTTTGTTTTGCTATGCTATGTTTTCTGTTGTGCTATGTTTTGTTTTGTTATGCTGTGCTTTGTTTTGCTATGCTATGTTTTGTGTTTTGCTATGTTTTGTTATGCTACGTTTTATTTTGCTATCCTTTTTTTTTTATTAGCCAACAAAAACAACAAATCTTCAAATTACATTACTGAATATACAGAGACCAACAATCACTGGGAGAGAGCAGAAGTAAATGAAGAAACATAAAAAAAATATGAAGATGAGCTGTTGTATATACTCTATTAGCGCACCCCAAATCTTGGTGCCCAGACAACGTTTCTGAGGGTCCTTGACAGCATACAGACTATATTCCAAATTATATATAGCATACCATTTGCCCCTCCACATTTCAAAAGATGGTGGCTTTTTGTCCCTCCATAATGTTGAGATACACAATCTTGCAATCGCCACAGATATTAATACAAAATATCTAAATGTATACATCCCCTGTAGATCTATCCCCTCCTCTACTACTCCAAGCAGCATCACAGTTGGAGTGATCACTACCCGTACTCCCGTCAATTCGGTCAAAAAGATCATAATCTTATTTATAAATTGTCTCAGATCTGGACATTCATAAAGCATGTGGAGGTTATCTGCTTGATCACTTTCACATCAAGTACATTTGCCATCGTTTGTCCCCCCCACCAGGGGGTGGGGGGGACAAGTAGCACAGCTGGAGTATAGTAGTTTGTAATGTTATGACTTAAGGCTAGAAGAGAGGAAAAGTTTTTTTTGCTAATACTAATGACTGCTGTAGTAAGTTCCCTGGGTGATTTAACTTAGTGTTCCATTTAGAGTTCTGTTTTTCTAGATCATTCCCTTGTAGTTCTAAAAGATTCTGATATAGCATCCCAATCCTCCCTTGTTGCCTAATTGTTTCTAGCAACTTAGTTTTTACAGTCAGTTTTTGTATATCTCCCCTCTTTTTGTTGATAATCACGGATTTGCAGATATTTAAAGAAATCCATCCATTTTCTTTTAGCCATTGTCGTATGTGGATGATAAATTGGTAATTTAGCAGCAGTTTACGATCAAATGAGAAGCTCCCCCTTATTCGAGTAGCCCCTGACATTTAATTTTTAATACAAGTGGATTATGATCAGAGGTTATTCTAGGAAAAACCTGTATATGCACATCAGCTAGCAGCGTTTTAGTAACAAGAAAATAATCCAGTCTTGCTAGCTTCTGATGGGGATAAGAAAAATAAGTGTACCCAGGATCTATCTGTTTCAACCTGACCCATGCACCTTCTAATCCATGTTCAGATAGTAGCTGTTGTAGAGCCTTGTAGATCCTAGGCTTCTTACCTACATACTTATCCCCAGATGCCTCCTTAACAACATCTTCCAACTGAATATTCAAATCCCCACAAAATATCAGAGGAGATACCCATGATGCTAATTCTGTATTCAAATATTCAAGTATTTGTGCTTCGTCATGGTTTGATCCATATACTGAACATACAGTGAATTTATTGCAGGCTATCACACATTCCAGAATTGCCCATCGCCCATATTTATCTGCTAAACATTTCCCAGCCTTTATATTATTGTTTCTAATCATGATAGCCACTCCTCTAGTGGAAGTCCCTTGCATTGTGTTAACCAGAGTTTCGTACCCAAGTTCTAGAAGCACCTTGGATTTAGCCCATGGAATATGGGTCTCCTGTAGGTATATCAGGTCAGGGGATATTTTCCTAATTTCCTGTACTACCCTTTGTCGTTTAGATCGCTCATTAAGGCCCGAACATTAAATGTGCATACTGAGAGTGAACTCATCATTGCTTTTTTTTCCTACTGATAACAAAAGTGGCCCTCTCTCCGAGAACACCAATCAATTACCCCTATTTGTATATCTTCATTTGTTGGCTTTTTACCTCAATTTTGACCCCCCGTGCTCCCACGACAGCCACCCTCCATCCCACTTCCCCACCTATCCCTCCCTCTTGGTCTCCTCTGTCCATAGAGACCTCCCGCTCCCACTTACCCGTTGAGGCTGCAAGACCCAGGTCTTGAGTGATGGAGAGCCCTGTCCAGTCTGACTATTCCCATTCCCCTTCCCCTTCCCTCAAATTATCCCCCCTCTCTAAGTACCGCCACCCTCCCTGATCTCTTGTGATGTGATTACCAAAATATAGACAAAGAGAAGAAAATAACTAATAATCAGTAGTAGACACAGATACATAAAATACTAGGCCATGATCGTGTTAGCCTTGACATTGTCTGACCTAATTACTAATGTACTGTCATATAGTCATATAATGGTACTGTTATTCTGCAGCTACTCTTTGGCTTTCATGATAGATGAAAAAAACCTTGTTGTGCCCTTATGGATGACCTTAAGTTTCGCAGGGTTCAATAAAAACACATGGGCACCCTTATCTTGAAAAGATGAGATTATTTGCCGAAATTGCCATCTCTTTTCCACTGTTTGGTGGCAATAGTCAGGGCGCACAAAAAATTCGAAACCATCCCCCCATGTCTTCCGATCTGGCCTGGCCAGATCATATAACGCTTGTCTGGACAAAAAAATTAGATAAGGTTATCAAGATTGCTCTAGGCTCAGTAGCTTTAGTAGTCACATAGTTAGTTTTTTGCTGAAAAGGAAACTGATAGGCCCTTTGGACCTCACTGCCCCATGACCAGTGTGTTAATTCCGGAAACGCTTCTGTAAGCAGCGCTACAACAAATTTCCATGGGTCAGACCCCTCTTTCCCCTCAGGGATTCCCAGAATTCTAAAGTTATTTCGCCTAAGTCTGTTTTCCACGTCCTCCAATTTCCAAGTCATATCGCTCCGCTGTGCAATTAAGTCCTCGGTTACTGTCTTCTGAGAATTCATTTGGTCTTCAAGAGTGGAAATCCGATTCTCTGCTTCCCTTATTCGCTCACGAACAGGTCTTGGCCAACCGGCGTAGTGAATTTTGTAATTTTCGACACACCGCCTGTGTTTTCTAACTCTCCCATCGAGTTTCTTTTCTGTGCGACATTATAGATACATAGACTACTGCCAGAGAGATCTCTTGTGGAGCAACTCCTGTATTAGACTGATCATGTGGTGTCCCCTTCGACAATTCACTGTGTGTCGAGTCAGTCACAGGTGCAGACCCATCCCTCCTTCTGGTTGCTTTCTTGCGCGTTGTACCCGCACCAGGTGTTTTAACCCAGTTCCCGGGCGTCTCTTTCTCTTGATGCAGGCTGCTAGTCTTGCTCCATCTTCTTCCAAGAGAGCCATCCGACATTTGCATAGATTCATCTCCTGATGAGTTATTATGATCAGAGAGTGAATAAAAAGGGTATCCAGTGTCCTTTTCAGAGGCTTCATGTAGATTATGTAAGTCTTGAGTATCTCCACTATTTTCTATCTTGTCAGTCAATTCAGTTGCCCCTTTATTATCATTCAGCCTTGCCAGGTTAATGCCATGTTCAACCACCTGCGGAGTAAAGCTGTGAGCAAGGACCAATGATTCCTCAATAACTGGAATGACATGGATACATGAATGCGTAATAATATTAATAGGTGTCTCTTCAGGCTCAGTTTCGCCAATGCCCCCCTGCCCTTCTTGTCTCTGTGCTTGCTCTGTGATCGTCTCCACATTACTTTTAAAGAGTTCTGTGGAAACCCCGCTCTTCTCTTGCTGGGGTCCCGCATTCGGCTCTTTTAATACACTATTTGCTGCCACCTCAGAAATGTGAGCTTTATTTTTTGTGCCAACAAGAAAAATAGCAGGAGTGACCGGTTTAGAGGAGCGAGTGCATGTTGTATTGACTGGTAACAGGCTACTTCCTGGGTCTTGTGTAGCCGCTACCGGTCTTTGTTTTTCTGGGGCAGTTTGGGCGTTTTCTGTTTGCTGCTGTTTTGCCGCTTTCGCACCACGGTCATCCTTTGGAGGCATCTCCGGATCCAGAGTCCTACACCCGTCGTCCAGACCTGCACAGAAGTCGCCCCAGGGCCGAAAGATCAACCGATGCAGAGGCGGCGGGCGGACGTCGAAAATCAGCAAGCCCCGGTACGTGAGTAACATTCAGAGCATCGAGGGATGAGGGTTTCTCCCAAATGTACCAGCCTCCTTTCAGCAGATCACCAGCGGCAGCCAGTCGACAGAGGGGGAAAAGTATCTCCAATATCTTTTAGAAGTAGTTCATAGGGGTGTGGGGACAGTCAGGAACGGAGCTCACTCGGCCACACCAGCGGTCGCCATCTTGCCTCACTTGTTTGTTTTGTTATGCTATGTTTTGTTTTGCTACCCTATGCTTCGTTTTGTTATGCCATGTTTTGTTTTGCTATCCTATGCTTTGTTTTGCTATGCTATGTTGTTTTGTTGTGTTTTATTATACTATGCTTTGTTTTGCTATGCTATGTTTTGTCATGCTTTGCTATGTTTTGTTGTGTTTTGCTATGCTATGTGTTGTTATGCTGTGCTGTTTTAATAGGCTTTGTTTTCTATGCTATGTTTAGTTATGCTATGCTGTTTGTTGTGTTTTGTTATACTATGCTATGCTATGTTTTGCTATGTTATGATAGGTTTTGTTTTGTTATACTATTCTTTGCTATGCTATGGTTTGTTATGCTATGCTATGTTTTGTAGTATTTTGTTATGCTATGCCATGTTTTGTTGTGTTTTGCTATGTTTTGTATTGCTATGTTTTATTTAGCATAGCATAGTATAACAAAACACAACAAACAGCATAACATAACTAAACATAGCATAGAAAACAAAGCATAATAAAACAGCACAGCATAACAACACATAGCATAGCAAAACAAAACATAGCAAAGCATAACAAAACATAGCAAAACAAAGCATAGTATAATAAAACACAACAAAACAACATAGCATAGCAAAACAAAGCATAGGATTTTATTGTGTTTTGTTATGCTTTGTTTTGTTCTCTTATGCTATGTTTTGTTATGCTATGTTTTGTTGTGTTTGGTTATGCTATGCTTTGTTAAACTATGCTATGTTTTGTTATGCTATGCTAAGCTTTGTTGTGTTTTGTTATGCTATGCTATGTTTTGGTTTGCTGTGCTATGCTTTGTTATGCTGTTCTGTTTTGTTGTGTTTCATTATGCTATGCTTTGTTGTGTTTTGTTAAGCTATGCTATGTTTTGTTATGCTATGCTGTGTTTTTTGTGTTTTGTTATGCTATGTTTTGTTCTGTTTTGCTATGCTAGTTTTTGTTATGCTATGCTATATTTTGTTATGCTACGTTTTGTTGCGTTTTGTTATGCTATGCTATGTTTTGTTGTGCTATGCTATGTTTTGTTTTGTTATGCTATGTTTAGTTGTGTTTTTTATGCTATGATATGTATTATGTTATGCTATGTTTTGATTTGTTATGATGTGCTTTGCTATGCTATGTTTTGTTATGCTGTTTTGTTATGCTATGCTATGTTTTGTAATGCTATGCTATGTTTTGTTTTGTTATGCTATGCTATGTTTTGTTTTGTTATGCTATGTTTTGTTGTGTTTTGTTATGCTCTGTTTTGTTGTGTTTTGTTATGCTCTGTTTTGTTGTGTTTTGTTATGCTATGTTATGTTATGTTATGTTATGCTTTGTTTTGCTATGCTATGTTATGCTATGTGTTGTTGTGCTATGCTACTCTGTTGTTGCGATATGCTATTCTTTTTTATGCTATGTTTTGTTGTGTTTTGTTATGTCATGCTATGCTTTGTTATGCTATGTTTTGTTTTGTTATGCTATGTTTAGTTGTGTTTTTTATGCTATGCTATGTATTATGTTATGCTATGTTTTGATTTGTTATGATGTGCTATGCTATGCTATGTTTTGTTTTGTTTTGTTTTATGTCATGTTTTGTTATGTTATGTTATGTTATGTTTTGTTATGTTATGTTATGTTATGTTTTGTTATGTTATGTTATGTTACGTTACGTTATGCTTTGTTTTGCTATGCTATGTTATGCTATGTGTTGTTGTGCTATGCTACTCTGTTGTTGCGATATGCTATTCTTTTTTATGCTATGCTATGTTTTGTTGTGTTTTGTTATGTCATGCTATGCTTTGTTATGCTATGTTTTGTTTTGTTATGCTATGTTTAGTTGTGTTTTTTATGCTATGCTATGTATTATGTTATGCTATGTTTTGATTCGTTATGATGTGCTAGCTATGCTATGTTTTGGTATTCTATGTTTTGCTGTTTTGTTATGCTATGTTTTGTAATGCTATGCTATGTTTTGTTTTGTTATGCTATGTTTTGTTTTGTTATGCTATGCTAAGTTTTGTTGTGTTTTGTTATGCTATGTTTTGTTGTGTTTTGTTATGCTAAGTTTTGTTGTGTTTTGTTATGCTTAGTTGTGTTTTGTTATGCTATGTTTTGTTGTGTTTTGTTATGCTATGTTTTGTTGTGTTTTGTTATGTCATGCTATGCTTTGTTTGTTATGCTATGTTTTGTTTTGTTATGCTATGTTATGTTTTGTTATGCTGTGCTTTGTTATGTTATGCTATGTTTTGTTATTCTATGTTTTGTTATGCTATGTTTCGTTGTGTTTTGTTATGCTATGCTATGTTTTGTTGTGTTATGCTATGCTTAATTTTGTTATGCCATGCTAAGTTTTGGTATGCTATGTTTTGTTATGCTATGCTATGTTGTGTTGTGTTTTATGTTACGCTAGGTTTTGTTTTGTTATGGTGTGCTTGGTTATGTTATGCTGTGCTTTGTTATGCTATGTTCTGTGTTTTGTTAAAGCTATGTTTTGTTATGCTATGCTTTGTTTTGCTATGCTATGTTTTGCTGTGTTATGTTATGTTTTGTTATGCTATGCTTTGTTTTATTTTTTTATGCTATGCTATGTGTTGTTATGCTATGCTATGTTTTGTTGTGTTATGCTATGCTTTGCTTTATTTTGTTATGCTAAGTTTTGTTTTGTTATGCAATGTTTTGTTGTGTTTTGTTATGCTATGCTATGTGTGTTATGCTATGCTATGTTTTGTTATGCTATGTTTTGTTGTGTTTTGTTGATATGATATGCCATTCTGTGCTTTGTTTTGTTATGCTATGCTTTGTTTTGCTATGCTATGTTTTGCTGTGTTATGTTATGTTTTGTTATGCTATGCTTTGTTTTATTTTGTTATGCTATGCTATGTGTTGTTATGCTATGCTTTGTTGTGTTATGCTATGCTTTGCTTTATTTTGTTATGCTAAGTTTTGTTTTGTTATGCAATGTGTTGTTGTGTTTTGTTATGCTATGCTATGTGTTATGCTATGCTATGTTTTGTTATGCTATGTTTTGTTGTGTTTTGTTATGATATGATATGCCATTCTGTGCTTTGTTGTGCTATGCTATGTTTTGTTTCGTTATGATATGTTTTGTTGTTTTGTTATGTTATGCTATGTTTTGTTATGCTATGCTTTGTTTTGCATTGCTATGCTTTGTTTTGCTAGGCTATGTTATGCTATGTTTTGTTGTGCTATTTTTTTTGTTATGCTATGCTCTGTTTTGTTATGTTTTGCTATGCTATGCTTTGTTATTCTATGCTATGTTTTGCTGTGCTATGTGTTATTTTGTTAAGCTATGCTTTGTTATGCTAGGTTTTGTTTTGTTATGCTATGTTATGCTATGTTTTGTTTTGTTATGCTATGCTTTGTTGTGTTTTGTTATGCTATGCTAAGCTTTGTTGTGTTTTGTGATGCTATGTTTTGTTGTGTTTTGTTATGCTATACTATGTTTTGTTATGCTATGCTATGTTTTGTTTTGCTATGCTATGTTTTGCTATCCTGGTGTGTGGTTGTGTGTGTGTGTGTGTGTGTGTGTGGTGTGTGTGGGGTTCTGTGTGTGGGGTTCTGTGTGTGGGGTTGTGTGTGTGGGGTTGTGTGTGTGGGGGGTTGTGTGTGGGGGGTTGTGTGTGGGGGGTTGTGTGTGTGTGGGTGTGTGGGGTTGTGTGGGTGTGGTTGTGTGTGTGTGTGGTTGTGTGTGGTTGTGTGTGTGTGGGTGGGTGTGGTTGTGTGTGTGTGTGTGTGTGTCTGTTTTCCATGTCCTCCAATGGAAAACATGTGTGTGTGGGGGGAGGGGTGTGGGGGTTGTGTGTTTGTGCGGTTGTGGTTGTGTGTGTGTGTGGGGGGGTTGTGTGGTGGGGGGTGTGGTGTGGGGTTGTGTATGTGGGGGGTTGTGGCTGTGTGTGGGGGGTTGTGTGGTGTGGGGTTGTATGTGTGAGTTGTGTTGTGTGTGGGGGGTTGTGTGTGGGGTTGTGTGTGTGTGGGGGGATGTGTGTGTTGGGGGGTTGTGGGGTTGTGTGTGTGGGGAGGGAGGGGGTTGTGTGTGTGGGGGGGTTGTGTGTGGGGGGGTTGTGTGTGTGGGGGGGTTGTGTGTGTGGGGGGGTTGTGTGTGTGGGGGGGTTGTGTGTGCGAGGGGTTGTGTGTGTGAGGTTGTGTGTGTGGGGGGTTGTGTGTGTGGGGGGTTGTGAGTGTGTATGGGGTTGTGTGTGTGTGTGGGGATGTGTGTGTATGTGGGGGTGTGTGTGGGGTTGTGTGTGTGGGGTTGTGTGTGTGGGGGGGTTGTGTGTGGGGTTGTGTAGTTGTGTGTGTGTGTGTGGGGGGGGGGGGTTGTGTGTGTGTGGGGGGTTGTGTGTGTGGGGGGGTTGCGTGTGTGGGGTTGTGTGTGGGGGGGTTGCGTTTGGGGGGTTGCGTGTGGGGGGGTTGCGTGTGGGGGGGTTGCGTGTGGGGGGTTGTGTGGGGGTTGCGTGTGGGGGTTGTGTGGGGGGGTTGTGTGGGGGGTTGTGTGGGGGGTTGTGTGGGGGGGTTGTGTGTGGGGATGGTGCGGGGTTTGTGTGTGGGGGGTTGTGTGTGGGGGGTTGTGTGTGTGGGGGGTTGTGTGTGTGGGGGGTTGTGTGTGTGGGGGGGTTGTGTGTGTGGGGGGGTTGTGTGTGTGGGGGGGTTGTGTGTGTGTGGGGGGCGGTGTGTAGGGTTGTGTGTAGGGTTGTGTAGTTGTGGTTGTGTGTGGGGGGGTGTGTGGGGTTGTGGTTGTGTGAGTGTGGGGGGGTTGTGTGGTGTGGGGTTGTGTGTGTGTGGAGTTGTGGTTGTGTGTGTGGGGGGTTGTGTGGTTGTGTGTGGGGGGGTTGTGTGAGAGGTTGTGTGTGTGTGTGTGTGTGTGTGTGTGTGTGTGTGTGTGTGTGTGTGTGTGTGTGTGTGTGTGTGTGTGTGTGTGTGTGTGTGTGTGTGTGTGTGTGTGTGTGTGTGACAATACTAAAAGCATCTCAAAATAAAGGAACACAAACATCGAGTTTGTGGAAAGAGAAAGTACATTGTAAGTCAAATGGGCGCAGTAAAAAGCATTAACACAGCAACATTCTTTGATGTTCCTCGAACGAGAACATCAAAGGGGCGCTGCTAAAGTTTTCGCGGGCGAAAGTGACACATGTTCTTTGATGTTTGATGTTCTTCGAAGGAGAACATCACAGGGGCGCTGCTAAAGTGATTGCCGGCTAAAGTGATCTCGGGCGCCTAATGAGGCTGACAAATGGTGCGCACGCCCAGCGCACATGCACTGTAGGCAATCCGCCTAGAAAAGCCTTTGGGTGCATTTTTTAAAGCCCCTACATAATATCTCGCCAACCAGCATTGCTAAAGCAATGCCTTAGGCAAGTCCTAAAAACCTTGAATGTTAAAGTATTGTGTGTTCCTTCAGCAGCAGGCAGTGAGCTTGTAAATTGTTCCGGCTAAAATAAACATCTCAAAAGAGGTTTGTGTATGGTGCTCAAGGATAAAAGATGAGGGAAACCCGAAAAAAATATAACCTGTGGCCTGGCAGGTTTGTCTATTTATAACAAAAAAAGTTACTCACATTTGGTAGCACTATTTCTGGTAGATATTTTATCTTCCTGCAGATTCCTTTCCTATGATTATCTGCAGGTGCCAAACTAGATCCAGAAACTTTATCTCTAGCAATAGGTCTCCAGTACTTCCATATGGCACCATAAGATGGCTGTTGTTGCTTGACCCACCCAAGAAGTGACAAAAACGACTATATACAGCATTGCACAGCTCACTGGTGTCAGTGCCTTACTATTTCTATGCCCAAAGAAGCTTAAGTTGAAGAACCAAAATAATTTAACTGCAGAAAATAAAACATGATAAACAAGTTGTATTCCTTGAAACTTAATGAAAACAAACTATTTCGTGAAAGGAGAGAGGGCGGTGATGAGTCTTCAGGAAGATATAGCCTCCGCAAGAAAGATCACTTGATGGATGCTTCCTCCGGAAGATTCCACACTTTATTAAGCAGGGCCATAGCAGTACCCACTGTGAGAGAGACTGACCAGTGGCAATTAGCCAAGGACATCATACAGCACAGCCCTAGCAAAGACGCTAAGCACCTTATCTGCCAATCAACATTGCTTGGCAAAAGGTATATAATGAGGACCAAGTAGATGCCCTACAAATATATATAATGAAGACCAATTAACTGCCTGGCAAATCTCAGGCCCTTGGACACCTCCGATTGAGAGATGGCCCTCGTAGAGTGCGCTCAAATATCAAACAAGTCATAGCAGATCTTAATGCTATTAGCGACCCAATATTAAACAGAATGCTTGGCAATCGCTTTGCCTTTCTCATCCCCAGTGATACCCGCAAAAAGCTACTCATTTGCTCACTCTAATCTCATCTCATCCGAGCGGTACGGAGCACCTAGCCTAGAGTACAGCCTGGGAAGTGTTCTTCTCCTCAGAAAAATAAGGACCGATCCATATGGAAGTCAGAAACAAGGGTCAAGTAAGTAGTACCAGCATGTCTGGACAGAAGACCGAAATTGATGGCCAGACTGACTAGGTCTCTACCTCTCCAACCATGGGGGTTAAGTAATCTGCACCAGAAAAGAAGTCTTGATGATGAAGAGATGAAGAGATGACCTGTGACCACAAGCGGATGTCGAAACCAAAGTTAAGTCCTACTGAGGAAAATCAAAGGGTGTGGGTGGAAGCATATGCAGGAAAAATTGAACAAGTCACCATTGGCAAGCTGAATAAATATGTTTCTGGGGAATCCCTTCGGTCTGATCTTGAAATAGCAAGAGCAAATGTACCCAATTAAAACCCTCCCAAAAAAATAAAATAATAATCAACGGATGATGAGCAATATGAACTAAGAGACAATGGAGGTCCAACTCCAAGTACACCTCAGAGTGACTATCCCAAACTGCACAGTGCTAACTTGTTTTGAATAATTAAGGAGATTATAATAGACCTCCAGAGTTGACATAATCACTTTCTTGGTCTGGTCGTATAACACCTGTAAAGATGGCCTGTATCAAGGACGATGTTCTAATTTCAGACCTTGCTGACACTAGTTGACCAAATTCTCCAGGACCAAATTCAGCAAATGGGTTCCGGCTTAGTGGAGGAATCGAAGAAATTAAGGGTACTAGAATGGAATGTAAATCAGTCAAGAAACGAGGCCAGTGATCCTCAAATTTCACACTTTATACCAGAGACAGATAAATTAACTCTCTAGTCGCAAGGACAACGCTACTGGTCTGGGACTGGTTAAGTGTTAACACAAGCTTTCCCTCACCATAACCCAGATTTTGCACAATCCAAAATTAAGCAGGGCCAATAAAGTGAATTTTTATGCAAACAGCAGGCTGCAAGATGTAGTAAAATTGGAGATTTGTTCGAGAAGGGAGTAATAAAACCCTTTGAACAAATTCAGAAACATTATGGGCTAAAGGAGAAGGAAAGGTACTCATATAAATAAATCTGGCATTGGGTTATATTTCAAGGAAATAACCAGTTGACCACATGCTGCAAAAGGTGATGGACAATGCTAATCTGATTTCTAGAATGTATAAGATACTTCTCAAAGCAATAGCTGTACATGAAGTTATCAGGATGGTTTGGAAGTGTTAGGGCTGTCGCTTTCTAAAGACCACTGTCAGCTGATCCTGAGAAGCATTCGTAAAGACGTAGCATATACTTGAGGTCTAGAATCGGCAAGTAAGACCTTGCTCCAGTAGTAATGGACCGCTCAGCACACATATTTAGTAGATACAAATAAAACAATGCTATGCTGGAGAAAGTCTGCAGAGACAGGAACACTAACTGATATTAAATGGGATTGTCACATACATGAAATTGCGGACATCATAATGCACTGGATACCAAACTTTCCTAAGACACCTGGACAGAAGATGGCAACATTAGTAAAAAATATTTGTGTTAACTGCAAGGCAAATTCTCTTGGATAGATCGGGAAGCCACAGATAACCCTTATCCAAGATTGGCTTCAGAGGTCTTTTATATGCTAGAGGTGGGAACAATTACACATGATGTGAGGGGGCAGGGGGACACGGAGAGACTGTTTTCAGCCCTGTGATTCTTGTTCCTAGTGTACTTTTAAGCAGATTGTAGGGAGATTAATATGCCCAATGGTGCTATCTCTGAACTTGGGACACATCCAATATGCATAGATTCTGCAATTGTTTGAACTTTGCCATCATGGGTGTGCTTAGCTGAGAAGAAAAGGAACTAGTTATTAAAGTCCAGAGGAGAGTAGGGCAGCAATACTATATGGTTTCTTCTTTATATCATGTTGTCCTTTTTTAGAAAAAAGCAATAAAACAAACTGAAACCTAAAACAGAGGTGATGTGAGAGAACAATGTGAAATGAGGTCAAGTTGGGGGAAGCAGTTAGCATATTTTAGTCAGTGTAAAAAAATACTCTTCAGAAAGATGTGGCTTACAAGTGGAAAAAAGTCCTTGCAAGAAAAATCTTAAATTACAAACTGCCAAAGACAAATGTTAATAAAACAAAAGTTCTTGCTGTTATAACCTTTTCTTCACCTTTTGAAATTGCAGTACTCACATGACACCCTGCAGAACCTTCTGTGGATCCGGATCAAATAGTCTGTCCACATAATGGCGACTACTCGCTGTCACTTCCTGAAAAAGAAAATAAAAAAAATCTGAAAAAGTAACAAAATATAAACGGGAATTAAAGTTTTTATTAACAATAAATGAAGTCCTACTCTACTAAATAGACATGATATCCCATATTCTTGACTTTCACAGGTTCTAATTTTCTGTGAATGGTTTCAACCAAAATTATTAAACACCACTAGCTTTGCATTTGGTAAAGGAATATTTTGTTTTAAAATATCCAAAAGCTACATTAATTTGTCATCAATAGATCCACTGCCACTTTATTTTGTTTTCAGATTTTCATCACATTTTAACACATATTACAAACCAGTAATATCTCTTCTACAATACCTTCAAGGATCTCGGTCGACAAATGAATCCACTTTTTCACAACATTAAGCATGCCCTCTCTTTTTACTCAACAGTCCATCTTCCCTTCATTAAATTCACATTCTAAGCCTATATTAGACACAATAGCTCTGTTACCAATAACTGCAGGCAAGACCCAATAACCAAATCGGGTCAGAAGCATGGCATGGTGCAGAAAGAATCATGAATAGTCCCCATTCATCTTCCCTGAGCCGCCACCCAAACTCAAACTTCCATTGCTTTTTAAACACCAGGTTTTGTATTTTATTTCTTAGTCTGATACTACTATTTCATAGCTAGAAGTTCTTCCACAAAATCCTGTTTCATATTACCCCATATTCTCCAAAGTACTGAAAAATCCCCACAGGTACTTCCCAAGCATCAACCTTATACTTCTCATAGGACATCAGTACCTGAGGGGGTCATGTAATTGGTCCATGCCCTCTAGCCATTCGTGCAGCCACTTCTATAGCTTAGCGGTTTCAACTTATAAAAAACTGAAGAGCAGGGACAACACTAACAGGAGCAGCAAACACAACGTAGAAATACTTTTATTAGAAATAATGGTCATCCACAGCTCCCACACCAATTATAATGTCAGTTGCTTTTTCACTTTTCCAGGTCTTGGTCTCCGATGAGACCAAAGCAAGCTTCTAACATTAAAGGGAGCCACCCAGCAATCCTACAAGTATGGTTACAGTGTTTTTTACATGGTGCTAGGAAACATTTGTTTCCTCATTAAGTCACCTACACATAACACCCGATTAAATATATTGCAGGGTGTAGTGCCTTAGTAATGACCCTTACTTCTACCAATATCTATGTACATATTGGCATAACAATATGATGCTTATCACAGACGTATATACACAGATTGTGCACAATAACAATATCCACTAAAGGTTGCTCCTCGGAGTACCAGCTAAAAATGTTATGATGAGTGGTTGCCATGCCACCTTGCCCAGTAACCGGTCACTAAGTGACCAAGCCCAGTAACAGGTTACCAAGTGCTGCCCCACTTACCACACAACCAAGGTATCCAGTGACAAAGACTAAATAACTATATCGCTCCATATTTTCTAAACTTATATCCAAATATAAAATACT
Organism: Lissotriton helveticus; assembly: GCF_964261635.1. Lineage (NCBI taxonomy): Eukaryota > Metazoa > Chordata > Amphibia > Caudata > Salamandridae > Lissotriton > Lissotriton helveticus. Next base: position 573,245,911 of record NC_136061.1, on the reverse strand, counting down.
CTGTTGTGTGTGTGTGTGTGTGTGTGTGTGTGTTGATTTGGGGGACCTGAAATTGGATCAGCTCTTCGAATTTCCTGTGTTATCTAGCATGTCTGTTATACTCTAAATATGCCGTGGACATGGTTAGCCCACAGGGAGGGTCTTGAGATATCAGTCAGTTCTCCCTTTTTCTGCACAAACCTGCTATCTTCATTCATCTCGGGGCAGGGGAAATGTAACAGGGTGCGTTTCCCAAACTAGGTTAGTGTGGGGGGGGGGGGGAGGGGAACACGTCCATGGTCCCGTAGAAGACCCCTCAGATTGTCCACAATAATTTTTACTGGGGCAGCCTACTAATGTCCTTTGAAGTCCAGCAATGAGTAACCCAACACTTCCTGGGGCTGACTCAAAATATTCCTTGCATTCTCTTTACTTTTTGTTATTTCAGACAAATCTATTGACTATCCCATCAAACTCTCTAAAATAAGGTTCACGGATCATATTAGCCACGTTAATAATTAGAAAGGGCAATTTAATGAAAGGTATCGTTATAAACATATTATTGACTGAGTAACTATCAGTCCTACTGCACCAGCGCAGTTCCAAGGACAGGCCAGATAATATACTTTGTTAAATTTAAAATGTTTACTCAATACCGTGTTGCCATCCCAAGAACGAATCTGTTCATACTCCACAAACAAAAGAATGAGTCAAGTTCTGCATCTTGTGCGCCCACAAATGAAGCCTACTTGTATGTTAAATTTGACCGCACTAATCGTTTAGTGTGTGTATGTGGAAGGCATAGAGACTAGGAAGCTAATATTTGGAGCTGTGATAATAGGTAACAGAGTGTGTGAGCTCGCTATATTACTTCATAAACAGGTTGGCAACAGTCACGCTAACAAAAATGTAGATAAGAGAAAAACTTCCATTCTGTTGTTTAGGACGCTATGTGCACTAAGTAACATTGCAAGTTCATCTGGCCGAAATCAGAGCTAATAAGAAAGGAAGAATGTTTTGATATAATTCCCTGCCACACAACTATACAGATGCTATGTTTGCAGGTACTACTTAACTCGAATGACTCCCTGAATGGCTTACTAATTTACCGACCACCTAAAGCCCAGTCCCCCTTGCTGGATAAACTAAGTCCGTTCCTGGAAGCTAATATCAATCACATGAATTATACTATTCTAGGCGATTTTATTTACCATCTAGAGAATGCCCTACGCCTCAAGAACATTGAACTCCTTGATGTCATGTCTGGCTTGGCTATGGAGCAATTGGTCGAAGAGGGCACTCACGCCACAGGACATACTCTAGATGACATATTTGCCTCTAATCCTAAGATTAAAATACATGAGGTCCTACCAGTTTCATGGTCAGGTCATAGACCATGCCTTTATATTCACGATTAAGGCATCGTCCCAATCGACGGCAGGGACCAATTTACCCCTGACATATACCTATCAAGATTGGGCAAAAATTAATGTTGACTATTTTCAGACATCATTACTGGAAAATAAGCCAAACATGGTGGCTGATACCAATACAGCAGTGTATAACTTAACCACATGGATAACTAAGGCTGTAAACACAGCAGCACTTCTTAAAACTACCTTCTCGAGAAGGAAAAAGCCTTCCGAACCATGGTTCTCGGACACGTTGAGGAAACAAAAACAGCAATGCAGAAGAATAGAAAAACAATGGAGGTTAAACTACGATAAGGATCTGAAAAAGAAGTACGCTCAGTCATTGGCTACATATAAAAAACTAATTATTGAGGAAAAGAGCATCTATTATACAGGCAAAATTTCAGCAGCAAGACATTCTAGCAAAGAGCTTTTTTTGCCACCGTTAAAAAATTTGCCAAACTTCCGGCCAAAGCCAAAACAGACAAACAACCCAGATTTCTGCAATGTGTTGGGCCAGGCTTTTGCCGATAAGATGGAGACAGTTTATAAAACTTTCTCAAATGGAAATCCCCCGCCTAATGAACTCCCTTCCTTAAGGAGAGATTCTTATTTGACCCTACCCAGTTTCTCCTTCTCCCCCCCCCTAACCCCCCCCCCCCAAGGGAACAGATCATCCAAACTGCAAAGGAAACGAAATCTGGGGTCCCTTCAGATCCTTGCCCCCCTAAAATGTTTCATCTTTTCCCTGAGATTCTCAGGGAACAATTAAGCCAACTGTTCTCTGAGATTATACTCCATGGAGAGTTCCCTGAGGCATAGAAGATAGCATCTGTGCTACCCTTGTTAAAAACCCCTCACATGGACCCTGATGATTCCAACAATTATCAGCCAATCTCTAGAATTCCTTTTTTTTCCCCAAAGGTTTTGGAGAAGCTGCTCCACATCCAGCTTACTGCCTTTATCTCCTCAAATAATTTGTTAGGCCACTCGCAATACGGGTTTAGAGAGGGCCACGGAACAGAAACTGCCTTAATCACTACGAGTGAGGAACCAGGAAATCATTGGATGAAGGAGGGAAGACCGCCCTGATATTGTTCGATTTATCGGCAGCCTTCGATACCGTCAATCATAAAATATGAATTGCTAGATTGTCTGAACTGGGTATACAGGAATCTGCTACTACTCTACTGACATCTCTCATGGAGAGATCCTTCCGAGTTGAAATAGGGGGATCCAACTCCCAAACTTTTGATCTGCAAGGCGGAGTCCCGCAGGGCTCGTCCCTGAGCCCTACGCTTTTTAATGTCTACGTGGCCCCTTTGGCCACATTGATTAGACAGTTCGGGTTTTCTGTAATATCTTATGCAGATGATACGCAAGTGGTTGTATCAATAACTAACAATGAGGATGAGACTGCTGACCGATTTTAATAACTGTATGTCCCATGTCAACATCTGGATGCAATCCAATTGTCTAAAACTCAATGGTGGCAAGACCGAAGTACTGTTGTTGGGAGCCAATCCTCCGGTTTGGTCTCCGAAATGGTGGCTAACAGAGTTGGGCGAGTGCACAACACCAGTCTTAAAGGCATAAAATTTAGGGGTGACCTTTGACTGTCGGCTGACTTTTGACAGCCGGATCAACTGTTTTACCGCCAGTTTCTGGGGCATATTAAAAATAATCAGGAAGATACGCTACTTTTTTCCCCCTGAGGCTCTAAAAACATTGGTGACTGCCCTCGCCATCTCTAGGCTAGAATATGGCAATGCCCTTTATGTAAGAATTCTAACACAACATCTGCAAAAACTCCAATGTCTGCAGAACGCAGCAGCAAGACTGATTTTAGACATTCTCAAACATGAATCAGTATCCCAACAACTAGGAGTTCTGCACTGGTTGCCGGTAAGTAAAAGAATAATCTTTAAGTCACTGAGTATCACGTTTAAGGCGCTCCAAGGAAGGGGCCCTTCTTACGTGACGTCATGCATAAAATACTTTGTGCCGTTCAGGAACCTGAGATCTGCACAGTTAAAACTGCTGCAAGTCCCCAGGTTTAAGCAGTCAGGAGCTTCTTGCTAAGATCTGCAAAATCGTGGAATCTTCTTCCACTAACAATTAAAAACAGCCCGAATCTCAAATCATTTAGGAAATCTATAAAAACATGGTTATTTCTAGCAGATCTCTAAAATATACTTCTGCACACCCTTCTCATGCATGCTCCTCTGAAGCTCGGCGCCTAGACGCCTCCCGGCATTCGCTGCGCTTTATTAATCTAAAAATCAAATCAATCAAATCAAATCAAGTAACTGGACACACAACTTCCCCCTCCTATATGCATAGAGAGTCACTGATGAAGAGGATATAAGGAGGGGCAGACAAAGACTAGTTGCTTGAGGGGAATGCCAGAGACCTGATATCAGACTACAAAGCTTCTCCGAGTATGTAGGGATAATGCATGGCTTGGCATAGAAAGAAATGGAGCCAGCAATTTTGCCAAAACTATTATAGCAAGGCTGACAATAATAGAGGTATAAAGTAGGGGCGTGGATTAATATGCCTAATGCCCACTCCATATTGATTGGAGTCCTGGACAAAAGGTTTTCATATTTATTTTGTCCAGAGGACAGCAAGACTAGGCCCAAACCCATGCAGCATAAACTATTAGGTTGACAGTTTAAAGAAATACAGTATTGTTGTGGGAAGAGGAATTTTTGTCACTAAGACGAGATTTCTATCCATAAGTAAAATTTGTTCAGAATTGTGTATGTATGGTAAATAAATGCAAAGAGTTTATTAGAATGCTCACTCTAGTGAAATGATGTAACTTCTAAGCTTCGTTTACATTACAGGCTGAGGTTTCAATATCGAAACAAGTACACATTTGCCAAATATAACAAGTTCAGGCTAATTATAATGGTTACAGAACGCTCCCCGATTTTACATAGATAAATAAAGCATGAAAGCGGGGGCGGAGCTAGCCGGCGTCGATGCCAGACGTGTGAGCGTGGAGCTCCGCGCCATCGCCCGCAATATCCAATAAATTATCCTCTTCATCAACGGACCCCAACACCGAAAAGAGTGTGTAGCAGCTGCGCTGACCCGGCAGCTGCACTCGGCGGGCTGTCCGTCGAAAATCGACCGACATTTGGAGAAGCCGCGAGGTTTGCGCGCCCCCGCCTTACAGGGCCCAGGGGCAGCGGACTCGCCTGGGCGCTCGGCCGGTGTGCGTGCGCCGGCGTGCGGCCAGGATTGCAGCGAGACCACGGAGATCTGCGGGCCCCTCGTTCAGGTGGTCCTCCGGTGGGACGGCAGTGCCGGGCAACATCGGCAAGCGACGGACGGACACTGGACAGCGTGTGGGCTTCCCTGCGGAGCCCCGGCGGTGGTGTGTCTCTGGGTACCTGGCGACTGGGAAACCGACGGAGGCCCGCTGCGTGAGTAACAGACATCCCAGCTCGGGTCTGAACACTACCGCTAAGCCCCCCCGCCTCACTGCATCGGGGCTGGGGTGCATAACTGGGTCCCCCACTGTCCTCGACACATGTGTATTGGTAATACCCCCGATTTAAAGCAAACTGTCTGAGGTGGCCCGGTAGAAGTTCGCTATCTTTCCCAGTGGGAGGTCAATACTGCTAAGCTGCTGTGCGACGTGGGATCCGGCCTCTGGACCCTGGGGGTGCCCGCCACCTGTGCGCCCGAAAGGGGGCCTAGGAGACAACGCGTCCTTCTGGACTGGCGACCACGTGTCTGAGCGAGCAAAGACTGAGTGGCTTGGTGCACTAGTTGTTGGAGTCCTGACTGTATCTGGGGCGGAGCAGCGATTTCAGTGGCCACTGTCGCATTGCTTGGTGGATTGTGACGCGAACTCTGTGATATCCTCGCCTCGTACAGTGACTCCTAAGCGTTAATAACCCTCACGTGGCTTCGAGCAGAGCGGCACTTGGACCTGCGGGATTACACGTCCATTGTAGTGCGGCCTACTAGCCACTTCGTTGGCGCAGACCCGACGACCCAACTGGCCTGCAGACAGGGACGCGACTACGGCAGCAGCTGGACTATATCACACGGAGGGCGTGGGCACTCGCTGCTCCAATTTCCCGGTAGCGGAGGGACAAAGCATCTTGCGGGGGCGCAACGTTATTAGTGAAGGGTCGCCAGTCGCTGAGGGTTTTTCCGCTGTGGGAGACAGGACATTGACCGCTACCTGTGTCGCGATATGGGTAAAAACGACAGGACCCAGCCCAAACTGGCATTTGAACAGCGTAAAACAAAGCCTCCGGAGGAGTTGGCGCCTAACCCCGCCCAACAGAGCTCCAGCTCTGAGAACACTATGTACTCCGATATTAAAGACATGCTAGTGTCAATGGAAAAGGGTTTACAAGAAAGTATGGCTTCCATCGGGACAAAAATCGACGCACTCACCTACCGTATGGACCGCATGTCGGAGCGAGTCGACAAGCATTCGGAGAGACTAGACATGTCGGAACGCCGGATAACAGAGGTCGAGGAGGCACAGACTGAATGGGACAAGGACCGCAAACAGTTCTCCAGGCTGCTACAGGTCATCCAAGACAAGTCCGAGGACTTGGAGGCCCGCTCAAGAAGATCGAACATCCGCATCACGGGGATTTCGGAGACAACCCAGACCGACAAAATGGAACTGTTTGTGGAGAAACTTCTGGTCACCCTGCTGGGCGACGACGTTTTCTCTCCAATGTTCATAGTGGAGAGGGCACATCGCACTCTGGGCCCGCGCCCGCGCACGGGTGCAGCACCTCGGCCGATAATAGCGAAACTACTGAACTACAGGGATCGCGACACGGCGTTAAGGGTGGCCAGAGACAAGGGGAAGCTGCAGTACGAGGGTATGGAAGTCTCCCTATATCCAGACTTCACGGCGAGGGTCCAGGAGGAGAGGCGACACTTCGCACCATATAAGAAACAACTACGGGACCTTGGTCTGGACTACGCGATGCTGTACCCGGCGAAATTAAGGGTCAACCGGCAGGGGCATTCCCATTTTTTCACAGACCCTAAGACTCTCCAGAAGTCGCTGAAGGAGTGGACCAAGGAACAACGGAAGAGCCCTCGTGGACAGGCTGACGACCAAGCAGACAATAGCCGCCTCGACGAACAGGAATAATCCCCTATGGAACATACGCTTGATCAACTGCCTGGGGATCACAAGCAATGAGAAATGAGGCGCTGGACAGTGGCCACTTTCCGCGCCTACACACAACGAACACTGGCGGAGACGAGGAGAGACCGGCTATCTGTATCTTGTCGACGAGTGGCGGCTGGGTGAGATCGTTTCATTTTGCTTACACTGTCGCGACAAACATGTGAACTGTTATGATATTGCAAGGACTGCTGTTTTAAGTTGGTATGGGTGTCTTGCCCACCCCTAGAGCTGCCAGTACACAGACCTGGGTGGCGGGGGGAAGATGAGCGTTACTAGGGGGGCGCCTTGCAGTGTGCTGCGAGGCACCCCGTACTGGGTGTCTGTTGATAGACATAGACTGGCTAGATAGACTAGACTGGGTGATGGCGCTGCGGGCCAGAGTGTCTCGGTAGACCGCTGACACACAATTGTGTGACTCACATGGTGACCTCCGCCCTAGCGCCTTTGGCTCAGCACTCCCCTGAGAGTCCCTCCCTAGGGAGTACTCAGGGAATGGTTTCAAGTTTAATGTTGTGGTTCGGGGAGGGACTCTGTCAGGCCAGGTTGGGGGTGGTCTGCAGTGGGTGGGGGGTTGGTTGGGGGGAGCGTTATGTTTGTCGGGCTCTTATGGCACTGTATCTTGAATTGCGCATAGTCTTGTCTGGTATGCTAGTCAAGGAATGTATACACTGGATATACCATTGCAGAGACTGTCTTGCGCTCTGGGGACACCAGCACACACGAGCACTGAATCTTTACCTTTGGTATGGCAGGATTGGGTGAATCAACTGTAGATTGTGACCAGACCATGCTGAGGGCCTTAACCTGGAATGTAAGAGGGCTCAACGACCACCGCAAACTCAGGAAAGTGCTGCACTACCTCCATAGGCACCACATTGATCTAGCCCTCATACAAGAAACGCACCTCCCTCAGCAGAGTAAGATGCATTCCGTTAGAGGTATGAGGGGTAATAGCTTTGCTGCGGGATTCACTACAAACTCCAGAGGGGTGGTTACATGGGTAAATCCGCGCTCTTGCATAAAGCAGACATTTTTAGCAGCTGACCCTGATGGTCGCTATTTGATAACAAGATGTGTGGGGAAGGGACACGATTTTATAGTGGTAAATGTGTATGGACCCAATTACGACCACCCTGTCTTCTATTCGAATCTGGCCAGGCATTGCAGACCTTATGCTTCCTCTCATATGCTTTGGGGAGGGGATTTCAATTTCGTATTCGACCCTGCTTTGGACAGATCCAGAGGGCCATCCCGTCGGCCAGCAGCCGCGGCCCTCCTAATGCAGGCAGAGCTTATTAAATTAGACATTGCTGATGTCTAGCGCTATAAACACCCCACTCAGGGAGGTTTCACACACTAATCAGCCTTCCACAATATTCACACAAGAATTGATTACTTTCTGGCTTCCCACTCTGTACTCCCTTGGGTCCGGGGATGTGTTGTGCTCCCGCGGACCCTATCGGACCATTCCCCACTGCTGCTGACTCTGGCTACTCCTACAAGGAGGATTCCCCCATACACATGGCGATTTCCCCCCTACTCCTTGTTGGACGAAGCGTTCAGAGGGGAGCTGGCGAATGACATCGACACTTTCTTTGAGACCAACCTGGGGTCAGTGGAAAGTTTCCTGACGCTGTGGGACACCTTCAAAGTCTACATCAGAGGGATGGCTATGGCCAAACACTCCAGTGTTCTAAAGGCTATTAGACAACGGTTGAAACACCTTGAAACACAACTACAGGAGGTGGAGGCTAGGCAGCGCACTGACCCGGACCCTGATGTAGCGGAACAGCTTAAAACGCTACTGGCAGACTATAATGAAGAGGCGGATAGGGAGGTGAAGCACATGGGCAAGTATGCCACAGCGCGGACGTATCGGGAGGGAGACAGACCTGGCTCGGTGCTAGCCAGAATACTGAGGCAGGACCGACAGCCACTGGTGATAGATGAACTGACTACGACCGCAGGTGCGGTACTCACGGACGAGACTGAGATTATTAACGAACTGAGAGATTATTATGCCGATCTCTATAAGTCAAAAGCTTCTCATATGGAGGAGGAGATCGAGGACTACCTTAGTTACATTAAAATGCCATTCCTAACAAATGCACAGAGGGAATTTTTGGCCACGCCTATACAGGAGGACGAAATTAGAGATGCTCTGGGGGGGATGCGTGCCGGGAGTGCTCCTGGGGCGGACGGCCTTACAGTGGGCTTTTATAAGGCGTACATAGACAAACTGATGCCACACTTGATAGCCCTCTTCGACGACATCTGCGGGGAGGGAGGTGTGTCCCCTGCCATGTGTGAGGCACTGCTGGTTACCATTCTGAAACCAGGAAAGCCCCCCGATCTGTGCGGATCCTATAGGCCACTTTCGTTATTGAACGTAGATGCCAAACTATACGCTAAGATATTAGCCACACGACTGGCCCTACTGGTCCCGAACCTGGTTGCTCCGGAGCAAGCCGGGTTTGTCCCAGACCGGAACCTAACATATAACATTCGAACAGTGCTGGGAACAATGCAGCACGTCCGGCAAGAAAATAAGGCGCTGGCAGTTTTTCTTGATATGGAAAAGGCATTCGACTCTGTCGAATGGCCCTTCATGGTGAGAGTACTGAGGAAATTAGGGCTAGGAAAGCCATTCCTGCAGATGATAGGAGCGCTATACCACAAATCAACTGCTAGACTGCGGATAGGGAACGTAGTCACATACTCCTTCGGAATCAGTAGAGGTACGCGACAGGGGTGCCCCCTCTCCCCGCTCTTATACGCATTAGTGGCTGAACCCTTGGCGTGCGCTATTAGGGAATATCACGCTGCGGAAGGTATTAATTTCCCCGACATACAAAATTGGTATCTCCACGTATGCAGACGATACGCTCCTATATATCCGCGACCCAGAATCCAACCTTAAGTCAGTGATCAGAGAGGTAGTACGGTTTGGGGCCCTCTCGGGCCTTAAGGTCAACTGGGCCAAGTCAGTTGCGTTCCCCCTAACCCCAGTCACTAAGCCGTTCGAGATGGAATACCCCCTGCAGTGGTCCACTGACTCTGTACGCTACTTGGGGATTCGGCTACACACTGATCCCGAAATTCTGATCCGGGAGAACTATGGGACCGCTTTCTCCAAGCTAGCCGATGACGTCGAAAAATGGTGTAAACTCCCCTTGTCACTAATGGGCAGGATAGCCATCATGAAAATGGTAGTTTTACCGCGATTCCTATTTCTGTTTAATAACTTGCCTGTGGTCCTCTCGAAGGCTTTCTTCAAGCAACTGACACAAGTCCTTATACAACTGGCTTGGGGGGGTGGGCAACCTCGAATCCAATGGAGGATATTGACTCTATCGTATGAAATGGGGGGCCTCGGTGCCCCAGATATGGAAAGATATTACCGGGTTGCTCAGGCCACTCACCTGCATTCGTGGATACATGGGCGCTCACACATTCCGCACATAGTGCTGGAACGCTTATTTGCGAAACCCACACCATTACCGGCCACGGTCTGCGTACCGGTAGACCGTAGGATTGGACAGCTAGACTCCATTAAAGCCACAACCCATGCTTGGAACGAGCTAGCGAAGGCGCAGGGCTGTGACCTGATATATTCACCACACATGCCAATCGAGTGGGCAGTGTGGATCCCTCTGCTACTTGAGAGAGGTGTCACGAGAGCGTTAACTGAAATGGGGATCTCAAAATTAGAAGACTTATTCATTAATGCAGTGGTGAAAACGTGGGAACAGTTACCCCCCTCGCGGGCAGATGCGTCACTACTAACACGCTTTCAATATCACAGGCTCCGGAGTGCACTGCAGGTAATCTTGGGCCCGGATCTAGCAGAGCCACCTGAGCTGCCTGAACTCACTTACGTGATTAGGACAGCGTCTCCGCGTAAACTGGTAACGAATCTAAATAAATTGGGAGCCCGACACAAACAACCCCCACTCTCCAAGGCCAGAGCAGAGTGGCAGCATGACCTACAGGTGCAGATAGACGATGAAATGTGGAAATATTGTTGTGTCAGCACAAAAAAGATCTCGCTGAATGGGAGGAACAGACTATTGCATTTCAAATATTTGCACCGAGTCTGTTACACACCGGAGAGGCTACACAGGTATGGGCTGCGACAGTCTCCGGAATGCGAATGCTGCCACGCACAAATAGCGGACTTCATGCACATGGCGTGGGACTGCCCTGGAATCCATAAATTCTGGGGAGAGGTGTTCTTGGAATTAAGCCAGATACTGAATGCAGAGATAGCAATCTCCCCGGTGCTAGCGCTATTGGGATATTCGAAACCACTACCGGTGGCATTGCGGCGTCTGGTAGATATGGCTTTACTTGTGGCCAGGCGCGTAGTCGCCACTTGCTGGATGAGGGGACCGTTACCTACCAAGCGGAAATGGACCAGAGACATGTTATACTGCTGTACCCAATCCGAAGTGTACAGTGAACTGCTTCCCCCTAAGAGCCGCCCCAAGAACTTCTGGAGCTTATATAGGATGCATGCAGAGACCTGCGAGGGTGGGGAAGACATAGAACAGGACGGGGACACGGCTGAGCTAGAGACGACAGAGTACCAGGTAGTGGGACCAGACCAGTAGCTCAGGGAGGACCTGGGATAGGCGCTCCGAAGAGAACTACTAGACCAGAGTAGAGAAGTCTAGAAGGGAGGGTAGGACGGCATAGTGTTTGTGTGAGAATGTGCTGGAGGGGTATGTTGGAAGGAGGGGCGGGATTAGTTAGCAATCCAGGGTTTCTATTCTGTGACGCAGTTCAGACAGGCAATTTACTGACAACAGTGGGTGGGGGGTTTGTTGGGGACGGCTGTAGTTGTTTCTTGGCATAAGAAGGGTGGGTAGGTCTGCAGCTAGCCGGGGTTCAGCTGTACAATTAAAAGGTAACACATTGCGGGGTGCGGCCTGATGTTGCAGAATAGATAGTGCAGCATTGCCAGCCACAGAACCATTGGACGTTTACTCACTGTGACATACTAGTACGCTGCCGGGCCTCCGGGATGTCGGCGAATAAGCTGTGTACATTCATGCTAGTATGTTTGGAGTTTTTCACTCAATATCAGTGGCCGACCCTTCTGGATTGTGAGATGCCTACCCTGTATCGTGTTTGACAACGAATAAAAGTTTTTGAAATAAAAAATAAATAAAAAATAAATAAATAAAGCATGAAAGCAACATTTTTGATTGTTTGCTTTCAAAGTAAAAATGCAACTTGAGGAAAACACTTTTGCTAAACTATTGTGCAACTTTTAATACAATTTATCTGAGGCATCCTTTAATTAAAACAATCTATCAATCAATGAGCATTTTGTAAAGCACAACTCTGTCACCCTTAGGTGTCTGGCAGGTTAGTGAAAGTTCAGTCGATGGTTGAGGTAGGCAGCTCCTAGGTCGTGGAGGGCTTTGTACGCGTCCTTGAGGATCTTGAACTGGCATCCTTTCTGGATGGGGAACCAGTGGAGGTCTCTCTTAGGTGATGTGGGTTAATTTGGGGAGGTCCAAGATGAGTCTGGCCACGGCGTTCTGTATGGTCTGGAGTTTTCTCAGGAGCTAGATGGAGATGGCGGCGTAGTGTGTGTTGCCGTAGTCGAGGCAATTGGTGACGGGGGGCATTTGAAGATTCTGTGGAGCATGACAAATTTGTGGAAGCAGAAGGAGGCAACTACGTTAACTTGTAGTTTCATGGGGGAGGAGCTTGCCCAGCTCTAAAATGGCTGTATAATAACTTGGCTCTGATAACCAGGCCTATAATCTGGCAGCATCCTGCAGAAACACTATTCATTCATAATTCTAACCTGCTACCTCCTTCGAGGACGATTTGCCCATACACAATTGTAAAAGCAGACTGCAAGAGGGGAAGAAGCGTGCAAGTTTCAACTGTCTTGCAGGGCCCCTCGGCTGGGGGTGTACTGGCACGGCTTAGACACACGTGGGAGTAGCCGACCTTTCAGCGGCCACGTGCATCTACGCCATGATTCAGAGGCTTCGCGGTGTAGTTGGGTGCCATGGCTGACCCTCCCCCCGGCCGGTAAGTGTGCCTGCAGGTGTTAGATGCAGGGGGTTGGGCCTGGGCCCCGTCCAAGGAACGTTCTACAGGCCAGCGGCAGGTGGGGGCACGGGTGGCCATGCCTTTGACTCTCTGTGAGAGCGGACTTGGCCCTGCGGCAACAGCGATGAGGTACTGCTGTGCAAGATACACCATGTCCAATAAATACCAGTCAGACTCCGGAGATGCACAAGGTGACCCTTACAGATGGGCCCCAACGAACAAGTGATGTGGTGCAATTCTGAGGACATCGAGTATGGGGCATCCTCCCCTCCCTCTTGATGTCCCATGGAGAGGGAACGCGGAACAGGGTAAAAAATTAACTTACAGCATTACTGGGCTAAGTAGATGCCGCGACCGAAGTTGTGAGGCCTGTGTATGTCGCGGTGGCCCACAGCGGTGGCAGGGAGTCCCGCAGCCCCCTTTGGACACTGCACTTAAGGGATGTGCTATGATCCTCAGACTGCTAACTGGTGCGGCCCTGACCTTCATCATCCTGACCAGTGAACGCCTGATTAAAGCCACTAATGGTACTGTGAGCTGGGGGCCCAGGATCTCGCAAAAGTCACTGAGCCGCGAATCCCCCTCTAGTTTGAGCTGCATATTCAGCAAAACTGAGTGTCATCTGCGTTGGAGAATATGTGGAGTCCGTGAGATCTGACGATGTCTGCGAGAGGGGTCATGTAGATGTTCAACAGGGTGGGGCTGAGAGATTATCCTTGTGGTATGCCGCATATGATGTTTTTGTGAAGGGATGCAGTCAGATGCTCTGTGTGAGTCCAGTAAGGATGGAGGTGATCCACTTGAGGGCGTCTTGGTGTATGCCTATGTTGTGGAGTCTGTTGATGAGGATATTGTGGGAGACTGTGTCAAACACCTTGGCGAGGTCGAGGAGGATCAGGGCCACCGTTTCTCCTCGTCAAGAAGTGTTCTGATGTCGTCCGTGGTAGCAATCAACGCGGCCTCAGTGCTGTGGTTGGCATGAAATCCTGATTGAGGTGCGTCCAGTAGGTGGTTTTGTTCCAAGAATTCGGTGAGATGCTGGTTGATGGCTTTCTTGAGAACTTTGGCTGGGTAGGGGAGCAGAAAGAGCAGACGATAATTTTTGAGATCGCTGGAGTCAGTGGAGGCTTTCTTTAGGAGGAGTCTGACGTATGTGAGTTTCCATCTGTCCAGGAAGGTTGCTTTAGAAACGGAGAGGTTGAGAATGCTGGCGAGTTGCATGCTGATTCGGTTTGTTACGAGATTGTAGTAGGGTTGGGGGGTTAGGGGGGTCACAGGTCAGCAGGTGCCCCGGAGTGGGTGGCAGACATGATGTCTACGGTGGCCAGGGCGGTGACAAGGTGGTGATGGCTTTGGCTGGTGTTTGCTGGTTGGTTGAGCTTGTTGGGGTTGATGGTGGCAATTTGGATGTTGAATTGTTGTAGATATTGGTGATCTTGCTGTGGATGTAGTCTGAGAGGATGTCGTGTTTGATGCCTGCATATATTCTTTCGTTTTAAAAAACTGGTATTCAATATTCATTGTAAAACCATTATGGTAGTAAAAGATTTTCAGGAATTCACAGGATTTTACAGAACTAGGCCTGTAAACTGTACTCCTAGCATACGTTTGTGAATTCCATTTTCACATTAGCAATATCATATGTATATTTGCTCGAGCAAAATTCTAATGAGTAATTGTAAAATCACTTGGTAATTTTCCTTTATGGAAATAAATATTTTTCCCCATGGAGAAACTCCTTCGCATACACTGCCACATTTTTACCACTCTGCCTTTGTCAGGAGTACATTTTAATCTTTTCTAATGTGGTTAGATTTTGGAGAGGAGCTGCTAAATATCCATTAAACATGCAAGTTAATGGCTGTGCATAATTAAAGAGGTCATTGCATGCCTCTTAAGTCCCGGCATGTATATTTGAAGAATGGTGGAAAATGGCAGCCTTGCTTGAATCCAAATCCTGATATGTTATGTTATATGTTATAAATGATTTTATAACGCGCTCTGTTACAAAACTAGTATCCTGGCGCGAAGGGAGAATTGGCAAGCAGAGTAGGACATCAAGGGAAGGAGTAGGGGCAATTATATGGACTTATTAAACAAGTAGGTTTTCAGTTCCTTTTTAAAAACAGTGATGGACTGAGCAGCCCTGAGACACAGAAGAAGCGCATTCCAGGCCCTGGCGGCCCTGACAGAGATGGACTGGCCACCCAATCTAGAGTACCTAAATCTAGGCACCACCATTTGAGATTGATTGGCCGATCGGAGGCAACGGTTCGGAGCATAGAGAGTAAACCATTTCCTCAGGTATACCGGCCCGAGCTGGTGGTTAGCTCGGAAGGAGAGGACCAGTGATTTAAACATAATCCGGTGGGCCACCGGAAGCCAGTGGAGGCTACGAAGATGGGAGCGAACGCTAACCCTCCCAGGCAGTGTGAACAGAAGGGGAACAGCCGCATTTTTGATCACCTGCAGTCGTTGGATCAAGTAAGCAGGTAGACCACTAAACAGGGCATTCGCATAGTCAAGCCTGGAGAGGATTAAGGCGCGCGACACAGTCTTCTTTGGCCTTTCTTGGAAGAAGTGGAAAAAACGTACGTAAGGTTTTGAGAGTGCCAAAGCATGTGCCGGTGAGTTTCCTGATATGGTCCTCAAATTTCAGATTGCTCCCAAACCAAACCCCCAGGTTCTTAGCTGGGCCCCCCATAGAGTTGGGGCAAGGAAGGTCAAGTGGCCATAGGAGAGCACCAAAATTTTCGGGAAAGGAACCAAAGAGAAGAACCTCAGACTTGTCTTCATTGCACTTGAGCTGGGCAAGTGCTAACCAGCGAAAGACAGATGAGAGGCAGAATCTAACTGCCGATGTATCCGAATTGTCCTTAGGCCAAGTGAACAAAAGTTGGGTATCATCGGCGTAGGACATTATTTTGGCCCCCAACTGTTCTGCCAGGTAAATCAGAGGCGTCAGGTAAACATTAAAAAGCAGGGGGCTAAGAGTAGACCCTTGTGGGACACCAGTGGTGAGGTTCCTAGGCATAGAAGCGTAAGGAGGCATCCAGACCTGTTGAGTCCTGTTGTCCAAAAATGATGTTACCCAGTCAAGTGCCAATCCGGAAATGCCTACTGCCACCAATCTGGTGAGAAGTAGGCTGTGGGGCACCGTATCAAAGGCGGCAGAGAGGTCTAGTAAAATCAGAACCGCTCTGCCACCTCCATCCAGGCACTCCCGAATTGCC
Organism: Lissotriton helveticus; assembly: GCF_964261635.1. Taxonomy (NCBI): domain Eukaryota; kingdom Metazoa; phylum Chordata; class Amphibia; order Caudata; family Salamandridae; genus Lissotriton; species Lissotriton helveticus. Next base: position 573,230,027 of record NC_136061.1, on the reverse strand, counting down.
TCAGACATCTCAACCAGGGCCGTTTCGGTGCTATAGGCGGCCCTGAACCCTGACTGGGCCGGATGCGACGCCCGAGATGACTCAATGAAATGGTCTAGCTGGCGGAAGGCAATTTTCTCACAAACTTTAGCCAGAGTTGGCAATAGTGAGATAGGCCGGAAGTTGGAAGGGACAGCCGGATCCAACCCGGTCTTTTTTAAGAGAGGAAGGAGTTTGGCTTGCTTCCAGCAAGACGGGACAGTGGCTGAAGAAAAAGAGGTTAACAATCTGAGTAACCTTACTGCACACAACCTCAGCCACCCCGCCAAGGGCCCTAGCAGGACAAGGGTCCGAAGGAGACCCTGATTTCAAAGCCTTCAGCACCGCCAGGATGTCAGACTCAGTAGGAAAAGAGAAGACATCAAACTTCTCATCTGGCTTGGGCATAAGGAGAGGTGGTAGAGCTGGTGAGGGCTTAAAGCTGTCACAGGTAACTAGTAATTCCTCTTGGATTTTAACAATTTTATTTACAAAGAAGGAAGAGAGCTCTTCGCACCACTGTTTGGATGAGGGCAGCGTAGGCTGCGATGCACATGGTGATAAAAAGCTCTGAACAATGGAGAAGATTTCCTTATTATTGTTATTTGCCTTTTCAATTCGTCCTGCGTAGTAGCTGCTCTTGGCAGCCCTAATCGCTGCATAATACTCTTTCTGTGCGGCTCGTAGGTCACTCTTAGCCGCAGGAGAATAGGCTTGTCTCCACACTCGTTCGAGTTTCTTGCAGCCAATCTTCAATTCCCGAAGGGTGTGGGAAAACCATGGTTTAGAGGGGGAAGACCGCATCCTACGAATACAGCCCTGGTTGATAGAGGCAGCTGATCCCTGTTCAACCCATGCATTAAAGACACTGACCGCCTCATCAATCTCCGAGGTCAATGTAGGACGGTTTTGGCATAAGGACTCGGCCAGGGACACTAAATTGATCCTCTGAGAATGCGCAAGTTGGGGAGTACCCCTCGTCCCCACCATTCTATCCAAGGACCAGGAGAACCTAATCAGCTTATGGTCCGTCCATGTCACACCCTTAGGGCCTGCCATCACAATTTCAAAGTTGGAACATACCAGATCCAAGAGGTGGCTACCCACATGAGTTGGGGCGTCGACCCATTGAGTGAGGTGGGACATAGTTAAGACTTCGCTTAGACGTTTATACTCAGTAGAGCCCAATACATCGACATGGATATTGAAGTCTCCTAGGAGCAAAAACTTTGAGAATCTCAGGGCTCGCGGTACAATAACCTCCTCTAAGGCCTCAATAAACGACCCAGCATTCCCCGGGGGCCGGTACACCAATGTGCCGCCAAGGGTAAAATGTGGGTTGAGTACAAGCGAGAAGTGGAGCAACTCTGCATCTCCCAATCCGACCAAGGGTTCACAGGAGAATGCCCACTTATCCCTGTAGATTACTGCGACTCCGCCCCCTCTACCGAGCGGGCGGTCCGCCCTCGTGATCTTAAAGCCACGCGGGATGGCTAGCTCCACCACCGGGGCACACGAGTCATTTAACCAGGTCTCGGTGATCAAATCAAGTTGGTCCTCCGCCAAGATTTCAAAAACATCGGCGGCATGCTTCACCATAGACCTGGCGTTAATTAGCCCTGCTCTAATCGATATAGGGTCAGCGCTAACTTGCTCAGGGCCACTAAGCGTGGGGCAGAAGTGAAAGTTACACGCCGAGCACAGGCGGGATAGACTGTCAGCCACACCCCAGGGGGCTTCTTTTCCACATCTGAGAGCATTAAAAGATAGAAGTTCATCCCGTGAGTACCTTAGACATGCAGGCCCTTGCTTTCGGAGTGGACAGACAGGGGGCCTAGCACAGGGCACGTCCGGGCACAGACGGGCCCTCCTTTGGCGCTCCTTCGGTGCGCGCGACCGCTGCGCGTCCGAAAAAGCATTGCTATTTGAAGCCCAAGCCCTGCTAGACCGCTGCCTACGGTCAGGCGGGGTACCGGGACTTCGGAGAAGATGGCGACCACACCTGCCCTCCACAACAATCGGCACAGAAGAGCCGCGGTGGAACGGGGCAGGGGGCGTCTGAGCAAATGAAGCTATGGGCACAATCAGAGATATAATGGAGAATGCTGCCACTATTTCTTACCCCATGGCACCAAACGGTATTCTTTGGCAGGATATGTATATTTCTGAAGCATCCCGTTTAATTGACAAGCAGGTACGATTTAAAGTTAATCACCCCTGATAAAGCTAGGTCGAGTTTAGACCAACACTAGACAGTAAGAATGTGCGCTATATATGGGATAAAGTACCCCCTGCCATATATTATAAGGATATTGCAAGTAACCAAGAAATGTTATGAACATTTAGAGGAACGAGGCAAAAGGCTGAGTCCCTTTATAACGTTCTGGAACTACAAGGTAACTTGCAATATCCCTTTGTATGGCAGGTAGTAGTTTATAACTCATCGTAATACACGGTCACACCATCACCTTTTCCACAAACCACTTAATTCCTTGGTGCAAAACTCCTTCATATGAAATAGCAGATCTGCAAACATTAAGAACAGATATTTGTTGCACGAAGATATCCGAATCAGTTGAAAACAAGTTGGCTTATAAAACAACCATTTGCAATGCAATAGGTCTCGCATTTACGAGAGTTTAGCTATTGGCATTATAAATAAATGATTTATGTGGCAGGACAAAGCTATTTGAGAAAATAGTGCTCGGAGGTTGTAATTAAAGCCTACCGAGTAACAGCACATGTAACAGGGGTGTCGCAATGGGAGATTACAAAATTGCACAAGACAGTACTAAGGCGGGACTACTAAGCCTATTAACCAATGAACAGCCATAGTTTACAGTGTACAATGGCCCAAGCCAATTAAAAATTAGGGCGGAGAGTGGTTGGAACTTCAAGTCCCTACCTGAATACAGCATGCCTCGCAGAGCATTAGCTGCCCAGGCTCGACCTAAAAATGAGTAGATAAGGACTTTAAATAGGCATATGTGCTTATTACAACTGAAGTAAAATGCATCTATGGCCTACTGGAGTATTGTTGCTTTTTGCGGACATCTAAGATTCAGTGCAGTCTGCTGAGGCCTCATGCTGTCACCATATACGTGCCTGCCTTATTCTGTGCACTGATAAAATATCGGGCACAAAATATTGTGAGGCCTGAATATCGAGAAACAAAATATTGTGAAGGTAAGTGTATATTGATAAGTATAGGTGTACTGAACTTAATTGTAGTTATATGTACCGTAACCATATATGTATCTTAAGTGTATGTACATTTGGGTTTAGGAATAGTAAATGTATACTTACCTATATGCATGTACCTGCCCGATTTTTTTGGTTCTTGACATTTAGTCAACGCTGGCCAGTGGTTATTAGCAGAATGCCCAACAGCTCCAATGCGAAATTTGTGTTGTCCACACCAGAAGGACTGACCCAGTTCTCAGTGATGCTATTTGGTTTGAAGAGATTGTTTGCAACATTCCTGAGGTTAATGAATCACTTCCTCACTGAGCTGTGTGATTTCTGTGTCCGCCACTTGGACGACACAGCTGTGTTCAATGCCAAGTATGCCATTAAGGCACCCAAGTGGGACAAAGTTGAGAGGTCTACCTTTGGCACTAGAATGATGGCAGCAAGGTACACCTTTGCAGACAAAGAATGAAATGAGCATTGATTGGGAGCCCCCCAAATCCTAATGACATATAGAGGCCTTCTTTTTTTTTGGCAGTTTTATATAGCGCGAACTAGACCCGAACTGAATCAGGTATCAGAGCGCTTTACATAGCACCAGTTACGTTACATGAGGACACGCATTCATTTTAGGCACGGGGAGATTAAGTGATTTGCCCAGAATCACAGGAGGTTTTTGGCGTCGTTACCGAGACTCGAACCCAGATCCCCAGGTCCGAGGTCGAGCGCCCTAGCCGTTAGGCCAACTCCTCTCCCCAAGCTTCAACAGGCATTACTGTAAGTTTGTTGAGTACTTTGGCAGCATAGTTGCACTGACTGTAATCCAAGAAGCTGTTCGAGATTCATTTCAACTCAAGAAGGTGTAGAAGCAATTCAGAAGATGGAACATACTCTGTGACACACCTTTTCTACAGCCAACTGATTTTATCCAACCACGTGCCATGAAAGATTGCACATCTGACCACAGGGCATGAGAGAATTCTCCCTATCAGAACAAAAGGGCACAGAACAGTCAATGATCCTCCTCAATTTACCATTACTACCCAGGAAATACGGCTGGACCAGCACTGAGAAAGACTACTGTGCCACTGCTTGCCCTTCAACAGGTTCAAACCTATGTGGCGGAACATCCACTGCGGTGCAAACTGAACACAAGCCACTTAAGTAGCTTATGGTCATGAAGTGCGAAATACCAAAACTCTTACCATGGCCTATCTCCCTCCAGAGTTGGGTTACCATTAGTCACAAAGCAGTAGCGCCTTATGAAAATGCAGAAGGACTTTGTAGTAAGTTCAGCCGATTTGAAAATGGACACTTACCTTATGGACATTGGCTGGCTGCTCTAGTCTACTCTTGGGTGAGCAAGCTATGAGGAGTCCCTAAACCACACCTATAGTTATTTAGGTTATTCCTCTTTCATCCATCCATTTTCAAACCTTAGCCTGACAGCTTTGAGACGGACGACCAGGTGTGAGCTACTAATGTCATTCACTGTAGCTTATGCTACTTGGTAAGCTTAGTACCGTTCACAAGTACTATTAAAATATATGACACAATTGAAAGGCTTTTATTTTTTTTTTAAATCACTAATAAAATAGCCACATCAGTAAATATTTAGATATATAAACTTTTTAATGCAAAAAAATATTTTTGTGACACATTATTGGAATAAAACATACAAAAATATCCTTCACACCAGCCTGCTAAGCCCATTGACTTTGCCAATGTATGTTTGAAAAACACTGGGAGAAAATACAAAATGAAGACATGGGGCAGATCTTACACTGTAATTTGTTTATAGGTCTCACAAAATGTGAAAATATTGAAAAATAGTTTGCTCTTAAGTGCCTTCTCTTGATGTATTAATAACATCCTGCATCGCCTATAAAGTGGACTGACATCCTAGTGTTTGTGACTGCCTGTCATTCAGGTGACTACCAAGAGCTGGTGAAGTCTCCCAGCATGGTAGAAGGTGAGACCTGCGCTCCTGCTGCCAGTCACTTTCTTTATCCTACTTCAAGCCATTTTCATTTAACTTCCGTTTAACTTAAAACTGGAAGGGTCCCAACACAGAAAAACTGACAGTCGATTTACCCCGACCTGCAATTTTCCCACAGGCTAGCTTTCAAGGGAGAACTCAGCAACAGGTAAAGACAAAAAGTTATTGATAGCCCACAAGAACTAGTGTTGGCCAAGACCTGCAAAGACTTTAAAGTTGCCTAGGCCTGCCTGGCGATCTGGCCTGGGGCTGCAACAAATAGCACAGGCACAGCCAGAACCTGCCTCTCGGAGACCCCTGCACGCTCTGTGTGTCAAATCGAGCTCAGTCCCCAAGTTGGCTGCTAATCTTAGTGCTGTGTGGCGCCCAAGACAACCCTGTGTAGTTAGGGACTTTAAGGAACACCACTACTTCTGACACACTACAATAGGATGGACTAGCAAAGAGGAGGGGAGTGTTTCCTGACAAGCTAGCAGGACCGGGGCAGAGTCAGCAGCCTGTCAGAAAAAGCTGACCAAGCCCTGCCCTGATTTCTCAGTGTGGACCGTGACGGATGAAGGAACCTCAGAGGAAGTCGTAGACAGTGAATGCCTCCGAAACACACACTTAACCGACCATGTTAAATTCATTATGTCCCCAGTCATCCAACCCATGTATAGTCTAATCACAGCAGGGCTCCCATCTGTGGCAACAAAGCAGCGCATGCTTCAGTTGACTCCCACAGCAACAGAAAGGTACCCCAGAAGCAGCACTTACAAAGCACCCAAAGCCAAGGTTTACCAACAAACCAAGACTTCAAAACATGTGTCCGCCCAACAAATTCGAAATTATTCCAACCAAACCAGCTTCAATATACACTAGACTTAATGGTTGTGGAATAGGCAATGAAGGCTACAAGTTCAAACGAGACGTGTATGAATATACTAGGAAAACAAAACTTTCCCGCTCCTTTATTCACCTGTAATTTTGGTAAAAAACAAGGCTTCACAAAGGAAATCACCCTTTAATAAAAAGTGTACCATGGCAAATGTCAATTAAGGTCCTGCCTATCGGATATCGCTGCAAATAAACAGACAGAATAGCAAGAAGTAATACTGAGCGGGGGGGGGGTGGGGTGGGTATCTATACATTTGAATGTCACACGTAAGCAGCCTGAAAACATGCAAGCTATGTGAGGCATAACTACAGAGGAGACAGAAGCCCCGTACTCCCAAACATATAATGGGTAGCTCCTCGCGCACTGAGCTTAAAAGGGAGAGTGCAAACCTGTCGCGCTTCACGATAAATAATGTAGCCTTTGGGCAACATAAGCGAAGAAAAGCAGCCCACCACGTTTCAAAAGGTAAAAATAGGTAAGTAATACAGAGCGCAATCAAGTGTGTGTCTTAAAGTTATAAATATAAACGACAAAAAAGCCACTTACAGTGCAAAGCGAGCTTGAAACTAAATCCAACAAAGTTTAACAAGCGCGCAGCAGCAGGAGAGGGGGCCTGCAAGATTCCCTTGCGGGAGTGTGCGACCATATGGCGCTGCGCACTACCGCAAGGAAATCGCCAGGCAAGCTCAACCTATTGGCTGTGTCAATGCTGGTCATATTTTCGTTTTTTTTTAAGTAGGTTTGAGCATTAGTAAGTTTTGATGTTGAGGGAACTATAGTTTACTTTGTGTAGTATTAGTGTTTTGAGGTACAGAGGTTCTTGTGAGTACAGATATTTAGCTAGTTTTGTTTTATGGTAAAGTGCTTAGTGAGTATTAAGTGCTATGCTTGGTGTCTGTTAGTATGTAAGCGGTGATGTTTGAATCATAGTGCGGATGGAACGGAGGTAAGAAGTATACGATTAGTATGTGTGGAATGTGTTAGTTTAATCACAGAGTTTAATGACTTTCAGCAAACAGCCACTGTGAAAACTACTTAAAATTCAATACTGAAGTATTTGAGGACTGCTTATTTAATGTTATAAAATGTTAACAAAGATACTAGTTGAACCTTTTTAAGTCTTCCCTTACAGGCAGATAAAGTTGGTTGTGCATGGCCCATTATGAACTTACAGTGGGTACAGATCCACCACACGGTTTTCCATTCATTTTTGGGCTTTATTGCATCTATTTGATTGCTTCTTATTTGATGGCCCGCCTTCCTCTTATTGTATTTGTCCCTCCCCTGGAGCATAGCCTCTTTGCCATCCTTTTGAATTGCATACTTGTCTCCTTCCCTGTAAACTTTTAAAGAACTTTTTTTTTAGTTAAGTACTTCACAATAGTGCATGTGATTGTGCTCTCTCCCTTGTGTGCGTTTTCTCCTGCCAGATGCCAGCCCTCCTATGTGACCCTCTCCCATGTGTGCCTCTCATGTATTTCTCCCACTCAAAATCCCCTGACCTGCACTGAGTCTTTTGCACTTTTGCCACGCCCCACCCAGGTCTCCCCCTCCTGTGCTGCTCACTCTTTCAGGTGGGTTTCTCCCCATTTATTTATTTATTTGTTGGTTTGTATAGCGCTTGAATCGACTCCGACTGGAGTATCTCTGCGCTTTTGGAGCCGGTAATAACAGAGTGGTGAATGAGTGAGTGGAAACTAGATCTCATTTCTGAATAGAACAGTTTTCAGGAGTTTCCGGAATGTAAGATGTTCTTTACATTGTCTCAGAGACAGAGGGAGTTTGTTCCATAGAATGGGTCCGGTGATAGAAAGAGCTTTATACCCGTGTCTGTTTTTTTTGGCACGGGGGACCACTAAGAGGAAATTGTTACTGGACCTAAGAGATCGAGTTGGGATGTAAGGGACGAATTTCCGCTCGAGATAGGCGGGCCCCTGTCCATTTAGACATTTGTGGATCAGACAGCATATTTTAAATTTGGCTCTTTGTCATATTGAGAGCCAGTGCAGCTGCTCAAGGAGAGGTTTGGAGGCAGTTCTCGGAGGGGCATTGAGGACAAGGCGAGCTGCCGTGTTCTGAATGACCTGTAGCTTCGCCAACACCCCTTCATTGGCAGAAAGCAACAGGCCATTACAGTAGTCGATCCGACCTAGGATCAGTGCTTGAACAAGGGTTTTCCTTGTAAAGTCAGGTAGCAAAGGGAAAACTTTGCGTAGGAGGCTGATGGTATGGAAGCATATTCCTGAAACATAATTCGTGTGTTGTTTAAGTGACAGATCCTGGTCGAATCGAATACCCAGGTTCTTCACGACCTGTTTGGGTTCAGGAACTGCTCCAAGGTCTTGTGGCCACCACTCCGGAGTCCATAGCATTTTAGCCTCCCCAAACAACATTACCTCAGTTTTGCTGACGTTGCACTGAAGGCAGTTGGAGGACATCCAGTTTGCCACTGCTTTCATGCCTGAAGAAAAGGAGTTTCTAACATCAGCGGAGAGAGTCTTAAAAGGGAAGAGGAGCCGAGTGTCATCAGCGTATGATATGGGGATGAAGCCATACCTGCGCATCACTCTTGCCAGGGGTGCCACATAGATATTAAAAAGGGTTGGGCTTAAACAAGAGCCCTGTGGCACCCCTTTTGAGATCTCCACTTCCGCTGAACGATACGCACCCATGGTGACCCTCTGGGTGCGATCAGATAGAAAACTCTTCAACCAGTCAAGGGCTTTGTTCTTAATGCCAGCGTTCGACAACCGTTCAGTCAAGATGGTGTGAGACACGGTGTCGAACGCTGCCGAGAGATCTAATAGAACCAAGATGACTGATAGGCCCTTGTCCTGGTACATGTGTAAATCATCAGTGACAGACAGGAGGGTGGACTCCGTACTATGTTTTGGCCGGAATCCAGACTGAGAGTAGTCAAGGGCGCCAGCAAGTTCAAGGTGTCTAGACAAGTGCAGGTTTACATGTTTTTCAATCAGTTTCCCCAAGAATGGTAGTAGGGAAATGGGCCTGAGGTTGGCTAGGTCAGTCCATGGGGTAGCAGTATTTTTCCTGATGGGTCTGACAAGGGCTCGTTTCCAATCTTTGGGGACGGTACCTGAACTGAGTGAAAGATTCACTAGTTTTTCAATCGTTGGGCTGAGTTGTTCAGCGAGGACAGGCATTATCCTGGCAGGGATGGTGTCCTCCAGACTCCCACTCTTAATCTGTAGTATTAATGAGGAGGTTTCCTGTAAGGAGATGGGGGGAAGGTATCAAGTGAGTGTGCATTGAGTTTAGGTTCCGTATCCGTCTGGAAAAGTATCAAGTCTGTGGAAATTATCATGTTGGCACCAACTATTTTATCGTAAATTTTATCAATTTTGTCGGAGAAAAAGCAGGAAATTTCGTCACATAACTGTTGAGATGCCATCTCAGAGGACTCGCATGCAGTTGGCTTAACAAAGGTTTGTAAGATTTGGTAAAGTACCCTAGGAGAGTTCCCTGCATCATTTATTTGTGATGCAATGTGGGTTTTGCGTGCTACGCGAATAGCTTTGTGGTAGAAAGATAGTGCATCCCAATACTTTTCCTTGTCCTCTTGTAGGTGGAAGGTTCTCCACCTTTTTTCTAGTTTTCTGGCTTTTAGTTTTAGTGTCCTTAAGTGGTCAGAAAACCAGATTTCTTGTTTTTTGGCCGGTCTAGATATAAACTGTTTCAGAGGGGCAATTTTGTCTATGACTTCCTTAGTTTCCTCTTCGAATTTATTGAGGGCGGTTTCAATATTATCTTGAGGTACGAAGAGGGGGGATTACATTTTTCCTTAAAGGTGGTGTCAGTGACTTTGTGCCACTGTCTGCGGACACTTGGTAGTAATGTTGGGCCTGAAGGGGTGGGTACATAGTAGGGGGTGATAAAATCTACAATAAAGTGGTCCGTCCAATTGACCTGTGTTGCAGGAGGACAGGAGACAAGCGGGACGTTGGAGAATATCAGGTCTAGGGTATGACCTGCCTGATGAGTGGGCCCACTGTTCCTCTGTATAAGTCCTAGAGAGGACAGGTCAGTTAATAGGGATTGTGCTTCGCTACAATCCGATCTCTCACTATGTACATTAAAGTCTCCGACTAATATGAACTCTCTGTCGTTGTTAACATGTGGGGCTAGTAGCTCTACCAGCGTGGTGGAAAAGTTATGACAGGGACCAGGTGGGCGATATACTAGGGCACCTTTCTGACTTTCTTTGGGGGACCGAGTTATTTTGATGACTAGAAGTTCGATTTCAGAGGTACTTAGTTCTTCTAGGACCGAGATAGTAATTTCTTGTTTGTGCACAATAGCAATCCCACCACCTAATTTAGTGGGACGGTCTAATCTGACTATTTTGTAGTTACTCGGTATTCCCAGAGTAATAGCAGGGGTACAGTGTGGTTTCAGCCATGTTTCTGTAAGGTAACATATGTCTGGATGTTTAGACGAAATTAGATCCCAAACCTCTACGGAGTGTTTGGAAAGTGACATGATATTACAGAGGATATTTATCCTTCCTAAGGGAGAGTATTGGTTCTCGGCAGCCTTAGTAGTAGTAGGAATAGGAATCAGGGGCTTGGAATATCTCAGATTGTGAGTCTTCCTCAAATGCGTGGAAAACTGGGAGTGGCAATGGTGGCAAGAGAAAGGGCCTTCAACCTCAGGGAGAACGCCACATCTGAAGCCTAATGATGGTACTGTGTTAAGCCCCAATAGTACCTGTGAGGTGTAGCATATCCTTATCATGGGGTTTGTTTGAGGCATAGTTTTGACAGCCTCCAGGCCCCTGGCCGCGTCCTGGCTCGTCTTAGGCGCAGACGTGGGCGCCCCTCTGCGCACACCCGCTGCGCGGTTGAGCCGACGAGGGGCTAAATAGCCCTTCCAAAGTGATAGGCTAGAGCGCTAACCGCTTGACTGACCCGGGGTGCCTGGGCGTGTCTGGCTCGTACCTGTCCCGCCCTCCGCTCAACGGTATAGGATACCGAGTCGGACCAGGGCGGGCAGGCTGCAATACTGAGCACAGACTACTACGAAGAGCCCTGAAGCCCCTGACAGTTCCGGGGGGATAGGGGATGAGTGGTAAGTGTGGGATTTAAAATTAGCAGTCAATTCTATTCCCAATTGTAAGAGCGTGAGTGGTTTAAAATTCGTGAATATCAATTTTAAACGGCGCAAGTGCTTTAAAATTCTTAATCAATTTCAAACAGTCTCAAAGTCTGCAACGTGCTCTACAATCTTAAAAATGCAGTTTCCGATTTCACAGGCATTACCTGGCACCAAGCGGGGTCGGGAGTCACTGCCACTGTCCTTCCCTTACCGCGATCAGCCAAGCCTCCTCGCCGCCTAAATAGCCCTTCCAAAGTGATAGGCTAGAGCGCTAACCGCTCGACTGACCCGGGGTGCCTGGGCGTGTCTGGCTCATACCTGTCCCGCCCTCCGCTCAACGGTATAGGATACCGAGTCGGACCAGGGCGGGCAGGCTGCAATACTGAGCACAGACTACTACGAAGAGCCCTGAAGCCCCTGACAGTTCCGGGGGGATAGGGGATGAGTGGTAAGTGTGGGATTTAAAATTAGCAGTCAATTCTATTCCCAATTGTAAGAGCGTGAGTGGTTTAAAATTCGTGAATATCAATTTTAAACGGCGCAAGTGCTTTAAAATTCTTAATCAATTTCAAACAGTCTCAAAGTCTGCAACGTGCTCTACAATATTAAAAATGCAGTTTCCGATTTCACAGGCATTACCTGGCACCAAGCGGGGTCGGGAGACACTGCCACTGTCCTCATTGACCCCACCCCAAGTGTTATTCACTCCATTGTGTGCTTTTCAACCCACACACTGTATTCCTCTCTCCTTTGTGTACCGCTTTTCCCCCGTCCACCATCTTGGAACAGTACAGTGCCTGTGGAGTGGTACTGTGACCTGTGAAGGCTTGGGCACCATTTCAGTGACCCCTGATGACTTTTCTCTGTTCTAAATTACTTTTCCTCTCTATTGATGAAGGGCTAAACCCATAAACACGTGTCTAGAGATAACAGCACTACTTGTACCAACTTTGATGAAGAACTACAGCAACTTTGAAAGTAAGTTTACTGCATTTACCAGGATGCAATGGGGAGAACTGTGCTGGGATGAGAAGCAGTGTGCCCCCCCCTTGATCTTGGATCAGTAAATTTATTTATTTATTTATTTATTTTACAACATTTATAGAGCGCGAACGAAGGCCCTTGGGCATCTCAGCGCTAGGATATCTGCCGTATTCAGCCATAGAGAGGAAAGTAGGGATTACTGATTAAAAAGCCAGGTCTTGAGTTGTTTACGAAAAGACCAGAGAGAGGAGCTGGTTTTGATGGCATGTGGCAAAGTGTTCCAAAGTTTAGGTGCTGAGACAAGAAATCTTCTGTCACCCCATGACACAAGTTTGGTACGAGGTACCACTATCTCATGTAGATTGGAGGATCGTAAAGATCTGGAGGGGCGATAGGGAGTAAGGTTTTGGATTAGAAAGCCTGGTCCCTGGTTGTGCAAGGCTTTATAAACTATACAGAGAGTTTTAAATTTTATTCTATTTCTGATGGAAAGCCAGTGAAGTTCTCTGATAGTTTCTGACACCGAATGATATTTGGGGACTCCTCCCAACAGCCTGGCAGCTGCATTTTGGATAACTTGCATTTTGTTAAAAACTCTTTCTTGTGTGTTTAGAAACAGTGCATTGCAGTAATCCAAAGTGGACAGTACAAGGGACGTTATCAGAGTTTTGCCAGCTGTGGCCGGGAGAAAAGGAAGTATTTTTTTGATAAGTCGTAATTTATGAAAGGCAGACGAGGTAATCTGATTGGCATGCGGGAGAAAAGTGAGCCGGTCATCGAAGATGACTCCCAGATTCCTCACCCTGCTCACAGGCGCAGGAGGGGGACCCAGTGACAACGGCCACCAGCGGGAAGACCATTCCGGGGTCAGATGTCCGAAGATGACTACTTCGGACTTGTCGGAATTCAATTTCAGGCAATTGGAGGCCATCCAATTCCCTATAGCTTGCATGCCCGAATTGAATTCATCTGCTATTTTTTGGCCGTCATTCCTGATGGCGAGGACCAACTGGGTATCGTCAGCGTAGGAAGTAAGGCTCATCCCGTGAGCTTGTATGACATTGGCAAGGTCCGACACATAAATATTGAAAAGTGTCGGACTAAGGGATGAGCCTTGGGGTACTCCACATGGCTGCGACAAGGTGGAAGACTGGAACGATCCCATAGTAACCACCTGGGTCCTTTCTGCCAGAAAGGAGGCCAGGAGTTTATTGGCCTTTTGTTGAACACCCATGTTTTCGACACGGTCGATCAGGATGGTATGATCGACCGTGTCGAAAGCTGCTGATAAGTCAAGCAGTATAAGAACTGCTGTTCCTCCAGCATCCCGGATGGATCTAATATCATCCGCGTCTTTGATCAAGGCCGTCTCCGTCCCATGATATTGACGAAAGCAGAACTGGGAGTCATCAAGCAAGTGATGTTCCTCTATAAAGGCTGAAAGTTGGAAATTCTGTGCTTTTTCGGCAATTTTCGCCAAGGCTGGGAGGCTAGCAATAGACCGATAGCTCTTAAGTTCTTCCATGTCGAGATTTGGTTTTTTGAGCAGAGGTTTTATGAGTGTTTTTTTAAGGGTGACTGGATAGGTGCCTGTTCTTATCATGGTGTTACAAATAGTGGTGATGGCAGGAAGAACCACTTCAATAACCGGGAGTAATACTTTAAGTGGACATGGGTCTAGAGCAGAACCCACTTTAATGGAGGACATAATGTCCCTGATCTGAGATGTGGAGACATCTGCGAACTGGAGGAGCGACGGACCAGTACTGGGGGTACTAAACAAGTTAGTGGGGGTTTTGGCACAGTTGGCAAAGGCCGAGTAGATGTCATTGACTTTGTTAAAAAAGAAGTTGGCCAGAGCATCGCAAAGCAGTTGAGAGGGAGGTGGATGTAAGTTGGGCGAGTAGCCTGCTAACTGCTTGGTGGTTTCGTACAAAGCCTTATTGGAATTTTTAGATAGTTCAATTCTTTCACAATAATACTTGTTCTTGGCCTCATTAATCATGATTTTGTATTTGGCCACCATTTCTTTGTACTTGGTTTTGGCCTCTTCGGAATAGTCTCTTCGCCAATGCCTCTCTTTGCTCCTGCACAGTTGTTTCTGTGTCCTTAAGGCATCCGAGTACCAGGGGGCCGATGGAGCAGATCTATTGCGAGATCGTTGTTTAGCCTGAACCAGAGCGGTGGTCGCGGAACCCACCCACTCATTAAATTGAGTAATGGCAATATTAGGGTCAGGTGAAAGGAGAGGATTGGAAATGGTCAGGAGTGATTCCAGACTGGAGCTATCAATGTCATTCCATGCCAGAAACGGCTGACGGAGGTTAGCAATTGACACCGGGGCACCAGTGTCGTGAGTGGTCAGTGAAGCCAATATGAAATGATGGTCCGACCAGGTTATAGGAAGGATTTGGGTGACATGTAAGTCCTCCAAATTGGTAAAGATACCATCAAGTATATGGCCCCCTTCGTGAGTAGAAGATTTTACTAGCAAAGGGAGGCCAAAAGTTGTCATGTCTGCTAGAAGAGCAGCCGTATCATTGTCTTCAAGTTTGTCAAAATGAAAATTGAAGTCGCCTAGGACAGTAAAGGAGCTGTCGAGGGCTGAGACTTCCAGGATGGAGCTGATGTCAGAGATGAATCCAGACCTATACCCTGGTGGTCGATAAAGGAGGATCCCTTTAAAATTAATAGAGGGCGTCAACTTGATGGAAAATTGTAAGGCTTCACAGGAGGGGAGCGGGATCGTGTTGGTTCTGACCGCGTATAGGTCACGTGCAATAATTGCAATCCCGCCACCTTTCTTACGCTGTCTATCCAGTCTGTAGATAGAGAAGCCATTAGGGACAGCGATTACCAAATCTGGATCGGACGAACTGTCCATCCAGGTTTCCGTCATAAATAACAAGTCTAACTTTTTGTCCTCTATCAGTTCAAATATTTCCTGTCGGTGTTTACCGAGCGAACGGACATTAATGAGGGCAATCGAGTATGATTTCAGTGTTTTATTAGTGTTACATAGAGGGTATTTCAGATACAGAGGTATTGATGTGGAACAGCACGAACAGTGTTGAGCGGAATTACCTGCAAGAAGCAGTGGGTCAAGTGTAATGCAGGATTGATAATGGGGGGGCGCCATTGCCAGAGCTGATTTACAGTGTAAATGCCTCGTGGGGGCAAGGGATGAAGACATGGGGGGGTGGCCCTGGGCCAGGTCCAGGCACGGACGGGCGCAGACGGGCTTGCCTTTGGCGCGCCCGCCCGCTGCGCGGACGGGCGGGTCGTCTGTTTATATACATCAGGAGAGAGTGGGAGGAGGGTGGGAGGGACGGTGGTCTAGAGCGCGAGCCTTCCCCAGCCCAAGATGGCGGCTGAAGTTGCTAGAGGTAGTGACCAGCGCCTAGCAATGGCGGCGCTGTGTCATGCGGTGGGAGACGGCCTCGGGCGATGTCACTCTCGCACCAAGGTGGGGGCTACTGTTTAAAAACTCACAGTAAAATATATACAATTTTTAAAAGGGGTTGGTTATTCTCAGTCAATAAACACGAAGTCAGCGTTTTCAGAGCAGAGCGCAAGGAAGCGCAGAGTACCCCCGGCTTCCGCCTCTAGGGTGAAATTAGCAAATACCACGGGGGAAAAACACCACGCCCTTAAATATCCTGGGAGGGCGGGAGGGACGGTGGTCTAGAGCGCGAGCCTTCCCCAGCCCAAGATGGCGGCTGAAGTTGCTAGAGGAAGTGACCAGCGCCTAGCAACGGCGGCGCTGTGTCATGCGGTGGGAGACGGCCTCGGGCGATGTCCCTCTCGCACCAAGGTGGGGGCTACTGTTTCAAAACTCACAGTAAAATATATACAATTTTTAAAAGGGGTTGGTTATTCTCAGTCAATAACAAACACGAAGTCAGCGTTTTCAGAGCAGAGCGCAAGGAAGCGCAGAGTACCCCCGGCTTCCGCCTCTAGGGTGAAATTAGCAAATACCACGGGGGAAAAACACCACGCCCAACGTAATTTTGGCATAGGTGAATTCCGCGAATGGCAAGAATTACCAATCGTATGTCGGGGCCTACATGTTTCAATAGATGCACTCCCTTATGTCAAGAATCTTCAATATGTCAGCGATAGCTACATACATTTGGTGTGCCCATAAGCCAAACCATATGTCACTTACTCTCACTCTCCCTCATTGTCTCTGCCACTCACTTATTATACCACCTCACACACACTCACTTATTCTGATTCAACCTCAATCCCACTCACTGTCGCTCATACACAAATGTGCTCATACACAAATGTACCCCTACACTTCCTGATTCTCACTCTGAAACACACTAAAACACACTCACTCTTTCACAACCGCTGACCATCACTCAATTACTGGAGTACAGGGGCTTGGATCTGAAATCCATCGGGTACATCTGCTTGGTTTTAAAAAATAAGTTCTGGTAGGCTACTCAGGCTTTGTGATCTGGTACGTCTACACCTGTTGCATCATTAATAGCAGCCCTCCTGCCTCACTCTCACTCCCTCTCACAATCTCCAACACCCACACACTATAACTCACTCACACTGCTTTACTCACTCTCTACTTTCACTTATTCACACTCACTCAATGATTCTCACACTCAACTCAATGATTCTCACACTCACGGACCCTTTCAAATAGACTAAATTAACACATGCAATCACAATCAATCTCATTCCCAGTCACACACACTTTAACTCACACATGCAAAGAGAAACACACTTTTTTTTTTTTTTACTTACCTTTCTTCCTTAGCTGACAACTCGGAGGCTCCATGTCAGCTGCTGAGAAGGAATCTGGCACTGAATATTGAAATTAGCAAGACACGATTGCCAACGAGGAACCAGACAGAGCAGCAGGGCCAGAATGGATTAAGAGGAAGACTTGCCTCAACCCCTCTTCCAGCTTCTTGACAGGACTGGAAGCTCAGCCCTATAAGGAAATACGACAGAGCTGAGAATCCTTCTCCTGCTGCTCTGCTTTGCCTCACTGGGCTCGGGGATGTGCTGATGTGCATCCTAGCAGCCACATTTTAGCAATCATACTGTGCTGTCTGAGGCATCCACAGTATGTCCTCTAAATAAAATTGATTAAGGCTGTGTGAGATCACAGTTAAACTACACCAGTCACATGCGTTGTCCTGATATTTATCTGCAGACTGCTGTGTTTTTAAGCAATACTCAGTGGATGGATCGCTGCTCAGCCACCTCATTCTCTTCCTTTCATCAGGAGCCCGTAGCAGAGGCTGAGAAGGATGGCTGCACATTGGCAGTGTTCATGAAAACACAAAGTGGTAGCTTCACGAACACTGCTAAGTGAAATACTTAACAGTGCGGCAAAGGCTAACAGCATTATGTGATGCTTCACAGGTGCCAGGGCTTAGCCCTGAAGAGGAACTGTCACAGGTTAGCTCCCAGCCCAACTGGTCTATTTTTATTTACTTTAATCCTCTTCCTCTCTTGCAATTTTTTCCTCTCACACCCCGCACGCTCTGTTTGCCTATCTGGTACTTGCCACAATAGGCTCTTGGCCCCCTCATGTCAGAGAAATCCCATTTGGGGCTACCAAGAAGGACTTGTCTTCTGTCACTCCTGACATTTCTCCATATTATGTTGGCTGGAGGCCTCGCACTGCCACCAGCAGGAAATCAACCACTCGCGCTCCTGGCTTGACTCCATATATCTTTTCTGAAGACCTAGTAGCGCCACCAGCAGGGCCTGTGCTTCAGTCCAGCATGACAAAATGTAACAAAATATACACGACAAATGTTTGCAATGCTGTAAGTAGTTCACGGAGTAACCTGCTACCTATCTGCAAAACACTACAGTAGTAGTAAGTGCTATAAAAATGCTGATATCATGGTAGCTATATATGATAGGCTAGGTGTATGTTAAGTATGGTAGGTAAGTAGGAACTGTAGGTTAGGCAGGTATGTTAAGGAGGGATTATACGTTATGTATGTTAGATTAGGTACTATGTGTAGGTAAGGAATTGTAGGTAGGCATGGTAGGTTAGGTGTGGCAGGGTAGGTATGTTTTAGAAGTTATGTTAGTTATGGTAGGAATTATTTGTCAAGTTAACATTTGTTAAGTTAGTGGTAGTTAATATGTACGACAGATTTTGGATTGACAAAAAGTCAAATGATAATATTATTATAAGACTGAAAAGAAACCAAAGCAAAATGTACTCCTTTATTATTGGCATCGATGGACAAACTAATAATGAAAGGATGCAGTTATAAGTAAAGAAATGCCCTGTGAAAACAAAACAGTAAACACCTCTTTCTTTCATTTTCATAGTGAGTTAATTTAATGAGAACTACAGTATTGTTGCATTTGTAAGAACGTCTATGTGAATGAACAATACAAGCTGTAAATCCAACACGCTATAATAACAGCAACCATGAACAAATGAATGCAGAAGGCAATTAGCAAAATGGACAGTGCAGTTATGACAAGCCTAGGTAAACGAACAGCAACCCTTCCTAGACAAGAAACCATAAAAACCCACAAATGGGACAAGATTACAATCCAAGAAATAAAACAGCATTGACGGACAGCGATCAAAACAATGGCAAACCATTAAAAAAATGCATGAAAGCCAATCGCTCAAGGGGCTAACCAAAGCCCACTCTCTCCGTTTTAGGGTAACTGATAACAAAACGTAGTCAAACTGCAAATACCCAAACCATTTTAATTTTTCAAAAAATAGTTTGCTATCAGGACAAATTTCGCCTATGCCTCAATCAAAAAATTGCAAGAATAATTGTGATTTTGTTTTGCGACGAGTTCCCTAAATGACAATCGACAAACCCCAAAAATAGTACATTTGTATGAGCTTTAGCAAAGTGGGTTGTGTAGGCGAAAATCGATTTGTTCATTTTTGAACTTCTGGATTTTGACCTCTGCTGTGGCTTGAGACTTCCAAAAGGAATGTAAACTGGTTTTGAGCTAAACTTCCAGTGACCAACTTGTAATATTAAGTTTGTTACCTGTAGACTGCTACAGCAAAGAACACTGGATAGGTTGAGTATAACAAACAAAACAAGATGATGGACGGAGGGCTGAAACGTTTCAACCACTCATCCCCAGTCAAGAGATCTGGGTTTAATCCATTGTTCTTTTGCTCACCATGACAACCCAGTTTAGACCCAGCCATACGCCCATCAGTCTTGAACTTGCTCCTCATGGGAGTAGTCCTGCCCGAACTTTCATGGCAGTTCCTCCCTGGACTGGAAACAAGCATACCGGGACCAGTTACGGGGTATCACCCCTCATCAGCCAGGCTACCTTGAATCCAGTACCACAGCCAGCAAGAGACCCATGTCCGGACATACCCTTGGCCACTAAGGGGAAAAATAGCAAACACAACAAGATGATGGATGGAGTGCTGAAACTTTTCAACCACTCATCCCCAGTCCAGAGATCTGGGTTAAACCCATTCTTTTTATGCTTTGCTCACAGGATGCTTGTTTCCACAGTTCGGGCTGGCTGCTTCCATGGGGAGCCGGGTCAAGACCGATTTGCATATGGTTGGGTCCAAACTGGGGTGATGTGGAAAGCAAAATAGCAATGGATTGCAACTAGATCTGTGACTGGGGGCGAGTGTTTGAAAAGTTTCAACACTCAGTCCATCATTTTATTTTGTGATGTTGCTAGGTTGCGTATAATACATGTAAATACACGTGCATGCATAGACTAAGCGAGGATGACTGTTGTCTGACTCAACCTGTCAGCACACAGGTAGTACTGCAACTGATAAGCAGATGGGACTCAACATAAAGTCTATAAGCACTGGCAAGAGTACCCTTAAGGAGGGGGCAATGTGGACTCGTGGCGAGTACCTGAATGACTAGGGAGTGGAAGCAGTGAGTGTAGTATGCCACTTAGGGGCATTGTTTGCAGCTATATAGCTGAATTTCTGCTAGTCAGGAGACAGCGAGGGCTCAGCAAGAGAGAATGACTCGAGTCTTTACAGTGAAGATACTGATGAATAAGAAGAGGAAGCAGTGGTGTAGAGACTAAAAGGCTTAAAAGGTCCTCTGATGATCAGAACTTAGTGCAGGAGCACTACATGAGCAGGCTTTCGCCAGTCTCCTTTTGGTCCGCTTTTAGTCTAGCTGCTTTGTTGTAGCTAGAGGTGGTCCTTTAGCACAAACTGCTACAGAACCCATAAACACGGCCGGCACCTAGATAGCCAATTTTAACTGAAGTGACTCATCTATAATTCCAGCTAGTGCCCTGGTGCTGTGAGCGCCCACTTTCGTCACAGAAAGTGCAAGACCTTTCACATGTGCCAAAGATATGGCCCTATAAAGCATGCAGATATTAGAAACGCACGCGCCTCATCCATTGCAGCTTTAAAACTCCTCTTCATGAACGGGGGCACTGGCTTGCTTCTTGTTGGGTTTTGAACTGTTTATCAAGTGTGTAGCATTTTCTTGTGAGTGCATTAAAGTTAGTTTTCTTTTTCAAGTAAAACCTTGTTCGACATTGATCTATTGAGTATTATTGTTCGAGAGCTCTGTCTCGTCTCACAATACTGAGGGTCAAATTGCTCAGGGGTAATGGGTCCACTGTATGCAGCCCCAGGACACCACAGAGGTAGAAACTTTGAAAATGTTCTTAGCCATATAACATCCACTCCCCCCGCACACTGCACCACATTTTTCACATAAGCCTCCTGATGTTTAAACCTTTTAACATTCTATATAAAAATGTAGTTTCACTCTGCTTACTGTACATTTACGTATCCATGTGCTACTGGTTTTCTTTTGTAAAACGTCTGTTTTTGCACTTTACAAAACCGCAAATAAGTAACTGTGCAAGTGTTGTGGGGTTGTGTAAAAAAGCCCAAAGCACGAATGTCCTCAAATATCTACACTGCTTCATGAGAAGCAGAATCAGTTAATTATTTTCATCATGTAAAACAAAATGTGACATCTACATGGAATCACAGCTATTTCATATTAAATGCGTTAGTTTACAAGTGCATGCCTTTTGTGCCATCCTGTCATCCAGTGCAACTGCAATGAGGGGGTGCTGAGAAATGAAGACGGCACAGGATCCCAGTACTACAAACACATCGTTACCTGGGTTAAGATAAATATATTTTATTATAAGGTACACGCCAATACAGTAACAGAGAGAATAATTTTAATTTAAAGACATACAACTGTAATTTGACAGTCGGGTCTCTGAGATTAGTAGAGATTTATTAGTATTTCTAGATTTACCAAATCTTTCTGGCATTTCTTAGTATTCGCTTTTATCAATTGTCTATTAAAAGATGGGATAAAGCTGTATGCCACCAATAATTAGAAAGACTCCATTTACAAAACATCCTTTCCTCCTGCTCTAGTCAAGACATTGAATATATATTCAGCCAACTCTCACCGCCAATATACATTGACACAGTAATAAGTTGTCACAGTGATCAGTAAACATAGTTCTTAAATAGCATCAATAGTTCAAAACAAGAGACCCTAAACAGTTAATCTGAAGCAGATTTCTAGGTGGACCAACGCAAAGACTCAAACTCTTAGAGATTTATTAAGAAGGGTGCAGCTTGCCGAAGCGTGGGGTAACAGCAGATATGTGGTGCTCAACCTGACTATGCACAGTAAAAATGCTCCCGACCAGCCTCTCCTGGTGGAGTTGTGCAGCGGGATTGTGCTGCAAGCAAAGGGATATAGAGGGGCAAACAAACTTTTATCAAAGAATTTTGGAGCTCATCAGCATCAAAAAAAGGAACGCAGAGGTATACTGGTACCCCCCCCAAGAAGTTCTCCAGAACAAAAAATGAAAAGCTCATCGAACGTGGCTGTCACAAGTAAATATATGGCCAACTTTTTTAACCCTCGACGGAACCGCTCCGTCATGGCCCTCGGGTGGGCTGTGATTGTGACGGAGCGGTTCCGTAATGGCCCCGCCCGTTCTTTAGAACATCAGCGCAGGCGCGAAATCAGCGCAGGCGCGAAATCAGCGCCGCGCAGGCACGGCGAGCGGGCCATGACGGAACCGCTCCGTCACCAGCACAGCCCACCCGAGGGCCATGACGAAGCGGTTCCGTCATAAGCGTGGGAGGGGTTAAAGAAATCAAATCAGATGCAACAGTGAATCTGGCAGACCTGAAGAAATAGGTGCATGAGAGGAGGGGAGACATGAACTCAAACAGGCGAAGCAGCTGTGGGTGAATTTGTCTGTGTAGGAAGGACAGATCATCAACCTTTAGGTCAAGCAGACATGCTTTGGAAACAATCCCACCAAAACTGCACATCAGATGTACCCTGTAGAGGGCCGAAAATAACAATAGTCAAATATAGGATCAAAACATCGACAACGAACCAGAAACTCCTCTTACAAGGCAAGATTGTATGCACAGAGTGGCCTCCGAGAGCAACCAGACATTCCACTGGGCATCCTCACCGGGTAAGTGATCATACCGCAGTGAGGATAGTTTGTTCTGGTGACAGGAACAAAATTCAACTCTATGAGACTAGAAAGAGCAGGGCAAACAGCCTGATCACTGTAGCTCTGTGACAAGACAAGATCTTTTACCAATGGAGGTACCCATTCTGACTTTGAAAGGTGTCACAGTGAAGTCAATAACAGCGTCAAAGTAGAGCATTGTCCAAAAAAAGAAAGATGGCTGGACCATGAGTGAGAGCAGTGCCCTGTTCGCAAACGATGAAGCATATAAGAAGTCACAGACCATTCTCTGACAAGATATGACGACGTTAGAAGATGTTTTACAGCACCTAACTAAAGGAACTTCTATACCTCTCTTAAACCTAGATGTGAGGTTGCTTACGGTCATTCTGTTTATTGTATAGAGGAGGTGATACACATGATTAACCACTCGGGTAACTCAAGAATAGTTTAATTGTAATTAGACAGCGATTATACTAAGAGAATTTTACGTATAACTGATTATGTGCACTGAGAGAGGATCTTATTTTAAATAAAGAAAAGGCATTTAACCAGGTGGGTTAGTCCTTCTTGGACAGAACAAGGAAAGTAGTGAATTTTGGACCTCACCTGAGTAAAATGATCCACGGGGAGACCTACTGGAATACTGTTTTGGACTTTTGAGACTGAAAGACAAGGGAGACAAGGCTGCCATCCTTCAACACTGTTCTTTACTGACGCTGGATCCAATAGTAGTCAACAGTTAGCTGAATAATCAAAATGTAGGTGTTCCAGATTGGTCAAGACTCCTTTATACTGTACCTGTATGCAATGTCACCTTTTTGTTTTTTAAGTTTTATATAGCGCGATCTAGACCGGAGACATCAGGTATCAGAGAGCCTTCAGAGCGCCTTTACATGAGCACCAGTTTCGTTACAGATGGACACATTCATTTTTGTTAGGCACAGGGAGATTAAGTGATTTGCCCAGAATCAGAGGATGTGGAGCATCGTTGCCGAGACTCAAACCCGGTTCCCAGCTTTGCAGTCAACCACTCTGGCCGTAAGGCTACATCCTCTCCCCTCATTGTTAAACTCCAGGTGATTGCTTCCTCCTTCATGTAAGAATCTAGAAAGATATAAGGCCACAGTCGGATTCAAGATAATTATACTGAAATTCTAGGTACTGCATCTGTTCACCTAAAGGAAATAGTTCAAGACTATGCACAGAGGTTCCCACAAAAATGGGTCTCCAAATCCATCACATATTAGTCTGTCTGGATTGGCTCAACAAACCTAAAGGTGGTGAATCAAAATAACACCTCCAATTAGCAAAACACATGGTAGTTACAGAGGGGGCACTTAAAAACGTATATGTGGTTTGGGAGGATTAGGGCAGTAAAGTTACCGGTTACAGAGGGAGAGAGTGAAGGAGGAGTAGAGGGATGGAGGGAGGGGGGAGAGGGAGCGAGAGAAATGTATTTATTTGAAGCTGTACCGCTGTTCATTCCTGCTAAAAATGTACACAGACAATAAGACAGTTATGAGGTTGGCTGGTGAGGTAGAAGCCACTCGATTGATCTTAAGCAAATGTCGAGGCACCCAAAGGAGGAGTTTTAGGGATTATACATATCCTGTGGTATTACCAATCACTGCAACTGTGATTAGTCTAGGAATGAAAAAAGTGTCAAAATGTCAAGCATTACAGCTTCCCAAAATCAAACAATTTTGTCACAAAGAAGTAAGACACTGGGGTTACTCCAAATTTTGGGGAAGGCCGCTATCAGGCCACAGTCACTTATTAAAATGCAGCGGATAAGCAAAAGACTAATGCTAACAAAATATTTAACCACATGATAAGTGGTGTGCAAGCTGCTCCTAATAAGATACTGTACACCTTTTGTACTGATAAATGGGACTGAGGCTGAACAAACCTATGCTGAAGGGGCTGGAACAAGGAGGGCATACTGCTAAATGTCTGAAGCGTACAAAATGTTGCAAGGATGTAAGGAAAACAGACAAAATGTATGACAGCGCTCTCCCCTGAGGGCCTATATCGGCAGTGCTCAGCATGCCTGGGCACAACTGCTTCTTCTTATTCTCTAGACCTGGTAGACAAGTAGTTCAAACTCAACTGGTGGTCAGTTGAAGACTCCGTTCTCACGTCAAAGGACTGGGTGCACCGAGTCTGGCTCCTTCTAGCTGAAGAAAATTATCTATGGGCCTAGATAAATCTCGCAGTCTTTAAAGAGGACAGAAACTCTGTTTTCAGCTACCCAGCTACAAAATTCAAGGGACTCATTTGTCCAATGTACCTTAGAGCAGCAACATTATCCTGCAAAATGTAGGTCAAATACCGAAACAAGTCTCAAACTAAGGGTGCAAGCATGTCTAGATCCAAGAAATGCTTGAAATAGACCAAGCGATCTGATCACCACGTAACTTTCCGGATGGTTCACTGTTCACTGAGGACGAATACTGTATAGACAGTAGTGTGGTTGTACAGTGGTGATTTTGCAAGTTTCATGAGTGATTTGGTTGAGATAAGGAGTTTCCCCACAATTTGATGAAGATCCTATTAAAAAAAGCAATAAGGGCATTAAACACTAAGATTTATAAAGACAGAAAGTTAATTATTAAAGGTATACAGCTTTAAGGAGGTCTATCCTCAATGTTATTAGAGAATTCTAACAATACTATTTACAGTATGGCTGACAGATAAGGTGAGTTATACTATTCATCACTTGGAAACACCAAAAATCCTATTCTCCAGGACTGAAATGAAGTTAGATCTCCAGGACACTGCCACTCTGACGCCTTCGGGTAAAGCCCGCGCTATATAAAAACGCATAAATAAATAAATCACCAGTGCCAAGTCAATACTTCTCTACAGTTGTTTTATATCGCTTTTGTAAAGCATTGGTCCTAAAAGACAAAGCTCTAGCATGTGGAGGGAAAATAACCTAGTCTTAGCCATCAACAAAGTTGTTTTATAAATAGAAAAGCTCTAGATGCATGGGTAGTCCTAAACGATGTGTTTAGAATCTGCAGGTGGTGCATTGTACCTTAGGCACCAGCTAGGCATAGTAGCACATATACTGTGCAGTCTGGGGGTGGTATTTAAGTGCAGTGTAAATAATTAGATTGGATGTATTTGAATGTTCATTCTGCAAGACCCCAGATGGGTAGAACAACTGAATATTTTAAAGAGAACAAAATTGGTAGTGCTACGGATCTGCAGCAACAAATGGCAAATTATATGAAACCAGCGCACATATAAAACATCCAAATGAGTTAGAGAGAGTTTATCAGGCATCATGGCCACATCACTTAACTGCTGCTGGCTCAGCGGCCATTCAAATTCCAGTCTTATTCTGGACCCTTACTGTAAAACTCGTTATTCGGAAAGTGCACCATGATCGGGCCCTACCTTATGCCCCGACCAGAGGCCTGGTCTCCTTGGCTCTGTTTCACCTCAGCAGCGACGAGAAAGGCCTCACTAGGATGGGATCATAGTGACAGCAGGCAGCCTCACAGGATCGTCTGAGCTGCCTATCCTCATATTTGATTGCCAGGATCTGGTGAGTGGGCGCTTTGGGGCTCCTCGCCTCTGGAAGTTTGCAAGTGGCGGGTGGCAGGGGTTGGAGGCGCTCCCCTTCATTTTGGACTAAAGGTGGGTTCCATAATTGCTGCCCCCCCATCTTTTTTGGGCTCATGCTGGCCTCGCTCTGCCTCTTCTCCTTGCATGGACCTTTGTCCCTCCCACTCTTAGATTGGTTGCTTTACAAGTAAATTATCCATGGGCGCTCTAAGTCGTTACATCCCTCTGTGGGCTGCGCACTGTGTGTCTGATATTCCCATATAATATTTCCTGTTATTTAACCCATAGTGCTTCTTAGACTGAACAGCTGGCAGAGCTGATATAATAATGATAATAACCCACATTTGTAAAGCGCAACAATCACCCGTAAGGCCCTGGGGGCCGTCGGGAAGATTAAGCAAGCTATTGCCCAGAGTCACATGGTGCTGGGCTAACCTGCCGCCAGAGCGGATCGAACCGTGATCCCCAGATTCCAACGTCAGTCACCCTGGCCGCGGCGCCACACCTCTTCCTTGTCTATGCCTGGTCTATGAAAGCGGAACTAGGGCCATTAGACTTTTTAGGAGTGAGGGACGGTTTTTCACTTGAGCGTGATTATAGCACAGGGAGATCTCCTCCACCATGGTGAAGGACAAGGTGATTCAATAAACGCAGCAAGCAACAAGCATTTGCAATGCAATAGGTCTTGCATTTGTTAGAGTTAGCGCTACTGGGGTTGCAAATGACAATGTGTTTTATCTATCTGTTTTGGTTTGTAGTGTATGTCAGAACAGAGACACACCTGCAGCACTGTGTAGAGGACTTAGAATGACAAATTACCACTGGGGCCGGAGAAGCAGCTGCAGCACTGTGTAGAGGACTTAGACTGCAGAATTACTGATAAGACCAGAGAAGCAGCTAGCAACACTGCCTAGAGGACTAAGAATGAGGAATTACCACTGGGAACAGAGATGGAGCTGCAGCATTGCCAAGAGGACTTAGAATGTGGAATTACAGACGGACTAGAAAATCAGCTAGCAGCACTGCTTAGATGGCATTAGAATGAGGATTTACCACTGTGACCAGAGACAGCTGCAGCACTGTAAAGAGGACTTAGAATGAGGAATTACTGATGGGACCAGAGTAGTAGCTAGCAGCACTGCCTAAAGGACTTAGAATTAGGCATTACGTGATCATAGAAGCTGTTTACAGCAATGCCTGGAGAAATAAGAATGAGGAATTACTACTAGGAACAGACGCCACTGCAGCAATGCCTAGAGGACTTAGAAAGAGGAATTACCACTGTGACCAGAGACACAGCTGCAGTACTGCCTAGTGGATTTACCGACTGGACCAAGGTAGCAGCTAGCAGCACTTCCTAGAGAACTTACAATAAGGAATTACCGACAGGACCAGAGTAGCAGCTAGCAGCACTGCCCAGTGGGCTTAGAATGAAGACTTACCAACAAGACTAGAGAAGCAGTTAGCAGCACTGCCCAGAGGACAGAGTGAGGAATTACCGCTGGGATCATGGAAGCAGCTGCAACACTGTCTACAAGACTTAGAATGAAGAATTACCACTGTGACCAGAGAGACAGCTGCAGCACTGCCTAGATGACGTAGAATGAGGAATTACTGAAGGGCCAGAGTAGCATCTAGCAGCACTGCCTAGAGGACTATGAATGAGGATGAGTTACCACTGGGACAAGATAAGCAGTTGCAGCTTTGTCTAGAGGACTTAGAATGAGGAATTGCCACTGGGACCAGAGAAGCAGCTGCAGCACTGTGTAGTGGACCAAGAAGGACTAATTATCACTGGGGCCAGAGAAGTAGCTGTAGCACTGCCTAGAGGATTAAGAATGGGGAATTACCACTGGGAACAGAGATACAGGTGCAGCACTACCAAGAGGACTTATAATGGAGCAATTACTGACAGGAACAAAGAAGCAGATGCAGCCCAGTTTAGAGGACTTACAATGAGGAATTGCCACTGGAATTACAGCCAGGGAAAAAAATACCTGCAACACTGCCTAGATGACAGAATTATAATCATGGCCTACCGTAGTTTTATTGTTGCATGAATAGATTTCTATAAATGTGTATACCGTCATTTCTAAATATTTAATTAGGCATATGAATTTGACCTCTTCACTGCAGGGTGCAAACAATATTGGTAATAATGCAGAACTTGTGGTAAAAGTAAAGTAAAGTAAAGTCCACATTTGTAAAGCGCACAATCACCCGTAAGGGTCTCTAGGCGCTGGGGGGCCGTCGGGAAGATTAAGCGAGCTATTGCCCAGAGTCACATGGTGCTGGGCTGACCTGCCGCCGGAGCCGGGGATCGAACCGTGGTCCCCAGATTCCAGCGTCAGTCGCCCTGGCCGCGGCGCCACACCTCTTCCACACAAGGAGCTTTTACCTTTGAAAAGGCTTGAGGTACCATTCTGTACAATATATGCATATTTTTAGGTCTCGCCTGTCGATGCGCATGCGCATCGAGCTTGCGAGACTATTGGGGCTTAAACACTCTTTAACCAACTTGCAAGGAATCGTGGCGATTCCTTGCAGTGCCCGTGAAAATCAAGCTCAATGCGCATGCGCATTGAGCTTAAAAGCGCGTGCACATGCCCCCAGCCGCCTGCCTTGCATGTATTCTCCCTCAGGCGCACTCCTCCCACACCCCCGCTCCGCCCCCTCCCCTGCCTGCCGTGTCGCATTTCTTAAGTTCCCTCAGCCGCACTCCAGGCCCCTGCTGCTTTCACACCCTCTCCCCGCAGTGTCGCATTTCTCCTCCCCCCTCCCCTTCTGTGTCTTCCCTCCTCCTCCTACTCTCCTCCCCCCTCCTCCTCCTACTCTCCTCCCCACTCTCTCTCTCACAGCCTCCCCCAGCTCCGCCCCCTCACTTCTTGTTTAAGGGAGTCTCTCTCATTAGCATTTAGAGTCTACTGCTTAAGTTTATCGCAGTGTAATTTTTTATTTTCACGGCGCCCCTGGTTGCAGCCCTGTGTGCCCTGCAGCAGAGGCGGGCACAGAGTACAGCGGAACAGTATCATAGAACATGAAGAGTCTTGTTCAACCTGCACTCGCAGCACTTCTCCTCTTCCACCCTAGAAGGAAGTGCGGGGCTTCTAACCAAAGCTTGTCACCCGCAGTCAGCCCAGAGTGAAAACACAAGTTTTTAGAATTCATGACATGACTGATTTGTGATATCCATGTAGCGCATCACTTGGTGGAGAAATTACAATTTTGTCCTACCGGAGACCCTGTCACCTTAATAACAGACCCGTCCCCGCAGCAGGCGCATTGATGCGCTCAGCTTACTGCCATGGTTATTCACCCGTCCTCACATCTTTTCCTTTGTTTACTTTCTCATGTAATCTGTGCCCCAAGTTTGTGTATATTTTGTGTTGTCTAAAATTTTGTGACACGAAAGTAGACACATCTAAATCCATTAACCATGATTCCTGTTTTGACCACCCACTGACTCACAACGGGTGGGGCTGCATTGGGCACGAGACACTGTTGTGAGGGTCTGTCAACTTTTTTTTTTACTCACTCAGTTACCGCTTATTTACTAGAGTTCTAGAATTAATTTACGAGTGAATAACTTACATGGACCACCTGCCACACTCAGGTTTTCTCTCCTTTCACTTGTGAGCGTCAGGGTCGTGGCGAGTAAAACCCTTACACAGCGGTCTTTTCAAGTGCAACTTTTTTGATTAATTTGAACATTTTTGAGTGCACCTCACACTGCACTTTTACGTTGAAACTGGAATATTAGACGTACGTATGCAGGCAGTTACAGCAAGGCGGCAAGTTTTTCCTTGGATTTGGGGAGAGTTGGAAGAAACAGCGTGAATTGGAAAAATATTCGTAAGTGACAGAAAAAATGTTTTTCAATAATATTTGAATCGATTAGTCCTAAACTGATGTTTTTAGTTTATCGAGTGAACTATGCAAACTTCAGCGTGTGAAAGCATCCATACGGGTCTTTTTGCTGAACCCTATCCACATATGCCTGCTACAACAGTCATAAACTAAGCCTGATTGAGAGAAGCAGTCAGTAGAATCCCTTAGCAGGCGCCATTTAGGAACAAGCATAGGTATATCTTAGGAGAGTTGCAAGACTACACCTACGTTACTAACTAACAAACTAACATGAGACTGGAGTTCTTTGTATGAAACAAGGAAATCATTTTTCTAAATTTTAATCACAGTTTCCTTAATATGTCTTGACTTTATCTCTCCTGTGCAAGAACAGGAATAAATGATGCCCTTTGACACACTTTCTGAAGCGCTTAAAACGCTCACTGTAACTTCGGTGTGCTATAAAATGTATTGGTAAATGTTTGTAACTTCTGAATAATTTACACCTAAGTTCACCACATTTCTCTATGGTCCTCTGGTCAATAACCCCGACACACCCCGGCAACCGACCAGAAGTGTGGCACACATTAAAGAACACAAATGAATAAATGACTCTCAATCTGCGACTGGTTAAAGCAATTTCTATGACATCGTTTCCTACATGTTTATCTGTGGAGTAGTTTATTGGCTTGTTTTAATAGAGTTTTATATAGCGCTAACTTGACCGGAATCAGGAATCAGAGCGCTTTACATGAGCACCAGTTGCATTACATGAGGACACACATTTATTTTTGTAAGGCGCAGGGACATTAAGTGATTTGCCCAGGATCACAGGATGTTCAGCGTCATTGCCGAGACTCCATCCCAGTTCCCCAGACTCGAGGGCGACTGCCGTACTGTATCCCTTTCTCCGTGGTGATTGGCCTGCTTTCTGAGCATGAGTTCCATCACAGGGTGCTTTACATCTTTCTTTCTAATGGCCCTGCAGTATTAGCAGGACAGTCTATAGCTGCCAAAAAGCTACTGTTTATCTGTGTTAGACAGCTTTCGGGAAAACAGCATCTCAGGGGATAATGTATATCTGTGCACTGCGCACAAAGCTAAGAACAAGTTAAAATACTTTTATTTTTTTTAACTTGTTTACTTTCACTTTGACGACCGCCGGGCCGTCTCTCGCGTTTCTCCAGGCTGCATTGGACCTCTCATTAGCCGGCTCCTTTGTGGTGCAGAAGCACAGCCTGCTGCAAGCCGGACCACTGGGCATTACATGCTTGGCTCGTTTTATGGCCTTCTCCTTCTGTTGTCCTTTTGTAAACCCGGATCTCCTGGGCAGTAAATACAATAAAACAAATCTCTGCTTCACAGATTCCATGTTACAATCACTTTAGGAGAGGACCTGGCTGCAGCGCCTGCAGGCTGGTTTGTGCACAGAGACATTACCTCAAAACAAGGATTTAGAACGTCCTGTATAGCAATCATCCCCACACACTCCCAATGATCCCAGACCTTCAGCTTATCAAGGGGTGGCCTCGCGTTTGGTCCTGGGGTTCATCTTTTTGGGCACAGATATGCCCCTCCCCCTTGTTTTTCGCTTGCCACAGACCATGCCTCAATCGCTTGTGTAAACGGGCACAAGAGACAAAGCTCGTGACATTTATTAAGGTAATGCTCTAAATATGGAAATCACTCTCCCCATCGCAGGGCTCGAGTGACACAGATTTATTCCTTTGAGTTTTCTTTTTATAGTGCACTTAATCAACATTAGAAGGTCTGCAGCTGTACTAATATGAAGAGCTTTCACATTACATTGTTCTGAGTTCGGCGGTAAATGTTTCCATATTACACTATGGTTTGTTTTTTTTGGATTTACTTTAAGCTAGTGCCTTTATAAATTACAATAACTTTCATTTAAGTATTAATTATTCGAAAAAAAATTAAAAGCCATTGTTATTTGTAAAATCAATATTTCACCTCTGTTCTTGCATTTTCGTCACAATAAAATACACTGAACATATTCTTCACAAAAGTTATTTACAATAGTTTAAGCTATTGCTATTATAAATTACAAGAACTTTTATTTAAGTATTAATTATTTAAAAAAATTAAAAGCCATTTGTATTTGTAATATGAATACATGTAAGTCACGTACATACAAAACATGTTGCATTACAAATGCTATAGGTGTCCCATTTGAAAAAGTTAAAAGTATTGGCATTGTAAATGACAAAGCTATTAATTTTGCTATTTTTAAGACCAACACATAAAAAAAATGTCATTTACAAAACCAATAGCTACAACTTTTCTAATGCGAGACCTATTGCATTTCCAATGCTTGTTTCCTTTGTAGCACATGGACTAGTGTTTTTATATGAATTCATGAATGGTTCCAGGGTTCTAACTCATGTGAACAGCTTCGGTCTTGTTACAAGAAGAAACAAAAACTGAACTCTCTGGTGTCTAAGTGCTTGCGCATGCCCTTAATATAGAAGGAGATACAATGTTGCAGCAGCCCTTCTGACCAGCCATAGTGTAAGCACACCTGGCACGCTGCTAACACTTGAAAGCGGCCGCCATTGCTGGCGTCCCACAAGTGCTGTGGGGTGGAGGCAGCCACAGTGAAAGCATGCATGGAATACTGCCAACATATTAGAAGCAGCGTCCAGCAAGTGGGGGGAAAGGGGGCAGCCATAGTGAAAGCGCACTTAGGGCGCTGTTAACACATAGAAGCGCCGCCATTGCTGGCATCTCACGAGTCCTGTGTACATTAATTAAGGAAATAGTTCTCCAAAATGCTAGGGAAAGCTACTGAGTTATGACACATGTAAAAGGGCCAGTCCTCATGGGAGGTAACAGAAGACAGGGCGGTAGTAAGGCGTCACTAATAAGCCTATCAACAAATGAGAAACCAACATTTACAAAGGACAGTGGCACAGTCCAGTGAAAAAATATGGGAGGAGCTTCAATTTAAACGCCATCTCTTTAGAGCTCAATATCTTAAAAACGATTTGTGTAAAATGTATTAAAAGTCCCTCCAAACAGGAAAGACAGTTGATGTCCTAAAGGTGGAGTTGGTGAACTGAAGAATTCGGTCCATTCTTTGTCTGAATTGGCTTATCAGCTTGACACAGTGTGGGGCGTAAGTGGGAGGTCTAAGAGGTGCAACCGGAGATTTGTGGCATTCTAGAAGCAGCTGAAGGTAGATATCCTGAACACTTGCTGGAGAATTGAATCACAAATAATCTTCAACTCCGAGGATCCCTTACAACACTTTATTGTTAAAAGGATACATAGGGATTTAGTGCCGGCTCCTCCAACCGGGGGTCCTCCTCGAGTTATCATTACCATGATTCTGAATTACAATGCCAAATATCTCATCCTTCAGCGGGCTAGAGTCATTAATGACATTAGGTACAATGGGCTGTCATCAGCATATTCCCAGACTACATACAGCGATTTCAGCAGCTCTTGCATACCTTCAAAACACAGAAGCAAAAGCTCTGGGTGTAAAGCGCACCCACAAGTTCCGGGCACTCAAATACAAAACTCTTCCCTGCCAAGCTGCAGGTTGTTCGCGATGGCAAATCCCCACTTCATCACTTCCTCTCAGGAGGTCTGGGATTGTTTGGAGGCGGGTTATAGAGCTGGACCCTCGTGTATGACCACTGCAGGCTGCAGTTCACAGGGCTATTCTGGAAGGAGGATGAGCTCCATGGGCACAGTTGGAGGAGCATCAGGGGTTCTAAGAGACCAATGGTAGAGGAGGACAGCACAATTGGTGTGCGGGAGGTTTGTCATGGGGTTGCGTCTATGGAGACCACTGGGGGAGCGGGAATGGGAGGCAGAACAATCCAACTGGTTGAGAATTGGCTGGGATCCTTGGAGGATATGGAACGAAAGACGTGTGTGTCTCCGCATAAGCAGAACAGTGTCCTGTATATGAACATACAGCTAATATAGGTGGCAGCCCAAAAAAAAAAAAAAATTCTCTCTGAGAGATGGTTACTAAGGTAGTGGAGCCAGGGTAGCTGGGACGGAGTTCTTCTCAGAGGCATTCCAAGGCTTCAATTGGTCTGAATACTAATGGGGGGCATTTCACACACATTTTGTTGGAAGACAGTTGATTGTATGCAAGTGAAATGTGAGGAGAAACCAAAAATTGAATGCACAGGGAGTTATAGAATTTGAAACTCAACTGAGAAGACTGCAAACAAATATAACAAAAAAGGACAAGCTTGTTTATGTTGTTTTGTGCTGTATACAAAACTGCTTATTTAATTTGTTTCATTCTATTTAGCATCTTTCTGCAGACAACTGTAGAGGTCTGTCATGGGCACTAAGATCCATGATAAAGGGCACAGAATATCGCAGATGATTACACTCTGTGTAAATAGTTTACACAATTTCACATTCAGTGTCTAATGACACAACAGTGTGCTTACGTGTGTTTATTACAAGAATACATTAGCCAACATCTAGATTAGATAAAATATCATGGAACAAATGACACACAGGCAAGCTTAACCACCCAGAGCAAAACAGTCTCTTAATTCGGTCCAAGAGAGGGAGGCATTTTCAACCAATCCTACCATAGTCAGATTCCTTCTTCCACTCATTGTTCAATGCAAGTCTTATTGTGTTTCGTTTAAAGTGCACTCTAATGCATTCTTGGTAAAGGGACGCTATTACAATTGTTAAATAAAAGAGTATGAATGAGTTAGCAGTACTGTAACTAGATTGGGAGGAGGGGTGGAATGACTCAATTACACATTTCAATTGCAACTTGGTACCTCCACATAACAGGGAAAACGACCCTACCAAATGCAGCAATGGAGTCTCTGGCACTGGTTAGGGCTTGGTCGCTTGAAAACCATTATTTCCCTGCCAGTTTTCGGTCCCTTTCATGGGTCCTGTAATGGTTCTGCCTGAAGCAGGTGATTTGAATTAATGGGAAAACGTTATCACATTAATTTCTGATCCCTCTGTATCCCCTTTGATTTCACATCCTGAGAATGACATTTAATGTCTCCTGCAAGATAGAGTATCCTTTACTCTGCATGAACATCAGATGATTCCAAAGGGATCTTATTGTGATAGCAGCAGAGGAATGACATGCACTGGATGACTGTTGTCCAAATTTAAAGCAAAAGGTTATATAAAACAGCAGCCATGTAATGATGCTGGGATGACAAAACTATGATTAAATCCAGAGTGTTGTGTCAAAGTGTCTGACGTGAAAGCAAAAGAGAACAGTGTGAAAACTGTAAAAAGAGAAAACAAAAAAGGGCTGAGGTCGTGGAGGGCAAAAAAGTCATAGTTAGATCCAAAATGACGGATAGAAACAAGCATCTGCAATGCAATAGGTCTCTCATTTACACACATTTGAACTATTGACACTGTAAATAAAAATGCCTTTTATTTAGGTTTTTAAAACATAAATAAAAGGCATTGTCATTGTCAATAGCTTAAACTCTTTCAAATACCAGACCTATTGCATTCCAAATACTAGAAGGCATTGATGAGTTGCCCCCTTTTGTCTCCCACGGCCCCTGAAGAGCTCCCTGTTTGCTACGAATTAAATTAACAAGCCAGTGGTCACAACTGCACATGAGAGGCCCTTCTGCCTTCCTATAGTAAGAGAAACGCATTTAAGAAAATAGTGCTTACAGACTAAAGAAGACGTACTGTGTAAGAACCCAAATAAAAAGGCCAGTCCTCATGGTAGGTTACAAATGAAGAAAAGGCGGTACTAAGTACATTTCATGTAGTTCGTAGGACCCCCCAGGACCTGCGCATTTTGGATGACCTAAACTGAGGGCTTAGTGTGCAGACAGACACTGGACACCGCCTCAGGATGAGTCAGCTGTTAGACCAGCTAGCTCTACAGTACCACTACCACCCCCCTGTATTCTACAGCGGTGTAGGTAGTTTCTCGCAACCACTAAACATGACAACCCTGATCCTTCAGGTATCGTGGAAAACAATATGGTATCTTTCCCTCAGTAACTCGTGCTTACTTTTATCCGAGCACACGTAGAATGACTATTGGATTGGTTTCAATAATTATTTATTGGTCAAGCGTCAGACTAGTTTGAAACATATTTGCTGCTGCAATCAAAAGACAGGAGCAGACAAATGTGATCGCTAGCACCAATATTGTAAACAGTAAATACATTTCTAGCATAGTGCTAATAAAGATGAATAAAAGCAGATTATAAAAAAAAGCTTTGGCATACTCCTACGATGCGTAGCCTACCTAAATATACCTAGCCTAGATATGTATATGCATGTGTATGTAAATGTCAGGATAGATCCTAATGGAGCCAAGAATCCCCCGGGGAAGTACTAACCCCTCACCTGATGGGTTAGAAGGAAGGACCCCGTCTCTGCGTCGAGGATGGCACCCCATAAGGGATGTCAGGTCTCTGCCTGTCGAAGGATCACCTTGGGGTGTTTCGCCCAGCCTGGAAGGAATTCTATGGGGGAGTGAGGGTCTTTTATACTAAAGGAGTCCACTCCAGGTTTTCTTCTAGAATCAATATGTTTTGAAAACATTCGCTAATCCCTCGCTAATCCTTTTCTAAACAAAAACACTCCTCAATAGCTGGCTGTTGGCCATGGATGGAAAAAAGGGGTGACTCTTATACAGAATAAATCTGCTTTGCCTGAAGACATGTTTATGTACGTCAGGTACAGGGATTAAGATAGGTTACACATAGCCTGTTGTCGAAAAGACAGAAGTAAGCTACTAGGCAAAAGGTCACCTGTGTAGAACCGTTATGCCGTGTGGATGTGACAAATTTTATGTAATTTGTATGTACATGATGGGTCTATCCTAAAGGACATGACAGAGGGACTAACAAGCCTAATAAAGAATCAGAAGCAAGGATTTACGTAGGACAATGACATATGGGGGAGAGTGGGCGGGTATTCAAGTACATACTCCAATACAGCAGTCCATGCGCTGCCCAGGCTCGAACTAAAAAAAGGGGACTGGCAGGTGTATGACCTGCACGAAAAGGCAAAAGAGTGCGTACCGCCCCATGCTTTGTAGGAGAATGGCTAACCTCCATTAAACAGCTGTAGAGGTTAGTTGTGCTTTTGCACTAGGCGGCCCGGAATCCACAAACTGAGAAAGGAAGAAAATCAGTAGATGGGTGCGAGCAGACTTTTTATTCTCATTCTTCTCGTATACATCAAAACAAGCACTGGCAAAGCCAATAGATTTCGTCTTTCGGCTTAGCCATTGCAGATCAATTATCTTTGTCAATGCTGTTCAAATGAAAACTGGTTAATGCTGTATAGGTAATGCTGAACAGCACAAAGGAAAAAATGCAATGATGCATACGTGTGTATGTGTTATCACACGTGCGTTATGATGCCACAATAGTCCCAGCGCCATCAGGCAGAAATGAAAAAACAGGGCGTGGAGAGGCAGGGAAAGCAACAAATGAGCTACGGGGAGTGACATGGAGTGCGAGCAGGGGATTTCAATTGGGAAGCAGAACATAAGGTAGAGAGGAATAAAAAAAAAAACATTCTCGCATGGAGTGCTGCAAGCTAAAAATAAATGTATTTCAGCGGTGCTGTGGAAGTATACAAGTCATCCAATCAAAAGGATGATAAAGAAGCTACACTCTAGGGGAGAGACATGGACGAGAAATAGAAGGAAAGCACTGAATTCGAAACAAGCAAATGAGACTGATGAGAAATCCTGTGACATTGTGCTGTTTGAAATGATCCTGCAGTGTTGCACCTCTCCGGAGGTAGGTGTGCGCTTTACGAATACTGGACATTTACATTTGCCTCGTTTGTAGTGAACCGGCACCAATATTAAAATGTGCTCCTTTTACAGTGACCCTCCATTGGTGTTACACTGATCTGTGTGTAGTGACGCTGCACTAATGTTGCAATGAGCTCTTTACATAGAAAATGGGATGCATAACTGGACTGCTGCTAGAGACAAGGGTAAAGGGCAGGCCTTCAAACTCCACAACCGCTTGTTCCTGAGGAGGGGCTAGAGTGCAGAAAGAGCATTGTAATTCCACGCAGTGTGGGATGCCTAACTAGACTGCTGCTGGAGGGAAAGGGCATGACTCCAAAGCTCAGAACCCTTTGTGTCCTTAAGAGGGGCTAGCACTCAAAGCGCTTTGTGATTCCACCCAGCACACTACGCCTGTCAAAGACTGAGCCAGCAACCCCTCCCTCTTTGAAGCAAATACAGCATGGGTACGCACAAAACTATCGGGATCTATATCAGTCATTCTAACATACCAGCAAATAGCTCAATTATTTACTGTTTCTTGGAGAGGGCCGTGGGGGTGATATCAAGAGAGACTGAGCTGGTGGAACATCACCTTTCTATCAAAGATAGTCCCAGTCACTTGGACAATGATGGGCTGTTGCACACAAAACAATGTGCCAGGGACCAAGTATCTTCTACGTTGACATATTCTGACTTTTCAAACTCTGCACCTACTTTCGTCAATACCCCCAATCTTTCGTGCCCTGTGGCAAAACGTAACAGGAGAGTCTTTATTTCTCCTAAAAAATGTGTTATAGTTGTTAACACAATGGAGGTGATTATTGTTGATAATTCTACTCAACTGTCTATCACTGAAGATATTTACTCTAACCTGGGTGCAATGGTTGAAAAGATGGTATCACCCCCTGCTGAGTGGTTAAAACTTGACATAATTTTCAGTACCATAATCTTGCAATTTGATTTGAAAATCCCCTCTGTGACTACATCTATGAGTCTGTGCCACGAGCTGCGGCCTACAGTATTGAACATCATTGCTCCATCTGTGAATTCATCATATGTTCCAATTCCAATGTCATCTGTACCGTAATCCACTGAGTCAAGTACCTATCCTATTACACCTGCGGATGGTTTGCGAAACAACATTGAGCAGCCATTAATTTCCTAACCTACTGTGTCACAATGCACTCCTAGCCATCCTTGTACCAAAAGATGACAACTTGGTCGTAATTCCAGGACTCGGACGGTAGCTAGAGGGAACATTTTACCACTTGCTCCTTTGTAGTTATTTTAGCCAATGTGCCAACCTTGCAACCCAAGATATTGGAGGACCCAAAGTAGCTAAAAAGTAAGGTCATCCACTGATAACTCACCCACTGTTATTTTAATGTTGTTAATTTTGAACTAATCTTATTCGTCACAGGTCACAGGAGTGGCATTGACCTCTCTATTATGCATTTTCCTGGTGATTGAGCTATGATTAATGTTAAGAAGATTTAGACAAGGTATTTGACATTTCATCAGATGAATAGGGTTGCGGAGCCCTGATGCGATTAAGGAACTGCCACTGGAATTTTTTACCATCCTTCTGTATTGTGAATTGTTTTGTACTTTAGATCAAGGTTTCACCACAGTCATACTGGTGTCCCCTGCCGCTGTCCAACAGATTGACGGACGCCCTAAGTATCCTGGACTCTACCATTAATGGCTGGAAAACGTGTTCATCCAGCAAAAACTGGAATATTGCTGACATTTATTTGAAGATCAGTTCCAACGACTAGTTAGATTTCATTAACCAAATTGATAGTCTAGTATTTTAAGAACTTGGGCTATATCAGTCATTTTGTAGTGGGTATGTTTCTCATTTCAAATCTGCTATGCCATCATATTCAAGTAGAGCCAAAGGAGGATTTTAAACCTAGTTTAGATCAATATTATTTTGCCATGTTAGACAAATCAGTGTTGTTTATAATGAAACTCAGTTGTTTTATTTAACAGTTAATTCATGCGTTTGTTTTCATCTTATCAATTTTTATGATGATGGTCTCAATCAGACTGATGACTGTATTTTTAACTACTTATTTGCTTTGATCGATGGTGTGTGTTCCACGGTTAAAACAAATTAATCAGCCTTCATTAAGTTACTCTAATAAGATTTTAATGCTAAATTACGCCCAAGCACATTCTTATTTGATATCTTCAGTCTAACCTCGATTTGGATTCATTGTCAAATTCTTGGGGGCGAATACTCTCCAGATATATAATTGAGAGCGCCTTCATGAACGCCCTGGAGTCTAGGTTTAGAGCTGATACAGTTTTTCTTAACGTTTTTGGTAGGAGGTGTAATACAAGTATTGACTACAAATTTTTGTCAGGAACAGCAGTGAACTATCTTTTGCTGGGGTAGGTTGTTGGAAAAGATATTGAGGATCATAGTCCTCTGGCTGTGGTGTTCTCAGTGCCTTGAGTTTCAGCTAGTATGCTTACACTGACAGTTTTGGCCTCTCAGTTAAGACCAATGGACTTCGATTGGCATGAAAATCTGCCTTGTTTAGCCCGTTTATGGCCAAATTGGCTAAAAACTACCTTTCCTTCTTTTTAATGTGTCTCTTTTCTGACGTCACAGCTGGTCATTATTGATTCTTTTGCTGTACTGAAAAAATCAATACAGGGTTTGTTTTTTTAGAGCTCTCAGCTCATTTTGACACCAGCAAACCTAGGTGGTTTGGCAATGCATGCTCTGCAACGAACAGACTTCTTTGCAATGTATTGTCAAAGAAGCCTAGCGATAAAGACGAGGTTGTGTCTAAAAAAAAAAAAAAAGCCTGAACTGAAAAGAAAAAAAGGGGGAGTTTTTTATGTGGTCCTCTAAGACTAAAGAATTCCGGCAGGCAACCAGTCAATACCATCAAAATGTCTAATATCCAAAAGACTTGTCTGGGATCCTATATCACTCCAAATCAACGGGTCAAACACTTTGCCAACACCTACTGTCTTAAATCGAGCTCTAAACAGAGTGCTGGTCTCGTTCAGCTATGTGCTCCCTCGTATGCTAATCCTATTTTTGATCTCCACGAAATTGAGATGGCGATATGCCACAACCCTGCGAGTGAGGCACTTTGACTGGGCAGTGTGCCCATAGATGTTTACAAATCTAATTGTGATCATCTCTCCTTATCAATGCATTAAATCATACTAGAAGATAGTGCATCAATTATAATCCCCATTTTCAAAAAGGGCAACAGGCTGAATTCATGGAGCAACATGCCTATATCATTGCTAGACTCCACAGTCAAGGTTATAGGTAGGGCTGTGCACAAAAGGACAGTTGACTGGGCCACAGTGAGGGGCTAGGTACAATTGAACATGCCTCAATCTACATTTCTGGAGATTTGTACACTATAACTTACTGTGATAACAATCCAATGTTAGAGGCCTATTGGCAGGGCTCGAGTCGGAGTACCACGCGGGTGGACGGCGTCCTCCCACTTATTTTACAGGGGGGATGCCGTCCCCCCTGCCAAACAGCTGGACTTCACCTTTTTGGCCTCTCTGGGATGAGATCGGAGCCACCTTTCGTGACGTCACTTCCTGTCGTGACGTCACTTCTGGTGACAGCGTCCCACCACTTGTTTTTTAGGACTTGTGCCCTGCCTATTGGATTTACCATATGCTTTTTACAATAAATAAGCCAGGCCGATCGCATTTGCAATACCTTTTCATAAAAAACAGGACCGACCTATGGCATTCGGACAAAAAGAATAGCTCTGGCAGGATAATTATACTTAAAGCTCAGAAAGTGGCCCACTGTTTATTTGTAAATTCTTGCAGAACTGCTCGCCTAATGTAATTCCATCATTTTTAAATCATATGAAATTTATCAATTGAATTTATAGGCATAGCTGAACCAAAATCAAAGAGGACACTGACGGCAAGATCACTTTCCTATTCAAGACATTACTGAAATAGTTTATCAATTTTCAA
Source organism: Lissotriton helveticus (assembly GCF_964261635.1). Taxonomy (NCBI): domain Eukaryota; kingdom Metazoa; phylum Chordata; class Amphibia; order Caudata; family Salamandridae; genus Lissotriton; species Lissotriton helveticus. The sequence goes on along the minus strand of NC_136061.1, from coordinate 573,188,225 downwards.
AAACAAATAGTGAGTCACAACACATTAACTAGTGCTACAATCTATCAATTCATTATACAACCATATCAGGATTGAAAAACAAAGTGATAACTAAAATTAGGTAAACAAGGTGTCTGCAAATGACGGATAACCTATCTTTCTTTAGGAAACAATAGAAAAAACGTCTTCAGGTAACAACACTAATTCATGATAGACCAATGTGTACCTCGCTCAAATTAATTGCATCCAGCATTGTGTTTTTTGGTGTAAGCCCCAATGGGGTTTTTGTGCATCTTTCTTTGAAATTAATGTTGTTGATCCTGGACAGTGAGAATTGGCGCGTTTCGGCCTCCAATTATGGCCTCCCCAGGACAGTGCAGGACCAGGATCACCCAAGCTTACAAAAAAGTATGCAGTGAATGAATTTTCAGAATTAAGAAATTATTGAATAGACTCACAAATAGATGTAATTTCGAAAATAGGACTGGGTTGTATATCTTGTGAAGGATACCCTAAGGTATGTGGTGGATGCCATTTGAAACAGTGGTGCTTTTCGTAGGGCATAGCAAAGTGCACCAATATTTAGAAATTAAGATGCAACAACAGATTATTGACATAGCATGCAGAGGAGAGCAATCAACAAGCGCAAATATGGTGAAATGTGTGCTCAGTCAGAATGGGAATTCATCAAAATCTACTCTAGGTATTCACTGAGCAGAAAGTGGATCTCCGCGTGTGGGGACCATCAGGCAAAAATAGCTCTCGTATGTGAAGAAAGCTCTACTTACCTACAACTGATTATGACCAGGAGCTGAATAAAAATTGGATGAAAAGAAAAACTGAATAACTGATCGAAAAATACTTGGTAAAAAACAATGAATGAACTGGACGTGACTTACAGGGACCTTTCCGGAATGGTAAGAGCAAATTCGGATTCCAGGGCCAATTATAAGACAATGCATCTGTAGAAACCCCAAAACGGCACATGAGCTGTACTTCCTTCAAAGTTCTAGATGGCCAGTGCCTGAACAGCAACGAGCTCCTGAATGAAGCAGTAGCGGTATTCGGATTTTGCAATAGCGCCCATGAATGCGGGCTCGCAGTAATATGTAGTTTAACAACAAGTGGGGTTTGTACTCACTTGTTAGGGGTCTATCAATGTGGGTTAGAAATTCTCCGGAATCAAAGTTGGGTTGCATCCGCGATACACAAACTTTCCTTAGTGCCTTGCTCTGCGATGGACCCTGTGGTTCATTTCACATCACACGCAAATGAATGGGGCAGAGCTGACGTCTACCGAATGACGCAGAGGAAAACTAGATTGCGACCTGCTAATAACGAATACTCAGGGTGACTTCCCCTTTGCAAGCTGATGGCTAAAAGAGGGTTTTTATTGAGAAAATTAATGCCTTGGGTTCTAAAAATCTACTGGTGCCTAGACAAACTGTATTGATTGTCTGCTGTAATGAAATGTGGTAAAAAATAGCTGTAACTTATGTACGGTATGATGAGAAAAGTGTGTTTTACTGTGCTTGAATGACATGAAAAGAAGAGTGATTACTGATACACACCAAGTGGCGAGGACCGTTAATGGAAGCGAGCAGGGTAGGAAAAAGATAATGTTAAAACTAAATTTCTTGTGAAGTAGATTAGAGTGGTGGGATTACAAAGAAGGTAGATTACAATGTGTTATTTACTGTGAGCTGCTCTGGAGGAACCAGAAAATACCCCAGATTGCATAATAGGAACACTGCAGATTATGTGCAGGAAGCGTCTGATGATAAAATAACAAAATACATGTCAAAGTCCCAAAAATGTATGAAACATCGTACACACAGAGTAATAATTTCAGGGCACGAAAGTACATTTGTAATTGTCAATGGAAATGAATAAATACAAATGTAAACAAACGTCCCTGCATTTCTTATGCAGGGACCCACACAGTATCGTGTATTATATAAAAATGCAGGGACGTTCATTTATATTTGTATTTATTTATTCATTTCCATTGACAATTACAAAATGTTGTAACTGTGGCATATGCAAATTTGCAAAGGATAAAAAGAAAATCTTTTTGGATCTGGATGGCAGATCTTAAGACATTTGATATTTGATATTTTGTGGGTATTTGTAAAGCGCGAGCGTTCGCTCCCAGGGGAGCATCATGGCGCTGGGCGAGTTACGGAGGAATAACTGAGAAAAGTGGTGAATAAAAGATAGAGCTAGATGGCAGCCAGGACAGAGGAGTCTGAGAGTTTGTAGACCCATGTCTTAAGAAGTTTCCTGAAATTGGTCTCATTATTGATGACTCTGAGGTCAATGGGTAAGGTGTTCCAGGCTTTAGCTGCCAGAACATTAAAGGATTTTCCTCCTCTGGTCTTATATTTAAATCTGGGGATTTGGACAAGGTTAGTCCCAGAAGATCTCAGGCAGCGCGAAGGATTGTAGCGCTTGAAGCGGTTTACAAAATAGCGGGGTCCTGTATTTTGCATGGTTTTATAGACTGTGAGAAGCAGTTTAAAAAGGATTCTTTTGTGCAGGGGCATCCAATGAAGTGAATTCAGAGCTGCAGATGCAGATGACCTTCTGGGGAGTTGTAGAACCAGTCGAGCTGCAGCATGTTGTAGACTCTGCAGCTTCCTGAGGGTAGATTTTTTCACCCCAGCCATAAGGCCGTTGCAGTAGTCAAGTCGGGAGAGTAGAAGAGCTACCGCGACTGACTTTCTGGCTGCAATTGGGAGGAAATCAAAGAATTTCCTCAGGGATTTTATTAGTCCAAAACATCGACCGGCAGTGATCTTGACGTGATCGTCAAAAGTGAGGGAGGAATCAAATTGTACGCCCAGATTTCTGGCTGCTGTAACTGATATCTGACATCAGATATGCAATGAACTGCAACACTAAATACATGATATATATGCTTAAATGTAGTAAGTTCAATATAGGAAGTACGATTAGACCACTTAAGGAGAGAATCAGTGAGCATGAGAGAGCAATAAAAATCCAAGAAATAAGATACTCGTTGGCTATACACATTAAGGATTGCAGCTCGCAGGGCGCACATAAGGCATTTACGTACGTTTTGTGGCATAGATCATATATAGGCAGACCCTAGCAAGGGCAATAGGGAATTAGATCTTAGACGTTGGGAAGACACTTGGGTTATGCATTTAAGAGCGGTTGAATGTGGTCCAAACTTGGACCACGAGCTACTGTACTTTCTGGGTGACTAATTATGTGCACTGTATTAGTTGGATATAACCACCTGTGAATATATTTACATGTGTATTTATCAAGAACTGTATCAATCTGAAGTATGGTTGCTGAACTGGTCACATGTTTATATTGCATATTCTAATATGACCTTTTATAATTATATATAAAGTGCAAATGAACATACTGAACCAACCTGGACATGAGTTTATTTCTGAATTTAAACACTTCTTATGTGAAGGGACGTGGTGTACTACCATGTACAGTTATGAACCGGGGTCTAATTCAGGGTTTACTATCGAAGAATTTACATTTCCCCCTTTGAGCTCTAGGTTGCGTTTTTGTGTTTTACATGGTTTTTGAGATACATTCTGTAGTAATGAAGCATTGAATGAAATAGGAGCCATAATCGGACATGTGTATATTAGTTCCTCGGTTCCCTCAATTGGCGCCCATGGGATTATTTTTCCACAATTTATATAATTCATGGCTTTGAGGTCCCGGATCACGTACGTACAGAGGTAACGACTCCAATTTTGGATATGATCCAGGATTGACCTCTTGACCTCAACAGTGTTGTTGTAGTCAGTACCAAGTTAATAGGACTAAAATGAATTGAGGTTTCTTGTGTATGTCGAGAGAATTTCCATTGAATGGCTGGATTTTTATTTACACATGGTGCTTTATATGTATTGATTTGGGTGCAAGTGGTTTTGATTCTTAACTCTAGAATTGACTAATGATGGCCAGCATGGAGCCATCTGAAGCAAGACAGTGTGAATTGACACTTGGGATGTGCTTCATCTTATGGCACAATGCATTACCTTTCATGAATCCCAGGATCATTATTATGTTGTTTGACGTACAGGTCTTTCAATATGGAGCCCGTCTCCACCCAAGTTACTGACTCGCGTTCTAGATGACGTTTCTCAGTGATGTCATACATTCATACGTGGTGAGGACCGAGTTACAAGAGTCGGCAGGAAACACAGAGTCAACAGGACGCGGCTAGGCGTTCTTAGAGAGATATCGTTGGCTTGGTCATCTTAATAGGCTGTATGCTTTTGACAGTGTCCACGTGATATTTTTCCTTTGTAGTCTTTACTCTTGGGCTGTACCTTCTTAGTTGCACCGGATGGTTTGACGTGGATTGGCGTCCATTTCAGGTGAGCTTTATTCATATTACTATTGGCACATTCTGTTCCCTCCATTTATACTTCAAATATATTTTCAACATTTGACCCTACTCTGTTTTGCCTGAATTAGTCAGACGATGTGATATTTGCATCTCCTGGTGGCTTAGCTGAGAAGTCCATCAGCATTTGGGATGGTGTCATTGGGACGTTTGGTCAGTTACCTGATTGTGGTATTTACCAGCGAGGTTTACTCCGTGGCTAGACTTCGTATCTACATTAGATCGGGTTTCAGAATTTGGGCTAGAAGGTTGCACTGAACATAAATACACAAGATGGACAGATAGTTAATTGATGCCGTTTTGCACTTTATGTGGTGGAGACACCCAAGCCATATTCTTAACAGACAAGGTTTATGCTCCACTTAGATAGGCATCCTTTTGTGGATATATAGTTTTTTATATTTTGTTTATTTTAGATTATTTTTTTTACAATGGATGCAAGAATTGGATGTTAGTGGACCAGACTATTTTTAGACAACAAACACAAGATTTGGTGTTAGTGGACCATTTGATATACTCAATGCAGTTTGCAGGTGAGACAGTTTTCATACCCTCAGGAGAGTTTTGCATGGATGGTACCATTAAGTTTACTTATACAGTCTTCTACTTCCTGCGCAGATTAGATTTGAGTTCCATTTCCTACCAGCCGGGACGGAATTACAACCAGTTTAAAGGTAGGATATTTGTCTTGCGCTAGCTCATAGAATGGATATGTCTCAATTTCCCAGACGGGTGCTTCACTCAAATGTGGTCTTGTCGGTTCATAGTGGTCTGTAATACTAAGACAGGTATGGCATTTTCTATGTTGGTCAGGGATCAAACTTTATTTGGTTATCCACCCACACAATGAGAGTTAAAGATAAGTGCACTTACTCCCCACCACCTTCTACTCCGAGTCTTATGCACAAACTTACAGATTGAGTGATATGGTCAAGTGCACCCCGTCCCACGGCAGCAGAATGAAATTGTACGATATACTTGCACAAAGTATCACCAATTTGTATGTAAATAGGCACAATTATCTTTCGAACATAACTTTGGTGCGATAGATTGGGAGTGTGGTTTGGGCTTCGAATGCACTGAACATGTACAGTGTTTATTGTTTCCCCATACACTACAACTGGGTTTTTGTAATTATTTTTCTAGCCCTGAGGAAGTCGTGTGTTATTACCCTGGACGACACAACACATGTTGTCTGTTACATCCAACAGAAGACAATAAAAGATGAAGATCTACTATCCTGGAATTGTGTTGTGATATAATTCGTAATGAATGTTCAAACTCGCTAGTGTGTGCTCAGGCAGCAAGAACCCCTGATGAGGTGTTGAAGTGCTTTTTCGGAGAGTAGCGTGCTACTCTGGAACCCATAAAGAATTTGTGGGAATTAGTATAGTAAAATATGAAATTAATTGGAGTAGGGGCAATGTGTTATTTGGATTGAAAAGGATAGTGGAGGGATGGAAGGGAAGGATTTAGAATATTTTTGTTTTCTTGGAGCTCATAGCAGTAGGAGGTGGTTTGGGAAGAGTAAAAGGGAAGTAGAAGGGGAAGAGGGAGGGTTTAGAAAGGCTTGTTTTGGGGATTGGAATAGTAAAAAGAGGGTATAAGATGATGCAAGGAAGGGTGAAGTATGGAAGAGTCTCAAAAGGGTTATTTTGGGGATCATAGTAGTGATGTGGAGTTCAGGATGAAAGAGAGGGTGGAGGTAATGGATATAATGATAGAGGTATAGGGTGAGAAATAGGCTAGTGCATTGGAAAGAGTAGTAGAAAGAGGTTTAAGAGGAGTCAAAGTTGAACTAGAGGATATATTGAGAGCAGTATAGGGTAATAAATAGGGTAGGGCATTGGATATGCTGAATTAGAAGAAAAGTAAAGTAATAAATATATAGATACAAAAGTAATAAATATATAGATCCATAAGTACATGGAATGTGTATAGATGCATAAAGGAAGGTAGTATATGTAGATTAAAGATGCATTAAATAAACTCTGGATTTCAAGTGTTGTACTTTAAATTAGTTTTATTTATTTATATATATTTTTAGATCAATAGCGAAGCAATTGTAGATTTACTTATTTATGCAGTCACTAATAAACATGTTAAAAACATAGAATAATGTAACTATCAGTAATATGTACATTTGTTAAGCAGAACTAATGAATATATATCATTTTTTTATTAAGCATATGTATTCTACACGTTTATACAGAGAAAAACACATACAGGTACATATCTGTAGTACACATGAATGCTTACATACAGGGAGATATTCTGAATATTTCTATTTATTTTTTGTAAGGTGGTTATGTGGGGAAGAGCCAATTCTTGAGTAGTTTTCTGAAGATAAGGTAGTTATCCGGGGATCTTATGTTAGGGGAAAAGAGTTGCATAGTTTGGCTACTTGAACAGAGAATGATATGCGACCCATTACTTTTTTCTTGTATCTTGGGATTTTGAGGCGAGGTGCCACTCTAGAGCGGAGGTTTCTTTACCGAATGTGTTTGGTGATTTTATTCCTGATGAAGACCGTTCCCGTTCCATGTATCACTTTGTGGGTGATACAAAGCAGATTGAAGCTATGTATGGGGGCCCAAAGATTTTCGTATGAGTCAGTTCAAAACTTTGTTTATTTAGACCATGGTCTATGAAACATTTGACATGAACAACATACACTTCTAAATTAGAAACCTCACTTGTTGTTCAACTACATATAACTGCGAGCACTCTTCATGTGCGCTATGCAAAATCCTAATACTGCTACTCTTTATTCTGTAGGTAGTTGCTGTTTATAAACTTTGAAGGACATACAGATCTTGTGCAATTTTAGGGTTTCTACAGATACATTCGCTTATAATTGGCCCTAGAATCCTAATTGGCTCTTGGAGTTTCCATCCCGGAAAGCTCATTCTATGTCACATCCAGTTTATTCATTGTTTTCTTACCAAGTTTTTTTCCGATCTGTTATTCCCAATTTTTCTTTTCATCCAATTTTTATTCAGATCCTGGTCATAAACAGTTGTAGGTAAGTAGCGCTTCCTTCACATGCAAGATCTATTTTTGTGGTCCCAAACCAAAAATTGAAATACATGCAGTCTTTTTACTGGAAACACACAACTTAGGCTCAATCAAATCCTGCACTGAGGGAGACCAACAAGTGGGAGGAGCCTGAATTCCTCTCTGGAAGACTATAAATGCTCTTTTTTGTTGATCACAAAAGGTCAAGTGGCAAACATAGATGAATGTCTCCGCTCCTCTCACCTTTGCTGCTGCCAGAAATAACATCTAGTTATCTAAGACACTTTAATAGCATAACAATGTCATGTGTGTGCCCTTGAAAGTCCAAGGTGAAAGAGCTGGATAAACAAAGTGATCACAGCTGTGTGGAATGCAAGCACTTATTTTGGAAGCACACTACTTTTCAGGTCTCGCCCAGGCAGTGCGCATGCGCTGCTCTAGGAGATGACCTTTAGAAACTGGTCAGCTCTGTTAGCTGAAAGTGTGAGTCTACTGATTTTCTGTAGAAAGACAAGACATAAAATCCCTGAATAGTTGGTGAGTATGGCGCCTTTGCCCACGGGCCGTCACTTGACCGCCAGAATATGCGCCACTGCTATGTGGATAATGTTTAAGTTCGTAGGACTGATGCGCCGCCTTAGCAGAACCAGTTTGTAAGTCTGTTCCTAGACGTAATGACTGCTAACTTCCCACATGCAGCAGGCGTTCAAGAATTGTGTGAAGAGCAAATACTAGAGACTGAGCGATACTTCTATCGAACACCGAGCTGCGGATGAAACCAGCCCTTTGATCTACATCCCTCTCTGCAATTGGACTTCAAACAAGTTCCCTTCAGTTGGTTGTGATTTATTTGAAGCAGACATGCTGCACAGCTTGTGTCCTCCTCCTATGTTAGCACAGGGATCCACGCAGACCTGAAGCTTGTTTAGTTGTTGCATAGTGTTAATGGATCAGAGGTGTCAACTATTGTGTGCCTTTACACCGTGGTTGTTTCTTCTGTAAGGTGAGAAAGTTTGACTGGCTTTTTTGGTGTTTTTCTTTTGCTCTGTTTGAGAAAGACACATGTCTCTTTTTTTGTTGGGACTGAAAATGCCACTAAGCATGTATTTTATAATTTGCACTTTGTGTACTTGGCCGGCACTCGCCACTGAGCACCCTCCGAAGCGACGCTCTGGGTAATTACAGTATTGACATGAACATGACAATCTTACAAGTCTGCGCCAGTACACTGAGGACATGTGTGATTCTTTAGTCACTTGTGAGCTAATCCTTGATTTTTATGTAAATGCTCCATTGTGCCTTACTGAACAACGGTGTGTACTCCAATTTGATAAGTGTAAATGACACACATGTATGGTTTGTTTGAAAAAGTTTAAAAGTCTGCGCCAGTACAGCTGAAGGCGACACCTGTAGAGTCCTACAGTAAGCTGCAACACAATCTTCCATCTCAAACACTGTCATAAATGACACGAACAATAGTCTGCGTTTTCTTTTGACAGTGTTACTCCATTACACTATTATAAACATATATAAACAATTGCAATTTCTTTAACCTCAAAGTGTTTCTCAATTGTAACCAGATCCCTTGTGTTTATCCCTCCTTCCATCCTGTTGTTAAAAATGCCTTTAAAACTCTTTAGCAGTAGCTTCACCAGCGCTTCTATGTTTGCCGGCTGTTTTGAATCCTTTGTTCTGATAAGTACAGCCTGTTTTAGTATTAAGTAATGTGTGTTGGTTAAACATGTCTTGTAGACAGTTTGTTAATAAATTAGGTGAAATATTACAAGCATAAGCTTTGAAACTAATTTACCCTGTCCCTCGTTTTGTACCAGAGGTTGTACCTGTAGGTGGCTGTTTGAGGTAAAATGGACAGAATGGGTATCTAATCGCCAGTGTTTCTGTTCATATGTCGTTTAGCGCGGTATGTGAGAGAGAGAGATATGAGAGGTCTTTGTTGGGCTATCTACCCAATATGAGGCCTAGCAAAGCCGAATTAAATGTGCTAACAATTCCAATCCAACTGACATAATTCCACTAAACACCACATATACACTCTACAAAACATGGGCAAAAGACAATATCATTTACAACGCCAATAGCTCAAACTCAAGGAAATGTGAGAGCTATTTCATTCCTTTTTAGATCACAAAAGTAAACAAGCATTTGCAACGCAATAGGTCTCGCATTAGGAAATTTTGAGTTATTTGTCCTGTACATGGCAAATTTGTTATTTATGTGTTATTTTTGAAAATTGTGAAATTAATAGCTTTGTCATTTACAATGGTAATACTTTTATTTTTTGACAATGTGACACCAATAGCATTTTTAATGCAACATGTTTTGTATTTATGTGACTTAGAAGTATTGATTTTACAAATATTTTTTTTTTTTTAAATAATTCATACTGAGTTGGAGGGTGGAGTTGGAGGGCGGAGTTGGAGGGCGGAGTTGGAGGGCGGAGTTGGAGGGCGGAGTTGGAGGGCGGAGTTGGAGGGCGGAGTTGGAGGGCGGAGTTGGAGGGCGGAGTTGGAGGGCGGATTTTGAGGGCGGAGTTGTAGGGTGGATTTTGAGGGTGGAGTTGTAGGGTGGAGTTGGAAGGTGGATTTGGAGTTGTAGGGTGGAGTTGGAGGGTGGATTTGGAGGGTGGAGTTGGATTTGGAGGGTGGAGTTGGATTTGGAGGGTGGAGTTGGATTTGGAGGGTGGAGTTGGATTTGGAGGGTGGAGTTGGATTTGGAGGGTGGAGTTGGATTTGGAGGGTGGAGTTGAAGGGTGGATTAGGAGGGTGGGTTTGGATGGTGGAGTTGTAGGGTGGTGTTGGAGGGTAGTTTTGGAGTTGGAGGGTGGAGTTGGATCGAGTGGTGGGCGTATCGAGCGGTGGGTGTATCGAGCGGTGGACGGATCGAGTGGTGGCGCTAGAGTGTGTGCGCTAGAGTGTGTGCACTAGAGTGGTGGTGGATAGGGTGGTGGATAGGGTGGTGGCGGATAGAGTGGTAGAATGTTGGTGGTAGAAGGCTGTACTGTGTGTGAGAGAGAGAGTGTGTGTGTGTGAGAGAGAGAGTGTGTGTGTGTGTGTGAGAGAGAGAGTGTGTGTGTGTGTGAGAGAGAAAGAGGGTATAAGAAAGTGTGTATGTAAGAGTTGTACATACATAACTGCGTGTGTGCACACTTAAAAAAAAAAGTACTCTTTCTACTCCTTTCTAGGCATAATCACTTTTAATATTTTACTGGACTAATTCTATACGATGGATATCTAGTAAAAAAGGCTGCTTATGGGCAAGCAGGCCACAGCTGGGAGGACAGTTTTTCTGTAGGAAAGGATGCATTGGTTAGAACGGACAGTCCTTTTTTCGCCTAAATACAGTCCTTTTTAGAAGCAAAAGGCACCTATCAATTATCTCTCAGTTACTCTGATATGCAGTGGTGCTCAAGTGAAAGTTAGAAAATGTGCCTCTTTTCGAATTTTTAATTTAGAAAAGTAAGCAGATCCAACGTAACAAGTGTATGCCTATGAAACCAAGTTTTATGAAAGAGGGGTATTTTTGTAGACAGTTGTCAATGAAAAAGCAAACTTTGTTGGCTGAGACAGAGAGCATCGGCATGACAGAAGGAGTAGTTTAGGGCTGAAGAAATCTGAGGGAAGTTGATTTGTATATCAGAATAAACAACACACACATACACAGCCCGTCACTCAGGCTCATGCTGAAATGCGCCGTGTGGCACAAGCGTTGGACCTAAGCTTAACCTCTGACAGGAGAGCCCCTCTTGATCTGGTCACTCACTCGGTGCAAATGGGGGCTGAATTATTTTTGTGCCAGGGCTGTTTTAAGTTCCCAGTCCGGCTCTGGAGGAGGTACTGTACTTCTGTGGTGTGGAGGACTTACATGCTGCAATGTTCTGGGTATGGAAATCCATTCTCTAATTGCATCTATACAGGTGGTTCAGTCCTCAAAGAGCGGGTACAAGAAAAGGCAGATCGGCCCTTGATCCGCGTGGACGTACTCCTTTCCATAGTGAGCTCACGCCCTCATCAGAGTACCTAGATTCTGACGAGCGCAAGCTCAGCCGTGAATCTAGGGACACATCGAAATAGTAGGTACCGTGGTTCTTGGGGACAAAGGAACACGGCTGCCAAAGATAGCAGACGCTGCCAAGACGCAGAAAGGGGGGTTTGCTTTTGACAGGTGCGTGTCACTTAGGACCCCTTTCGTTTCCCTCTTCTGTTCTTCCGAAGTATTTATCACCCAATGCTTGAAACGCACAAATAGTAGCCCGGGTACTCACCATCCCAGAGCACCTGTCTGCTAATGACTTGCGGACAACTCTCCCGCTGAAAGTGCTGCACCCCTGCTTATAAGTGCGCGTGCCCCCTCTCAAATGAAAGAAATGCGGTTACCTAAATTCACCTATTCATTTAAAGCACTGCAATTAACGAAAACACGCCGCTCAGACCAATTATACCGGAAGAGCTAATTTACATATGTAGGAAAGCGTCACTTTTTCACAGGGAAGATTTCGATGAAACTAACTGTTTCAATATTTATTCATCTGTCTCTCGGTGAAAAAGATAGGCTAATTGGTGTCTCGTTGGTAGAACAAACAGGGTAGCATTCGGCCTGTCAGGAAGACAAGGACTAGATATTTGATGCATTCCTTCTTGCCTTTACCACGTGATTCCGACTTCCGATGTAAAACCACACTACAACTAGCGGAAGTCAGGCAGCCTTCGTTGGGACGTGAGCGGGGCCTGCAAACAAACAGGAAGGAACTATCGGGAGAACGTCCTGGAACCCAGCACGCTGAATGCTGGCTGCCGAGGGACACGCAGAAAGAGCCCGGTAAGTGGAGGAGGAGGGGAGGGGGGGGGGGGGTGTACGCGCGTGTGTCTGTGTGTGTTCGAGTGTGTGTTCGAGTGTGTGTGTGTGTGTGTGTGTGTGCGTGTGTCTGTCTGTGTGCGCATGGGTCTGTTTAAGGGGGGGTGCGTGTGTGTGCCTGTGTATGCGTGTGGCTGTGTATGTGCGCATGCGTGAGTGTGGCTGTGTGAGTGTGTTTGCGCATGGGAATATGAGGCACAAGAGGGGCACGGCGCCGTTGCTCGCCCACGAGGTGAAATCTGCGCTTGTGCCCCTCTCGTGTCTACATTCCCAGATACGGGCAGCAATAGGTCTCGAGCAGACTCTGATCGACCTAAAAAGGTGTCTGCGTCATTTCACGTGATAATGCTTGTATGTTCCAATGAAATAATGTGGCCAGTCTTGTTTATTATAACTTTTCAACATGCTGCATAGCAGCCACTCTGCTCTACAACATAGCGTAAAAATGAAGGCCAAGGAAAAACCTCTGGCTAACCACTTATAAGGTCCCAAAGGCGAGACCTATTGGATATGCCAATGCTTGTTTTCCTAATCATAACTGAGCAATTCGTTCCCAACATGTGGGTGGAACCAAAGCCCCTCTCCTGGTGATTCTAACATAATTGTCTGGCGACACCTGCGCTTTCGAAGCCAGACCATTAAGAAAAAGAAACAAGCATTTACAATGCAACGGTTTCGCCTTTGGAAAAGTTTGAGCTATTGGCATTATGAATGACAAACGTTTTATTTATGTGTTAGTTTTGAAAACAGATAAATAAATGGCATTGTCATTTACAATGGCAATAGCTTAATCTCTCGCAAATGCGATTTGTATTGCAACTATTTCACTTATCATTTTGCACTACAATGAAACCTGTTCCTTCTCTCACCCTCGCCTCTCTCCAAAAAACACACAAGCTTCTCTCTGTGGGACCACCTCCTCTCCCATGTCAGTGCTTTAAGTGGGGTGAAAAGGTGGTGGGGTCTCCAAAAGGGGCATGGCCATATAGGTGTAACTAGGAAACTTTGGCAAAAGTATGGCTGTGGCCTAAACGCACCTAAACACTGCATGCCACCTGACAAGTATTCAAGGCACCTTTATGTGTGTTGTCTGGTAGTGCTTCTAAAAACATCATACATCAGCTAACACAAACACCTAAAACAGGCCCGATCCATTAGCTGTACCAATGCTTGTTAGCACTGATTTGTATTCTATGTCACATAAAGGAGTAACTCATTTTCTTCCTGTCACTCACTCCTGCTGCAGGCCACCTCTCTCTGTTATTCACTTACACTCATCTTTTTGAAGTCTCTCTATCTACACATTTCACACCATCTGCACCACTGTCTTTCACTCTCTGCTACACATCCTTCCTTTCAACTCCTCCCCGTCAACATCGCCTCTCACACGCCCTGCATTTTCATTTCCATTGGCCCTGTCCCTATTTTGACAGCTGCATACCACCATACATTCCCCCATAGATCGCCGTTACAATTGGCCCATATGTGGCCATCGTTCTGGGCGCCCAGCAGAGAGGCCAAGGATTGGATGAGCATTTAGTAAGAACACCTTTATGCGAGGCCCTGTCAGAAAGTGGAAGTGCCTTCAGCCTCAGCTGCAGTTCTCAATCATGTCTAGTCATGAACAATCACCCACACCCTGAACTCACACAGACACCTCGAGGTGACTGGGCTTGCAGTGCGGTTATGCAAGATTCGTGCATTGCATGAAAAACAACATTACAGAAACCCATCTGAGATATGAACATATGCTTAGGAAATAGAGGCGCGCACATGGTTCACCATTAAATAAAGCGAACGAACTTTAACAGGAACTTAGCAGGGCCGGACTGTGAACCAAAACCGGCCCTGGCATTGTGCTCAGCCGGCCCCCCCACCCCCCAGGGGATATTGGGGGTGCGACCGCGCTCTTTGCCAGGGCCGGTTTTCGTCGCTGACTTGGGTCACCTTAAAGGTTCTTGCACACACTGTCAGAAATCGGTGTTTTCCTTGAAAGTCAATGGCATGAATGATGGGTCCGGGGGAGGGGGCATTGCCTTTTCATTCACTGGGAGTGCCGAGCTCTGGCAGGACCCGCCCAACTTAAAGCCATGCCATGCTCTGCTTCTTCCTACTTTTTTTCGGTTACCGGGCCCCTGGGTTGGTTCCAGCCACAGCCGGGGACAGGTGTGTGTGCCCTACGCTCTCACTCGGAGATTGCAGCGGTGGGTACACTCTTTGCACCAACTGGGGCATCTGGAAGGGCGGAGGACTGCTACAACGCCACGTGGCCTCTAGGCTCTGAGGTGAGGCGAGTGTAAACCCGGGACCCCCCTCCCCGCACCTGCCATCACCCCATACTCTCTCACCTTGGCATCTCTTGAGTGACGCTCCGATGCCAGTTTACACGTGCCCGTGTTGTTAGCGGAGGGCTCGCTGTACCGCACCGTGTCTCCTAGCAGAGCCAGCCTGGGCTTGGGGGCATAATTAGTCGTGTGCTCTGCGCCAAACCCCAAAAGGGGCAACGGTGCCAATTTACAGTAGTCGCGTGTTGGGGGGTATGATAGCAGTTCATTAGTGGGAAGGCGCACCTGTTTGCTGGACTTGCCCACACCGGCATCTCGCGATGATTTCACCCAGTTTAGAATTAAGTGCCCCACGGGAAGAGTGGCACATGTGAGCTTTTAAAGTGCCCCTTGGAGCACGCAGTGCTTACGAAGAGTGGGAGCTGGTTCACTGCCCTTTTGAAATGCCCGTTGGCACTGCCAACTTTCTACAACGGCACACAAAGCCAAGGGTGTCTCCTCACAGATTCGAGCGAGAACTGGGTAGGAAATGTGACTAGCAGGCCTTCATTTCCTTATATACGTGCCCATTGGCACCGCCAGGACCCCCGGCACAAGAATCACAGACGTGCCAGCTGGTCAGGTATTACTTTGGATTGTCAGAGAAGCTGTAGGGACGGGCTCCGTCTGTGGTGCCCCTTGCCCATCACTAGACGCCTCTGCCAGCTAGAGACGTGCCCTTCAGGGAGCTGGCGCCTGGGCTGCCGCGGTGACCCCGCGCCCCAGGCTCATGGTTCCCGAAGCCTGTGGTCGCAGGCTTGTTCCAGCCACGGAGCTGGTGGGCACTTGTGCACGTCCTCCTCGGAGGGCTTGGCATCCGCTGGGCCCTGGCACTGGCCCACACCCGGCTCTGGCGACTGCAGATTGGCCCGAATTTCTTGGGCTGGAGCCGGGACCGCTCTTCCCCCTCAGCATCCACCCTCCTCCTCTTCCTCTCCTCCCCCTTCCCTGGCTCCCGCTGCTGCACAAACCAGGACTGTGCACAGCAGCCAAGCGGAGCCCGGGCACAGGATCCGGGAGCGCGGGCTGTGCAGGGTGGCAGGGCACGGCGGGCCATATGTCAAGGACTGGGCAGAACCAGACGACCTCCGAGGACAGGTGAGGGACCCTACTCCGTGCGGAAGACGTCTCTGCATACTATAGGCTGGCACCGCTACACTCTCAAGTGCCGCGAAGCAGCTCCCGGCTGCACGTGGCACTATACCGAAGGAATGATATCAACGGGCGCAGTAAGGGAAGGGGTGAAATGGTGATCTGGCGGGCCAGATGCTCCGTGACTTTGTGTCTGTGCGTGTGGCAGTGCCGAGGGCACCCTTTCCTGAAGGTGGGTCTCCGCGGAGGGGGCAGAGGCATCAGCGCCAGGGTTACGGGGAGCCCAGGAGTGGGGACCTGAGCTCCCAACTGACGTCCTCCGTTTTTACGAGTCTTCTTTAGTTTTTGGCCTCGCTGTTTCTTTTTAGGCGCTCCGAGGCCACCCGTGCGCCATTTAACGCTATGTCAAATTAAATGTAGTTATTAACCTGTCGGCACTTCTCCGGTCTCCCTTTTCGGCATGGGAGACCGGCAACATCGACGGCGGCAATCTCGCTGGCACTTCTCCGGTCTCCCTCTTTGGCATGGGAGACCGGCAACGTCCTCCGCATCTCCCGGGGCTCCCTCCAGGCCACGGGAGCCCCGCGGGCGCCGCCATACTTCTTGCCGTCTTCCTTCTTCCCCCGGGCTGCGGGGGGCGGGCACTTCCGGCCGGCCGCGCTAGGATTGGCCGGCCGGCCACTTCCGGGTCGCCGCGGGCAGCGCGGCGGCCCGTCTCTAGCTCAGGCAGGCGGGCGGCGAAGTTTCCCGAGGAGTGGGCTCCCTCGTGGACCAGCAGTGACGTCCACGCAGCTTCACCAATCAGGAGCAGGATAGTCACTGGTGCCGGCAATGCCGGACCAGATTCGGGGGCGTTCCCGGCTTTCGGCTGACGTCGCGTGACGTCGGCAAAAGCCAAAGAATCTCGGGAACGCCTCCGAATCTGGTCCGGCATTGACGGACAGGCCCCTCGTCCAATGGCTAGGCTCCATTTATGGAGCCAGCCAATGAATGACGAGGGCCGACCCAAACCCACACTACAGTTCTCATTAGATTTCTCCTGCGCAAAAGCTGCTTGCGCAGCTTTTTGCAGTCGAAACCTAAAAAGGACTAATTAGAGGATTCATTCATAAATAAAGTCAGAAATGTGCAACTGCAGTTCTATAAACTTTTAGGACTGCAGATTTATAACTTGCGGAAATTCATAAGAGCTTAAAGAGGTCAGCCTGGAAATCACAATCTTAGCAAACTTCTCTGAATTCCATTTGACATGAGCAAATATACACCTGTACATCTGCTTTTGCAAAACCAGTGCAGATGCATTTGTTACCACTGTGTTTTCTTTATTCTCCAATAGGAAATGTTTTCCTTAATGGAGAAACGTCTTTACCTACATCGTCACTTCTTTTGGAAATTTTGCAAGGGGTGGTCCCTTCTTACTCTAGAAAATGGTTTACTACTGCCCTTGTCAGGAGCAGATTTCCAACCTTTTGCCTGATGGGAATGAGTTAGAAGTTGGTAAATACCCTTAAACATGCAGGTTAATGGGTGTGCACAAACACCTGCTACCAGGTCTTATTAGATTTATTCACACAAAAATCTTCATGCGAATTAATCATTTTGTGAGCATAAAACTACCTTTTGCATGAATAAGCTAAGCATAGTTGCATAGATAATTGACCATCGGCCCTTAACATTTTGACACTCACAAGACCTAAGAGTTCATCTAAATGTCAAATGAAGCCCAGTTATTGAACCATATAGAATTGGAGAGATGTTCACAATTGTGCAAACAAGGTGACTGAGGCACACTGAGCGCATGTGCTCAAGCCAAGACCTATACAATGTACTTAAGTGGCGTAGCTCAGGCTGAGTGGTCTTGATGATCCTCAATTGGCAACATGGGCACGGGAGCACAAATAAAATCTGCCTTATTTACGGACATTTTATGACATTGAGCAAATACTTAAAAGTATATCTGCCAAAGCATTTCACAACCCGATTCTTTGAAAACTCAGGTGAGAAACCGAGCTATGACACAATGCAGTGGTATATACTAAACTCTGGTATGTTTTGTCACGGAGTGTGAACACCCAGCAGGTGTGTTCAAAAAGCCCTCACCCACCAACCTAGTTGGTGGCATGCTTCATCATCGGGCCCACCCAGTGGCACCTAGCGTGCCCCGGGTGTGCTTCAACGCCTGACTACAGCGGAGCTGGTATTTTACTGAGTGTGCGGTGAAGATAGTTAAGGAAGTGATGTTAAAACGGCTGAACGGTGGTCCCAGTACCCGATGGTAAAATTAGACTTTAATACCTGGGCCTCCGTCAGCGGTTAAAAATAAGGCAAGGGGATGTAAGGGGCGAGTTACGACCTCTCACATCCAATGGGTCAACATGTTTCAGCCAGTGCCTTATGACTAGACTGGCTTTCTTCAGGACCTAAAATAAGTGAGTGCAAATTACCTAGTGGGGGTGTACCTAGTGGGGTTACCCCCACTAGGTAATTTGCACTCACTTATTTTAGGTCCTGAAGAAAGCCAGTCTAGTCATAAGGCACTGGCTGAAACATGTTGACCCATTGGATGTGAGAGGTCGTAACTCGCCCCTTACATCCCCTTGCCTTATTTTTAACCGCTGACGGAGGCCCAGGTATTAAAGTCTAATTTTACCATCGGGTACTGGGACCACCGTTCAGCCGTTTTAACATCACTTCCTTAACTATCTTCACCGCACACTCAGTAAAATACCAGCTCCGCTGTAGTCAGGCGTTGAAGCACACCCGGGGCACGCTAGGTGCCACTGGGTGGGCCCGATGATGAAGCATGCCACCAACTAGGTTGGTGGGTGAGGGCTTTTTGAACACACCTGCTGGGTGTTCACACTCCGTGACAAAACATACCAGAGTCTTCCCCCTCCCCTAAAGTAACTTGAGCTAGTCTCTTTTTGATTTAATCATATATTAACCGGGGACATGGACTAGCTTTCTGGTCCTACCTCTCTCTCTTGATTACGCACCGCATATACTAAACTCTGTCATTACCTAGTCATGGGATATTCAGAACCTTGTGGTGATCAAAACCCTGCACTTAACAGTGGACATTCATTTAAAAAAAATGTGAATATGCAAACTGTTGTAGTTGGAGCGCAGGGTCTTCATACAAGAGTTAGAGGCCATTCAGGTAAGGGGTAAGTTCTCTATTCCACGTTAGGCACTTTTGTTACTGTCTCAATAGATTGGTACTGTTAGTCCTCTATTCTGTCTCTAACTGTAATCACTCCCAGGACCTGGTGTCTGGAGAAAAAAATCTCTCAAAGGATGAAATCAGACTGCATGAGTTGTTTTTTGTGTGATCCCTTTAAGTAGTTGATCAAGTTTTGATTTGCAAAAAGATGCAAAAAATTCAACTTGAGATGGCTGAGCTGATTTGCATGAAAAAAACATTTCTTCATGTTCTGCCACCTCTGAAAAATGCTGCAAGCTAACAACTTTCTTTCCAGAGTTCTTCACCAATGTACTTGAGTGGGCAGTCAGGAGATCCTGCTCTAGGTCCTATGAACAACACAACGTTCCTCATTCTCCCAGACACTGAAAATCAATATAGTCTAAGCTTTCTAACTTCAGTGATGCTAAAAAAATGAAAGAGAAATACTGCTTGTCCACATTCGGAGAAGGAACATAGATCAGTCTGGTGACCTAAGCACACCTACTGGAGTGAGAAAAAATTACCCAATAGATGGATATTGTGTCCTTAACTCAGCCTCACACCCCTGCAGACCAAATGGGGAGTTGGCCCTGTTCACGAATTAATAATTCCAGAATAGAAGAAAAACAACGAATGTTTAGGAATGAGATTGTTCTAAAAGTAACCCATATCCACCACACCTCCTGCCACGTGGATGCCGTTAAGCAGACTTACTATGGCAATAGAAAAACAGTTCCAGGGTAAACAGATCCTTCTGATGTACAAATACGAACCGAGAAAAAGAAGGAAAAGGTAACAAGTGCCGCCACTGACACCCTTTATTATTTGAATTCCACCCCGCGCTATAAAATCACAAGCATTCAATCCAACATCAGGGCGTCTTTGTGACAGCTACCCCCAAGCATCTGATAAATGCAATTCTCACAATAGCTAAAACCCTGTGTCTCAAAAGACTATTACAATCAGTGAACAAATATCGATAACTGCAGCAAAGGAAGACCACGAGAGAAAGTCTGATAAAGATGTAATATCCCTTAATACAAGCAAAATAACGTTTAACATTAAAAAAACAAATATGCTGGCTGAGTACTACCTATGCAGACATTGAAGCTACGTGCATTTCTTATAAATAGTTTAACATGCTTATAAAGACTATTGTAAGTGAAAGATAAGCATACAGATATAAAATGTTATTTTGTATACGAAAGCAAGATAGAAAAGCTAAACAAAAGTGTTTTCCCGGGCATAGGTAATGCATTCTGATGGCTTGCACTATTATGTCAGGTCAGTTGAGAAGCCCCTTTTTAACAAGGGATGAGTAACATCTCTTCTCCGAAGACGGTCAGTAGTAGTCGGGTTCCTTTTCTCTTTGATCTCTATAATTTCGTGATCTTCGAGTGAAGAATGTCTAGGGAGGATGAGAACTTCAGCCAGGAGTAGAAGGGTTGACAACTGCATCATCCTTCATGCTTAAGGAGAGTGTGTGTCATTGGTCACATCGGGGCAACAATAGTTCATCTATGTGGGGAAGGCATCGGTAACCTTCCATCCAATAGTTTTCTGTGGACTCCCCCCTCCAGGAGCGTCACCCTCTCTTTGTACTGCCAATGTCGACCATCCTCATGGAGGTGTATGCAGCCCGCTTCCTTTCTGTAAAGGTGGTCTCTGTTACCTCCTTCCAATTTATGAGATAATATCTTCTTAGGATATAGTTTCTTCGCTCCTAGTAAGAGGAGCTAGTCACCCTCCTTCTCCCTTGAGTTAAGGAAATATCGATAACCCTCTATGCGGGGTGCGAGTAACCTCTGGTTCCTCCTAGTTGTCATTAGCTTCTTCCCCTCTGTTTGGGCTGGTCACGTCAGAGAACTATCCGCTCTCTGAGGTGTCAGTTAGAGGTAGGGGAGTGTCACCAGTAGCGTTATCTTTTTTCCAGGGGAAGTAGAGAGTCAACTACCCAATGATTACTTAAACATGCAGCAACATTTCTAACACATCAGCACCCGTCCACCCTGCCGCCCCCCCACCATACTCACAGACAGCACGCTCATCCGGATAGGAGTCTCCAGGAGACACGCCATCTTGGTGCTCCCCCTCCCCGCCCGCATAGTCCGCCATGGAAACAAAAAAAGGACTACAACAGTGGGGTTCGCTACAGTGGGACGTGGAACAGTGCGGCTGCCATCTTGTAAGGGAAGGTTTGAGTTTTCCCTCTGCATGAGCCAGCCCGATAACACCATATACTACGTGATGTTTAGATCTTTGTATTTTTACTATTATTCAGAACACATTGTTTCAAAAACCGTCCAAACACGTTTGTGGGGAACGAATAGCTTTCAGGTATAGTGTATAGTTAATAACATATGGTTGGCATATGCTGACGTGAGTTAAGAATGCTGCGAGGTCTTGCCTGTGATCTTACGTGATCTCTAAGTTCGCATGTATTTACTGACGACGTTTTAAAATGACCGTCCGTTAACACACACCCGGAGTCAGCACACAGGTTGGCACATGGGCAGTCTTTTTCTATGTCTATGACACCCAAGTTCCGCACTGTGCGCGCCGCCGATATCATGGAATCCGGGTTAGAAGGAGTAGTAAAAATGAACAATTGTGATTAAAATTAAGAGTGTGTGTGTGTGTATATAGCGTTATATATTATTCCTGCTATGTTTGTCCCCATAGACTTCCCTTGGAGTATATAAATAATTTCCTATTTAGAATTGTATGAGTTAAAAGGAATGTTAGATTGGAGCTTGGAAGTTGCATCTGTTTGAGGTATGCTTCGCTCTCTCTCCTCGGTGGGGTCTATGGATATAAATAAAGTATCAGTGTTTTCTCAGTGCTTAAAAACTTAGGATTTGCATAGATCTAAGAGATTTGAATACACATGTTCTAATCGACCAATTCCCACTTCCCAAGATCAATTTGTGGTGTGCGCTCTAGTCTGGGTGCGCATACGCGATGACGCGATGACGCACCAGACTAGAGCGGAGAGGGCGCGCATGCGCAGAGGCTAGCAGAGAGAGGCGCGAAAGCGGAGAGCGGCAGTTGGCGACCGGAGCTGGGGACAGTTAGACGCTCGGCGCCCTTAGCTTAAGAATACTTGCATAAAATGTATGGAAATAAATCTGGTTAATCACTATACTGACTCAGAGTGTTCTGTGGAGGAAACAACATTACAGTGGCGACGAGGCTGGGACTTGGACACCACCCGGTGCAAGGACGACAGCAGACACCCCCACAGCCATCCTCAAGAGTCAGCAAGGCTAATCACCGGCAAAGAAGAGCTAAAGGGCGTGGCAGCAGCGCAGCAGCAAAGCAATAAGCTGAACATCAGACACACAAGTCAGGTCAGTGTGGTCCCAGACGTCAGGAGCCCCTAGGCTGCACCCTGGCAACCAAAGGAGACCCTCCAGAGCCAGAGAAAAGGGGGGAGGTGCACAGTCGGCGCACAGTGCGAGAAGTACAACCCCAGGGAGCCCAAGGGGCCAAATTGATACATCAGGGAGCGCAGGAGTGTCAGGTGAACCCACTCAAAGGAGGGTCCAAGAAGGAAGACCCAGAGGTGAGGGAAGAATGGCGAACCAGGCGTCGGCCCTGATGGCTCCAGTTCCGTTTCTACCGAGACCAGGTGAACCCCAACTCAAATGGGAAGACTGGAAAGATTATTTCCTAAATTACATCGAGGCCCTGGGTGATGAAAGCGAAAGTGAGTTCACGCCGGAAAGGAAAAAGAGACTGCTGCTTCACAACTTAGGCCCAGAAGGGGTGAGAGTGTTTAAGAACCTGGTGCCCAAAGAGAGGGGTGCAGCGGAGACGGATGTGTTTGCAAATGCGCTAGATGACATGGACTGCCATTACCGCCCAGCGGTCTGCGTCTCGATAGACCGCTATAACTTCCAACAGCGGAAACAGGAGGCGGGAGAGTCCATTGACGATTACGTGGCAGCTCTTCGCCGTCTAGCAATCACATGTAGGTATGGCAACCTGCAGGATGAGTACATTAAGGACCAGATTGTAATGCACACCACCAGCAGGTCGGTGCAAGACAAGCTGTGGGCAATGAATGAGACAACCCTGAAAGAAGTGGTGGCGATGGTCAAAAAGGCCGAAATGTCGAAGAGAGGTGCAGACGCGGCGAAAAGGGAAAGTGGCCCAAGACAGATGGTCAACAAGATTGAGGAGGCACCACAATCCAGTAAACCCAAAAGTAACTTCGGGGACCCGAGGAAAGATATGAGAGGAGCTGGGAAACAGGTGACTCGCTCTGGCCAGGGATCAAAATTCGCATGCTACAGATGTGGTAGTGCAGCACACGCGGCCCAGGACCGGCGTTGTCCCGCCTTCCGCGCTAGGTGCTCGTTCTGTGGGTTGACTGGCCATTTCGAAAAAGTCTGCCGAAAGAAAGGGGCGAAGTCCATGGTTAAGTGCATAGATGCAGCAGCGGCCAACGTAAGTGAGGAAGACGAAGTGGATGATGATGATCTAGTCCTGTGCATAGAGGACCAAGTTTTGGACGTGTCCGGCAAGCGAAGAGACAAGCCCCGCACCGACATGCTCATAGGTGGTGTCAAAGTACACGTGGCCGTGGATTCTGGATCCCCCTGGACCATTGTACAAAGGTCGATATGGGAAGAGGACTTCGTGCCTGCCATAGGTCCTGACTTGAAGCCGCCGGACATCAGACCCATCTCGTATACCGAGAATACCATCCCCCTGGTTGGGTGCAGGGACTTGGAGTTCGAATTCCGAGGACGGTCAGCCACGTGCACCCTGTATGTAGCTGAAAAAGGCCCATCGGTACTGGGATGGAGAGATGCAGGTGATCTCGGTATCATCCTCAATCCTGGGGGGAAAGATCAGATCCTGCTAACAGACGAATGGCCCCTCTCGAAGGAGGAGGATTGGAAGGTGGCATACTCCAAAGTATTTGAGGGCACAGTTGGAAAACTGGACAAATTCGTGCACAGGATGGTCATCAAGGAGGGTGCAGTGCCAGTGGTGCATAAAGTACGGAACATACCGATGTCTACGAGTGAGGCGGTGCGCCAAGAACTAATGAGGTTAGAAGAGCAAGACATCATTGAACCAGTGGACAGTGCGGAATGGCTATCGCCCTTGGTGGTAGTTAAGAAGCCGAACGGCAAGGTCAGGCTCTGTGTGGACCTTAGGGAGCTCAACAAAAGCCTTGTAGTGGAGAGATTTCCGCTCCCCAGGATAGATGAGATGCTGGCGAGGACTAAAGGGATCAACCATTTCTCCACCATAGACCTGACGTCGGCGTACTACCAGATAGAATTGCATCCATCGAGCAGGAAGTACACGGCCTTCATAACGCCCTTTGGATGCTATCAATTCAAGAGAATGCCGTTCGGCCTGGCATCCGCTGCGGCCGTGTTCCAGAAACTTATGCATAGGTTGTTCAAGGACATTCCGGGAGTGCAATACTTCCAAGATGACATATTAGTGATGGGCTCCGACAAAAGCGAACACGACAGGAAGCTACACCGAGTGCTGGGAGTGCTGCAAAGCAGGGGATTGACGGCGGAATGGAGCAAGTGTAGAATAGGGTCCCGCTCTGTGACCTACCTGGGGCACGAGATAGGGACGCACGGCATATCACCGAAGGAACAAAACGTGAAAGCAATAAAAGATGCCAAGGCTCCAACTACCAAAGAGGAAGTGCGGTCATTCCTCGGAATGGCCGAGTATTACAGCCGGTTTGTCAGACATTTCGCCACCAGAACGCACCGGATGAGACAGCTAATCAGGAACAATGCAAAGTTCGAATGGGATGCGGAGGCCCAATCCGAATTCGAGTCCATTAAAGACTGCATCAGCCACGCCATCCCACTGCAAGGGTATGTCCCCACCGGAAAAACAGTGGTGACAACTGACGCAAGTGACAAGGGCCTGGGAGCTGTCTTGGCGCAGGAAAGGGAAGATGGTGCCAAGGAGACGATCTGTTTTGCATCCAGGGCGCTGTCCCCGACGGAACAACGGTACAGCGTAATCGAAAAAGAGATGCTGGCGGTCACATGGGCACTGAGCAAGTTCCGACAATTCATATGGGGCACAAGATTCAGACTCCAAACGGATCACAAGCCACTCATCAAGGTGTTGACGTCTTCGGGTCATGACACGGCCACCCCGAGGATAGCGAAGATGACCTTAAAGTTGCTGGACTATACATATGATGTAGAATACCTTCCAGGAACACAGAACAAGGTAGCTGATTACCTCAGCCGGGCGGCAGCAATGGAGGAGGCGCCAGGTGAGGCCCAGGACACAGAGGAGATGGTGGCCAGCATGGAGGACCACGAAACGTCAATCAGTGCACAAGAGTGGCAGGCAGCTTATGAGCTCGATGAGGAAAAGATGGAAGTTAGGAAACATCTTACCATGGGCTGGCCGGACAAGAGGAAGCTCAAGGAAGGTGTGCGACGATTTTATGAAATGAGGGAGGAACTATCCCTGAGTGACTCAGGCATATTCTTGTACAGAGGAGAGAAAGTGGTGCCCCCAGTGACACTGATACCAAGACTGCTGAAATTGCTCCATGAGGGGCATTTGGGCATCGTTAAAACCAAGGCGTTGGTCAAACAGATGTATTGGTGGCCGGGAATGGATAATCACATAGAGAGACAAGTGAGGGAGTGTGAACAGTGCCAGGGCGCGGATAAGGTGCTTCGGCCACTCAGACCAGCTCTAGGGAAGTTTGACACCCCACGAGGCCCGTGGGAGGAAGTGGCCATTGACATTCTGGGGCCCGTGCTGGACAGCAGAGGAGTGAATAAGTACATTTGCGTAATAATTGACAAATACTCCAAGTGGCCGGAAATAGACTTACAAGAGTCGATGGACACGGAGACGATCCTCAAGTTTCTTACCTCGGTGTTCCTCAGAGAAGGAATACCAAAATCCATTCTTAGTGACAATGGACCGCAATTTGTGTCAGACAAGTGGGGGAGATACATGAAGAGGAATGGGATCGAGGTGAAACACACGGCCGTGTACCATCCGGCTTGCAACGGCCAGGTCGAAAGGTTTAACAGGGTGCTCATGGGCTCCATCCAGGCGGCCATTTCACAAGGAAAAGACTGGGAGATGGAAGTGATGAACATGCTGTGGGCTTACCGGATAACGCCCTCGGTGGTGGGGTACAGTCCGTTCCAAGTGCTTAGGGGACGCCATCCCTTCACCCGGGACAATGTGGCCTGGAGGGAAAAGACCATCACCAGCAAGTGGTCCCCGGCGGTGGTGCAACACAACCTGGAGAAGGCCCAGAGGATCTACGCAGCCCACTATGACAAGCGACGAAGCACAAAGGACACGGCATTGGAAAAAGGGGAGTGGGTTAGGATCAAACTTCCCACTCTGCAAAAGAAAGGCGATAGTAAATTCAGCCAGCCGCTACAAGTCAAGGAAGTGCGTGGCAGGGCGGCTCTCCTCAGTGATGGAAAGGTCTGGTCGCAAGACCGCATGGCCAGAGTCAACAAAATATTAGTTTGGCCCAAGGTTGAGGTGGAAGAGAGTAGCAGGATTGACCAGGAGGCCAGAGCTGTCTCGGAGCAAGGCACGGATAATCAGGAAGATGGCGCAAGGGCCGACAGTGAAATGGAAGCCTGGGGACCCAGGTTGTCCGAGGGCCGTGATGAACAGGTGAACGCAGAACAGAGAGCAGACGCGAGAGAAGCCGGGGTGTCCCGAGGAGAGACAGAAGTGTCAGAGAGCATGCCGGTAAGACACACCCGCAGTGGAAGGGCAGTTATTGTGCCCTCTCGTTATAGAGACTTTGATATGGAAGGACATTAGATGGGTGCTGTTCCCCTGGTTGGCCCACCAAGACTATTCCCAGTTGAAGGACACCCCACCTGGTGTAAGGGGGGGACACGCTTATGTTTTCTATTAAAGGAGGGAGATATGTGGTGTGCGCTCTAGTCTGGGTGCGCATACGCGATGACGCGATGACGCACCAGACTAGAGCGGAGAGGGCGCGCATGCGCAGAGGCTAGCAGAGAGAGGCGCGAAAGCGGAGAGCGGCAGTTGGCGACCGGAGCTGGGGACAGTTAGACGCTCGGCGCCCTTAGCTTAAGAATACTTGCATAAAATGTATGGAAATAAATCTGGTTAATCACTATACTGACTCAGAGTGTTCTGTGGAGGAAACAACATTACACAATTAAATGCCTTCTGTAACCAAGGATGCCCAGTGGTTTACTACCATTGATCAGCTTAACACTAGGTGCCTTTACACCCTGAAAGCAGCAGATTAACAGCTTTATTACCCCTCTCTCAAGAACACGGAATTACACATCACTTTCTCCACACTCAAAGGCTGAATGAATCTTCCCCCACCTTTTCCATAAATTCCAGGTCTTTTAACTCTCACCCAATCCCTAACTTGAATTGCCACATCCTTACATTTGTTCTTCTTATAATAGGTTTTGCTTTTTTTCCTGTGCCTTGCACAACCGTTCTTTAATTACTAAGGAAGTCCATTCACTCTTTTTTGAAGACTTCATCCAACATTGTTCTTTCCATAAGGAGTACTTCCCCTCCTTACCTCAAAAGGACTGAAACTAGTTGAAACCTGGTGTAACCCTATATGACCACCCGGTTATACACACTTTGTTGTACGATAGCATCCTTGGAGTGTCGAGAGAGTTTGAGGCAGCAGAAGAAGAAATCAATGGACCTAAAGGTGGCAGTGGTGAGAAACATTTGCAACAAGTGGTTAATAACGGTGACGACCTACTAGTGATGGAGCAATTCTATAGCAGGACAGGAGGCTCAGATTATGCTTTCTCGATTTCTTTACTACAAACAGCAGCCAATAGGAACATAGTAAAGAAAAACAGGAACTACAACTCCCATGAGCCCTTAGGCAACCATAGAGACTATAAGGTATATAAGGCACCATAGAGGACAACACTTCCTCTTTCTTTGCTGCTTCGCAGCCAGTTAAGTGCATTTACTGTTACTTCTTACTTATATTTACTGTTTTGCATTTTTGTACTAGACTTATGTCTTTCATGGGTTTACTTACGCGCTGTTGTGCTGTTTTGCCCGCTATTGCACATTAACATTGCCGTTTGCGTGCGTCATTATTCTGTCGGTTTCCTCTGTTGCCGCTTGTCTTTTGAGAGCGCGTGTTCGCCTCTCCAGTACTGCGGGCGCTCTGTGCCCATGTGTCCTTGTGTGTGTGGAGCGGGACGGGGCTCGGGAGCTCGCGCACACTTGTCGCGCGTCGCTCCCTTCCGGACAGCCAGGCACGCCTTCGCGCATGCCCGTTGGCTTTGTTATTCTCCGTGTGTATCGCGGAGCCCTGACACGCTCTGAGGCAGCGTTGCTTTGTCGCCTCCGCCCATTGCCTGCCGGAGAGCCCCACAGGACGCCTTTTTCCCTCTGCTAGGGTTCTGGGCTGGATAATAATTATAGGCGTTGCCTAGGGTGACTTTTTGCAAGCCAGTCCCTCCACTTTCAATTTTCAAATACTTTTGGTCGTGTTTGCACTCTGCCTGTTGGCTTGCTTGGGGTTGTCACCCCCCCCTGACTGGGTTGCTTGGTCCTTGCCTTGACCCCTAATTGGCTTATTGATTGGTGGGCTTCTTGCACCTTGGTGTTTTCTTGCTTGTCCTTCCTTGCACCATGGCTGATTATGATGATGCTGAGGGCTATTCTTATGATGAAGAGCCCGAGGAGGCTTTTGAGTACGACTTGGTCGAGGCACTTGACCAAGGGGTCAGACATTCCGTTAATACTGCGTTGGTTCACGCAATTGGTCCTCTGAAGCGCCATTTGACAGATTACGCTCAGCAACAGGGCTGGATTCCGTCCTCTTCTGCCAAGCACTCCTCTAAGTCTCCTAAAAACCCTCATACATCGGATTTTTTGAAATTGGCTCAATCCTTGTCTTCTCCTTCTGTGTCCAAGAGGTCCCATGCTCCTTCCCAGGACGCTGAGGACACTTCATCCTCTTCCTCCTCTGGTCCCTCTGGTCTTCCACCTGCTAAGCGTCCTCGCAAAGACCATTTTGTTGATGCCTCCTCCCATCCCCCCGTCCTGACATTTGAACCGTCGGATATCATCCATCCTAATTCCAAAGTTTGGTCCCCTGCGCCGGAGGTTGCTGATTACATTCAATCTCACATCCGGAATTCCTTTGATCAGGAGGTACGCTCCCGGTTGCGTTCTGAGTGCCCTCGGCCAGAGTTGGCAGATAATTTGGCTGATACGCCGGATGTCGATCCCACTATCTTAACTTATCTCAAGAAATTCACCAAAGACCCCAAAAAGGGAATTGATAGGTCTTGGCGCCTGTGTCAGGATAAACTCCTTGACATTCTTGGTCCCCTAACCAAAATCCTGGATTTGGGTTACCATGCGCAGGGGTCGGCGTCTGGCATTGATCCGGATGAACTCATTGGTTGGGCCCAACGGGCTATATGTTTCCTAGGAAACGCAAACTGTGCCCTGTCCTCCGAACGGCGTCGGTCTATTCTTTTGAAGATGGACCCCCGGTTGTCGGAATTGGCCACTTCTGAGTCTGGTCCCTTGGCCCAAGGTCTCCTGTTTGGACAACCATTTCTGAAGGAATTAACACAATTTGTAGCCACCTTTAGTGGCCTCGACAGAGCGCAGTCTTCCTTGCGCAGGGCATTCCGCCCGGTTTTTGCCAGGGCCGGACGTTCTGGGGGACGTTCGTTCGGCCGTGGTTCTGGCCAGCAGCGTGGCCAGCAGTCCCACCAAGGCGGAGGCGGACAGCGTCATCAGCAGCAGTCCTCCTACTCCGGATCTAAGGCGACCTTCTACCCCTCCCGCAAAGGTCGTGGTCAAGGCAACAAGGGAGGCTACGGTGGAAACTACGGTGGAAACCAGGGTGGTCGACAAGATTTCTCCTCAACAGGTGAGCCTGATTCCTTACAAGAGTGTTGTTCTGGGGGGCAGGGTGCAATTTTCTCTCCAGAATTGGCGCGCGATCTCCAACGATGCATGGATTTTGCAGACAGTTCAAGGATATCAGATCGAATTTTACCACCCACCCTTTCAAGGTCCCGTCCCTTTACCCCTTGTTTTTTCCCAACGCGATCGGGAAGTGATCTCCGCGGAAATAGATTCACTTCTTCTCAAAGGGGCCATTGTGCGCACGACTCTGCATCCACAGGGGTTCGTCAGCAATGTGTTTCTGGTGGAGAAGAAAGGGGGAGGGTCTCGCCTTGTGCTCAATCTCAAGGAGTTCAACAACGGAGTGGTTTATCGCCACTTCAAGATGGAGGGCATCCATCTGCTACGAGATCTTCTTCGCAAGGGCAACTGGATGGTTTGCCTCGATTTGAAGGACGCTTACCTGTCCGTCCCCATCTTTCCGCCTCATCGCCGCTTTTTGCAATTCCAATGGTCGGGGGAATGGTTCGAGTACACGGTTCTCCCGTTCGGTCTCTCGTCCGCCCCGTGGTGCTTCACGAAGCTCCTGCGGCCGGTTATGGAATCGCTGCGCGCGCGAGGGGTGCGGCTGATCGTGTATCTGGACGACATTCTTTTGATGGCTCAGTGCCCGCTGCAACTCCGTTCCCATTTATCTTGGACGATCGATCTGCTTCAGTCTCTCGGGTTTCTAGTGAATCCTCAGAAGTCTCATTTGCAACCCACTCAGTCGATAGAGTTTCTGGGTTTCCTGATAGATTCGGTTTCTTGCCAACTTCTTTTGCCTGCCCAGAAGGTCAGGGCTATCAAGCGGGAGTTGAAGTCACTGTTGTCCGCACAGAACGTGTCGTTGCGGTCGATCGCTCGAGTTGTCGGACTTTTAGCCTCTTCCATTCAGGCGATATTTCCGGGTCCCCTACATTATCGGGCCCTGCAGCGTCTCAAGATCAGGCACTTGCAGAAAGGTCTTCGTTATTCCGACCTTGTCCCTCTGTCCCAGGATGCGAAGTCGGAAATGATGTGGTGGCTCCATCACATGGAGGCCTGGAACGGGAAAGCCCTGTTCGGCTCAACTCCGGACTTGATTGTGGAGTCGGATGCGAGTCTATGGGGCTGGGGAGCCCGTTGCGGGGACTTGACGACGGGCGGCCGTTGGTCTCCCGACGAGTTGACACTGCACATCAATTGCCTCGAGCTCCTGGCAGGGTCCTTTGCGATCCGCAGCCTGGCCCCTCAGGCCACCAGCTGTTGCATTTTGCTCCGTATGGACAACATTTCAGCGGTGAGGTATGTGAACAAACTGGGGGGGACACGGTCGAAATTGCTAGCAGAGATTGCGAAGGACTTCTGGCATTTCTGCCTTCAGAGGAAGATCACGCTTATTGCAGAGTATCTCCCAGGTCGCCAGAATCAAGTGGCCGACTGGAACTCTCGCCATCTGCTGGACTTCAGCGACTGACGCCTTCATCCTCGGGTCTTTCGCACCCTGTCTCGCCTTTGGGGTCGCCCGTGGCTCGATCTCTTCGCCTCTCGCCTCAATGCTCAACTGCCCAAGTTTTACAGCTGGCGTCCGGATCCGGAGGCTCTGGCCACGGATGCCTTTCTCCAGACTTGGCCTCCTCAGCTTTGCTATGCTTTTCCGCCGTTCGCGATGATTCCGCGAGTCTTGGCCAGAACGAAACAGTTTCTATCGGAGATCATTCTGATCACTCCTCTTTGGAGAGCTCAAGCGTGGTTTCCGGATCTTCTGGAAATGAGTTGCTCGACTCCATTCCTGCTTCCTGCGAAATGGAATTTGCTGTTGGATCCTCTGCTCCATCCGCATCCTCTCATTCTGTCGGGCCAGCTCCGTCTAGTGGCGTGGCGTCTTTCGGGGAACGCTGGAAAGTCCCGGGCTTATCTGGAGACGCTGAGAAGTTTCTCAGTGAAGCTTGGGCCCCCAACACGCGCAAGCGTTATGCGTCAGCTTGGCGTCGGTGGTGTGATTGGTGTTCTGAACGAGATCTGGATCCCGCTTCAGCAGATGTCTCTCTAGTTGTTAATTTTCTTGCTTCCATCGCTTCTTCTGGTTCTGCTTACAGGACCGTTAATTCTTTTCGCTCCGCTCTCTCTGCGGGCCATACTTTAGTCGATGGTAAGCCTATTGGAGAACATCCTCTCATCTCTACATTACTGCGTGGGGTTCGGTTGGCTAAACCGCCATGTCCGAAATATGTCGCTTTATGGGACGTCTCAGTAGTGTTACGTTTTCTGGAAGCTTGGCCTCCCAACGCTTCTCTGTCTCGTAAGCAATTGTCTGCGAAATTGACCATGCTGTTATGTTTAGTCTCTTGTAAGCGTGTTTCGGATGTCCGCGCTTTGGATCTCGCGGGTCGTTCTTTTTCCCCCGAAGGAGTTACCTTTACGGTTTCCAGACGTACCAAGACTAATCTGTCCACTGTCACTTACCCGGCGTTTCCTCACAATCCGCAATTGTGTGTGGTCCGCTGCATAAAAGCTTATGAGGTGAGTACTGCTCCTTTTCGTCAAGATTTATCTGGACAGTTATTAATTGCTTTGCAAAAGCCTTTCAAGCCTGTTGCGCCAGCTACTTTGGCTCGTTGGGTGCGCTGGCTTATGTCTGAGGCTGGAATTGATGTCTCCATTTTTGGAGCTCATTCCGCGAGAGGTGCCATGGCCTCTAAGGCTTTTCATGTTGGTGTGAGTTTGCAGGACATTGTGAAGACGGCTGATTGGTCTTCTGAAACTGTGTTTAAAACATTTTATTTCAAACCTGTAATGACTCTTGCCTCTGTTGTGGTGGACCAGCTTTGAACAAGCATAATCTGAGCCTCCTGTCCTGCTATAGAATTAAAAATTTGCAAACATTCGTGACAAGAATTTTCAATTCTATTAAGGACACGGAGGCGAGGATTATCCCACCCATTTGTCTTTTACTGCATTGTTATATTCTCTGCTCTCATATGATCTGCATTGTTTCTTGCATTGCTTTCTTCCCCTCCCTATGTGCTGTTACCTTTTCAGGTTTGGGGATATGTGTTACGGCTCTGTTTTTCTTTCAGGTTCGGACCAGAAGTAATCCTTCATCTTGGTCTTCTGCGATGTTTCCGTTCCTTGGACAATGGATTTGTTATTTCTCCAGCTGCATCTTCTTCGCTGTGGATGGTTGCCTGTTCCTGTTGGCCTCTTGTGCGGTTTACCTTCAGACTTTTCCTTCCGGATGGTCGGCGGTATTTTCCTTCAATGACTTTTGACTGTTTGAATTTCCTGGACAAAGAAAGAGGAAGTGTTGTCCTCTATGGTGCCTTATATACCTTATAGTCTCTATGGTTGCCTAAGGGCTCATGGGAGTTGTAGTTCCTGTTTTTCTTTACTATGTTCCTATTGGCTGCTGTTTGTAGTAAAGAAATCGAGAAAGCATAATCCTCGCCTCCGTGTCCTTAATAGAATTGAAAATTCTTGTCACGAATGTTTGCACATTTTTAATTACCTTCTACTTCTAAAGTAGTAGATGAGGAACAGCTTACTACCTCCAAAAGGAGTGAAGAAGCAAGAAGGAGTAGGTTAGGTCAAAATATAATTAGACCAAAGAAAATACAGGATTATGTCTGCAATTAATCATACCTTATTCCTTGCAGGTTCTGTTGTGTTTTTTTATACAAACTTTTATATCCAAGTCCTTTCTTTGAATTAGGGGAAGGATGTGTTGTGATTAGAGTTAAGAGTGTGTGAACATAGCGTTATATACCATTCCTGCCATATTTGTCCCCATAGAGTTCCTTTAGAGTATAGAATCTATTTAGAATTGTATGATTTAAAAGGAATGTTAGATTGGAGTTGGTTGAGACTGCATCTGTTGGAGGTATGCTTCGCTCCTGCCTCGCTAGAGTCTATTGTATGTAAATAAAGTGTTTACTTTATTTACAGTGTGGACTACTTCACTACAACCATGTTACAACTTTTTATTTACTGTATTAGTACAGTGCGGTCGTAACCCTTAAGGGAATTAGAGTGCTTTACATATTATGAGAAAAATAAGTAGCCAATTCCTTAATTTGTAAATAATATTCATATTTACCTGTCAAGCTGTTTACTCGATGAGGGTAATGTCAAAAGTTATAAGTGTGATGCCATTAGAGGGAACTGAAAATTAATATTTTATGGAGTGTAACAGGGTTAAAAAGTGGGTGATTCCATTAAGGTCTATGCACTTATGTCCGGAGGGTAAATGAGTGAAATGAGGGTGACACCATCCAAAGGAGTGTGAGTTGACAAGTTTGATTCCTAAACACAAATAAAATACATAATTGTCTATTGAAACATACACATTGGTGTGTACATAGATGAAAGAAGATTAGAGTTTAGTTGTAAGTTTAAGAGTTGGTGTTGCTGTAATGTTGATAAAGAGATGATTGTGTAGTGTTCCTATATCCCTAATAGGCTCTGCGCACTGGAATAACATACACTATAGTTTTGACATAGGACTGAGGTCAGTATGTCTCTACCGAGTATATTAAACTTAATTGTGTGTGTGCCAGCTAACTCAGAGGTCACTAGAAACTTTCTCGAATGAACAAGAAGGGATTAGTCTCTGACAACCGCATAAACATGACAACTTTGTTTCCTTTAGAGTTGGAACAATATCTTCAGAGTCGTGGAAACAATAGATAACTATTTCGCTCAGTCAATCGTGCATGCGTCGTTACTACAGAGTTACAGAGAAATAGATAGACGGGGCGTTTCAATAAAAAGGGTTTATTGAACAGTCTTATTTCTCATGCAAAAGATATGAACTGCTACAATCGTTAGAATGCGAAGTATAATGCGTACAGCGCAAACAGTAATATAAAATAATACTGTAATAGGATGATCTGTTGCTATGACATATATAAAAATATATACATAAATAACACAGGCTAAAAATACTCAACTGGTGCTTCTAAAATAAGCCTACCCCAGTGTAATTAACCTAATTCTAGTACAAGGGAAGAAGTAGGTGCTGTTTTAGAATAAGTTTAGTTTCGTTTTGCCAAGAATTGCCAAAGGTTTCTCTAGGTTCTAATCAGCTCCATACCTTAGAATGAGAGAGGTTGGTATCTCTTTCCCGGGACTCGATTCTCTAACACCCCACAAGGGGAGTCAAAAACACTGGAGTTGGATTTTCGGCCGGGAGGATGACAGCGTCTGGTCAGTGCGTCGTCAGCTGGGGAGATGACTTCCTTCGGGACTTGCTGTGGCAAGCCGTGTCATGCAAGTAGGTAGCCGAACCGCACCGTGCCTTGCCATAGCAAGTGAAGGTATATTTATACCTTGAGGGTGTTTAGGAATGCCAGTATTGACGTAAAAGTTGGGCATAGGAACGTCATGAATGTACCCCTAAGGAATAGATGTTCATGCATGATAAATGAGTTCTTGGAGAAATCAATATCCAAGCAAGGGGAAGCCCTAAAGGCTTAAGAGTCTGGTTTTCCAGGAACTCGTTGTGACGTAGATGAACGGATGTAGTAGTCATGCCTGTATTTGGGTAGCATGGACTATGCCTAAATAAGAACTGGATTTCTATGCCTATATAAGGGCAATGTGAGTTGTACCTATATAAGGGCATGAATCAGGAAATGCATACGGAATCTAAATCGATACACAACAATTGGTGATGTCATTTTGAGTCATTGAGGTCCTTGAGTAGCACTTGCTTCTTCGGGTAGCTCTTCTAAGAGGTGAAAGATGGTCCTGTCTTATCTCCACAGGTAGGTTGTTCATATTTGTGGAGCATGGTTCGAGAATGAACGTGACAGTGTTGATATTTTTTTGTAGAGTTGGGTTCATAAGTGGAGCTTGTTTGTGCCACAAAGAGGTCTATTTGTTACAGTTAGTAAATGCTTCTTATTTAAAAAGTAGGGTGTGTTTAGCTGCAGCGCTTTAAAGAAAATATGCACCAATTGCAGTGGGTGTCCAAGGTGGGCCATTTAAACTAGATCAGTGCACGTATGGTGTGCAGGAATGCTATTCCACACAGACTTTGGACAACTTGTTGCAACTCTTCTGTAGCAATTTATATCTTAATTGATCTTAGGAATCTTAGCTGATGATGGGGAAATTTGGAATTGCGGAGAGTTTTAGAGCAAAGCCTCACATCTTCCAAGTCTGCCTGTCACTTCCTTGTAGTGGTGCTTTTGGAATTGTTACTTAAATGATGAATTCTACTTTGTTTTGGTTTAGTTTTTAATGGTGTTTATTCATCCAATTTAGAATTTTCAATATGCCTTTCTTAATGAGATCAGTTGATAGATTGTCATTTTTTAAATAAGTGTAGTTGTCATTGATGTACCAAAGGTATGGGTGAAAATTCTTTAGAGGTTCCCCATGTGGGTTGAAACGGATTGGAGGTAGTACAGACCCCTGGAGTATGCCAAAAATAAGGATGTATGACATTACAACACAGGCTATTACAACGCCTGCCTTTACAACGCGGTTTTTACATCGCAAACCTTTACAACGCATAGCGCTTAGAGGTGCTGGATAGAGAAAAGTTTAATTTTCTATTCCAACTCCAGTCCCCGTGGACACTAGGGAAGGTGTTGGATAGAAAATTAAACTTATTCCCTAACCTAGAGCACCCCCCCAGCGCAATGCGTTTTAATGGTTTGCGTTGGAATGACCGCGTTGTAATGGTAGTGCGTTGTAAAAGTTTCGTTGTAAAGGTTGTTCACCCAAAAATAATGGTTATGGGGACTGAGTAAGTGTGCTTATCTGATTCGTCTGAAGTATCCTTCTGTAGCCCAGCTGATCTTGGTAATATATTGGGACCTTTGTGGCCCACGGCTGACAGCCAGTCTCCTCCTGTCATCAATACCAAAAACTCTAGTATTAAACTTGCGACTAAGTCGTATTGTGCCCTACTAAAGACAGTACATGTAGAAATGTACTTGCCTAATGTTTTAACAAAACTCTTGCCAATAAGTAGACCATTCGGGTTACCTGAATTTTCCTTGTTGGCAAGATCGCCCAATTTAGGATTAATCCTCATAAGGCTGGCCCTTCGTCTTTCGGCAATTAGCCCGGCCTTGGCGTTCCCCAGCAGGCATAGGGGTTCCTTGGCTGCAGCCCCTGAGTAATACAACATCCATGGGCATGCTCTCAAAAGAAGCTTCCTCAGCCATGTCTAGGATACTGGCCAGCGGAGCCAGGGTCTCTTTTTCTCTTAGCAAAAAAAGGCTTCTACAGCCTCCTTTAGGGAGGATTTATGCTTCCTTTCCAAGTATTTCTTAAAGATGTCTTCAATAAGGTCAGAGGCAGGGGGGCTCTGAGAAGCTGCTTCATCTGCAATTACAAAAAAGAGAAACAAATATACGTAGTTAGAATACCTTGTTTCAGGTTTCCTTTTACTTTTTTTTATACTAGGGAAAAAAAACAAATATTTCCAGCCGCTCCGTTACGCATTGTTCCCAAATGGCAACAGTAACTCAAACCGCATTCCCAAGGCAATGCTCTTTGGGTTCCAAACAAGTTAGGCAGAAAGGGCGTCAAGCCCAAGGAAATGGCCACCAAAAACACAGAGTCCTCGAGTCCTCTTTCCAATTCTATTGAGGACTTAGCGTTATCTCAGAAGGAGGCCCGTAACACACATCAACAGTAGCTTCTGCCAGATGCGACTCTCAAGCTCTGCGAGGCCCATCTTGAAGCCTGCTCGGAAGCAAGATTTCTCTCCCCGCCCACGCACCCTTCAAAAGGCACTGCGGGCTGAGGGGAAATGCTCAGAATGCGCAAGCGCCTATAGGGCCTGTAGTAGGCCCACCAAGTAAGCCTGAAGAGTCGCAAAAGGAGCCTGGCTGGGTCGACTGAACGTATACCTATCTTGGCAAAGAAAAAGACAGTAATCGGGGAGCCAATAAGGCAAAGACAACATTCAAGAAGAAAACAATTTTAAAAAATCATAAATTAGGAGGGGTGAACTAGAAAAAACATGCATACCTACAATAAAGTAAGTAAAAGTTGATAAAGCATGAACGTAATTAAAGCACAAAGTAAAGACATAGCAAATTAAAGCAAATTAAATTCATACATGGAGCTATATACTGTTTTAAAACTTTTAAACTGGAATGTTTTGCTTATAATGTTTTGTATGTTACTTAATGGGCTGCATTTTGTTTGTTTATGCAATTTATAAAGCGCACAGCTACTCCAAGAGTGTCCCAGCATGAACCATGTGATGAAGGTTGGAAAGGACTACTAGATAAAAAGAAACATCTTCAGTCTCTTCCTGAAGCTCTTGGGGTCCTGAGTGCTGCGGAGGTCCAAGAGAAGCAGATTCCAGGCTGAGGCTGCCCTAAAAGTAAGAGAGCACCCTCCAACTCTCTTAAGGCGAAATCGCGCGACGGGTGCAAGAAGCTGCGTTGCTGAACACAGCTGTCTAGAAGGAACATAAAACCTGAAGAGCTTTCTCAGATAAACAGAACCATGTTCATACAGAGCTAAGTGTGCCAGGACAAGGGATTTAAACTTCACTCTTTCTGTCACAGGTAGCCAGTGGAGATTGCGCAAGTTTTTCGTCACGCTGGCCTTTTAAAAATATTAAGAAGAGTCCTGGTCGCGGCATCCTGGACTACCTGCAGTCTGTTTAAGAGATAGCCCTACAGGTCCACGTACAGAGCATCAGCATAATCAATGCATGATTATATCAGAGCATGAGTAACCGTTTCCCTTGCTGACCTAGGGAGGAAGGGTAGAAACTTTCTGAGGGATTTAAGTGTGCCGAAGCACTGACCGGGCAGAAATACAAGGTTTATGCATAATGATAGTCTCCGGTCGTGTAATGAAATCATGATTCTCTTTGTACGGTAATGCGAGAATCCCTATTCTTTCTCGGAGTTGTCATCTTCATCAGAGTTGATGATGGATTATGTGGCAAATGCAGAAAATCCATACATATGCAAAAACGTAGCAGCAGAAAAATCACATAATTTCAATGGCCCTGCTTATAGTCTGCACATGCTTAGTAAAACTGAAATTACCAGCATCATTTGTAGTGGTCTGACATTTTTGATAAAGATGACACCTTGTCCTAATACATCTGTGCTGATGACTGTACTAGATTTATTATGACATGCACCTAGGGGGCTCCTTAGTGGTGCCCCCTGAAAACCTACAAGTCCTTTAGTGTGCTAGCTGACTGGTATCGTCCATCCGGCCACCATTGATGAGTTTCTGACCCCCTGTAGGTAAGAGTCTGCACTCTCAGAGACCATAAACAATTCCTGCTCCAAAGGAAGGTGTTCACACCTCCCCCAGCAGAAATGGCTAGTGAATTAGCATGTCAAGGCCAGAGGCTTTAAACCTTTGTTGAGTTAGATATGCAACAGCGGCTTCCTCCCAGACCTGTGGAACGCCACCCCATAGGGTCCATTTGTCACCATAGCAGTAGGAAATTAGTTAGTCAAAAGGCATGTCACTTTTTCAGGTTGGGCACACCCCTCAGGTGGGCCACCTGAAGTGGACAGCCAATGAAGGTTTTCACAAATTTGAATTTGGTGAAACTAGGAACTCTGGGTCAGGTTTATGCCCACGAAAGTAGTCATAAAGGGGTAAGTAGCCCATTGGCTATAACCCTACACTCCATTACCAGCTCCTAAATTCAGTATTTAGGTATACCACTGATACCGGGAACTCAGATTCGCCTACTGGGGACGGAAGGAAGGACAAAGTAAAGCATTCACTGTGAGAATACAGGACTGTACCACTATTTGGCACCTAATCCTGCCTTGCTGCTGTAACCTCGACAGTTGTATCAACCTGACTCGTCCAAAAAGCTGAACTCCTCCCAAAGCTGTGAAGGACCATCCAGCAACTTCAACAACCAGACAGCATTTCTCTGGGGGTGGGGAACTATCCCCCTGCATCTGCAGGCACCAAAAGCATCTGTCAGGTAACCCGTTGTGAGAGGCTGGCTTAGTATATAGTGCTCACTTATGTAAGGGTAGCACCCTGCACTAATCCAGACAACCCTATGGTTATCTTAGTAGTCTTATACAACCTTAAAAAACTCTTTAAGTGGTAGCTGTGGAGAGCAGTCTTCCGGCTTAGTCCAGAAGGAGTGTAAAGCAGCTTGTTTTACTAGAACTTAATCTTATGGTATAGGTTACGTGAAAAAGAACCACACACTATAGTTATAAAAAATAGGTATTTATTATTAACACTCATAACATAATGTATTATCTACTACCCGGAGATACAACCCAATACACACAATACTTTGTCAATAGAATTCGGAAATAGCACAGAATACACAGTGGTCCCCAGGAGGAGACCAACTCATATACTAAAATAGTGGAATGCGAACCATGACGTAAGTCAAGAATGGACTCAGAAGACATAGAAGAGCTGGGGACCCAAGAAACCACCCATGGTGAGTATCTAGGAACACAACTGCATCCACAATGTTAGTCAGTAGGTAAGTCGCAGTTGCAATTTTAAAGAAGAATGACCCTTCCCAGCAGACCCCGAAGAAACCAAGTGGAAAATGGAAGGTTGAGAGTCACCCCACCTGTGGATACCCCGTGAACCAGGATGCCTACACCAGAGAAGCCAGGTGCATAGGTATGAAGTGATGTCGGAATCCGCCCTAGACCACAATAAAGGACCTAAAAAAGATGCCATGGCGAAGAAGGTGAAAGTATCCGGTGGAACTCAATGGTGGATTCAAGGTGTGAGGTATCTGCAAGCAGAGTGGACAGAGTCTACGCCACTCATGAGTGACCAGGAGGCATAGAAGACGAATGCCCACCAATGTCGACGATGCAGGAAAGTTGATGGTGCCCTTGAAATTGCATCTGTACGGAGTAGGCGACGCAGAGGAGGACCAGGAGCCGTGCACAAGCTATCCCACGTCAGATGTCAAGAGCCATGGGGTCAGTGTCCGGCAGGGGCACCAACAAGTCTTGACAACGACAACCAATGAAGGTCAAGAAAAAGGTGCAGAATCTAGACCAGCTAGGTCCAAGTGACTCACCCCGAGCAGGTAAGTCAGGTAAGACCCTAAGCAAGCAGGGGAGGCCACTGGAACCAAAGAAGACCCTTGAGAGGACCTTGAGAAGCTCACCAAAGGATGCAGGCTGTAACGGGGTGTCCCCGTATCCGCTACCCGTGGTAGGAAGCGACCCTGTACTGATCCCTGGAGCTAAGAGTACACCCTCACTCACCCCCTCTTGTCTCCCTCAGCAGATGGACTACCGAGGGAGTGCATCCGAGACTGCATCATGCACGGAGGGTGAAAGGGACTGGCCCTTTAACACTCAGGCAGAGGACGAGTGGGCGGGGTTCCAGAACGACGGAACGCCGTCAAATGCGGAAACACAGCGAGACGAGGTGTGCTTGTACACCCAGAGTGGCGAGGAAGAGAGAGGTTGGAGGAAGAAGGAAGCGAGTTGGAGAAGTGAGTCGAAGCAAGGAGAAGAGGTCCTGTCTACAGAGGGGACGCCTGGAGGCCACCGGCCCCACGAGCCGCCCAGCCACCCACCCGGGGGAGGTGTGTGGCTTGCCCAGGTGCGTAATACGATCCGGGGCTGGGTGGGACGGAAGGGCGGTCCCGTTGTGAAATAGCGGTTCCCCTTGTCCCGGTTCCCTGCGCTGCGCACCCCCCTCCCCGCACTTGTAGATAGCGTCAGAGCACGGGTTGGATTTCTCCTCACTCCCTTTCCCCGAGTGTTGATACGGGTTGGATACCCCCCTCACACCCTGCCTTTCTTTTGTTTTCTTCCGGTCCCTGGAGAGGAGACACCAAGACGGAACAGGAAGACTCCCATCCCCGACGAAGCCAGACCGGCTATCGGAGGTCCAGAACAGTCGAAGCCCGTGACAAGAGGAGCTCTCGAAGTCGGTCCCCCCCGCAGAACCACCTTGCCCAGAAAGACTTGTTCTGATATTTTGTTTGACTCAATAAAACCCGTGGTAACCAGAACCCGACTGTTGCCTTTCCCTTCGGTCAGCGCGAACCCCGGTCCCTCCCAGGTTACACAGGCCTACGATGCAAAGGATGCGAAGCAGGCGAAAATCTTGGCTGCAGGGATGCTTGAAGTTGGAGTTGCTTGGAGCCCAAAGATCTCTGGAGTAGAGATTCAAAAAGTTCTGGCAACGGCAAGTCATCTCAGTGCACAGGGGTTCTGTTCCAGCGGTTCCAACAAGGGATACTGGGCTCAAACTCGGTGTGAAGACAGTGCAGGCCTCGAGGGAGTTGCAGAGACACCACCTGTGTTGCTCAGCCTTTCGAAGTCCGTGGGAGCCCAGGATCAGCAGACCGGTCAGCTGCGTTTCGGTACCTGCAGATGCAGGGAAGTGACTCCTTCACTCCAAGGGAAATTCCTTCGGGTGTCTTGGATGTACACAGGCCTTGTGAAGAACCTACATAGAGCACAGACACAGACGTTGCGGCTGATTTGCAGGACGACGAGACAAAGGGCAGCAGGAGTCTTCCCGCAGTCTTGATTGCCAACACCAAGTCAAGAGAGGTCCAGAGTGGCCAGACGGTTGAAGTTGAAGTGGTATGCGGTCAGAATCTTGTCCCACGACAAATCTAGGGACCCACCCACAGGTAAATCCTTAAGTACCCGAAGGAAAGGGTTGGAATGTTTCAGGGGTTCCTCCCAGAGGAGGGGCTGGACAGTGGGGAGGATACTTTGTCCAATTGCGCACCAGAGCGGGAGCCAATGGCTCCCTGAACTGGTTTGGACTGGAGTATGCAAAGAGGGCACCAAATGTGCCCCTCAAGCAGCCTGAGTGGCACTGGCAAGCGCCACCCCACCCTGTCCCGATACACTAAGTTCTGTCTGGGAGGTGATCACACCTCTCTGTGACAGGATATCTATTGTTCTGCATTCCTCTGCTCGAGCTTGGCTCAGCAGCAGGAGGGCAGAATCGTGGCTCTGGTCGGCAGCAGCCATAATTTGCAGTCTGAGTCTAGAAGACTTGTACCGGGAGCACAGAGATCCTCCCGGAGGAGCTTTACAGTGCATGGAATCATGCCTCCCACACCGTTTACGGTGTTTGGTTATGAATCCAGCATGTTTGATACCAAACACGGGAGGGTTTGTTACAGCCAGTTTAGAGATGGTCATTGCGTAATGACGCATGGCCACTCTATGTATCTTAATGGCTGATGCACATACAACCCGGGAGAATGGACTGCGAAGGTTGTACGGGTGTCCTGCACATTTATACTTTGAACCGAGCACCCTGCCTTCAGGATCGAAAGGCCTATCTTATGGGTGAGTTATAGGTTTTAAGTGCAGTGACCTTAGATATAAGGAAACATATATCTGTCGTAAGGGATGCTAGCATCAGCTTACACAATGGCAGGCCTGTAGTCACAATTTGAGTGGTCTTCCATGGGTGGCATAATGCATGCTTCAGCCCATGGGGGAAATCTGGTGCACCTATGCCCTAGGTACCTTAGTACCAAATACCAGGAACTTATCAGGGTACCCTAGTAGTCAATCTGGAGTGTACGTTAGTACTCTCCATGTCCAATTTAGGGAAAGAGCACTAAGGTCCTGATTCGCTGGATCCCAGCCAGATTAGTCAGTAAAACATAATGACCCCAGCAAAAAGTGGGGGTGACCATGAAAGCAGATCCTACTTACCTACACCCATGCTGTTGTCCATCGAACCCACCGAAGGAGCTGTGTGACAAGAGGAGGTCCCTGAGGCTCTCGGAGGTCAGCTTGTCTCTCAGGCGAGTTTCAAGACGCTAGAACTCCTGCCCCCCCTCCACCAATACACTGATATCAGGGCTCTTGTGCCCATCAAGGGTTGTTTGTGCCCAGCTGGTACACCACTGCCGCCAAAACGTACCTGCATGTCGAGGGACTTTGAGAGGGATGTACTCCACTCCGATAGTGGCACTTCTGTGTATCTTTTCCCTCCTCTGCAGGTACTGTGAGAGCCTCCAATGCTAAAGTGGACCACCAGCCAGCACCTCTGCACATGAGCCCCCTAAGTCCGAATACACGTCTTGACCTGTGTCCCCTTGGCCTAAGAGTCCCCACAAGCTGAGCCCCCCTTTGGTTTCTGACAGACCTCCCCCCAACCCCCCACGGCCCCCTTTGAAGATTCTGTTGTTTTTACATGTCCCTTTAAACTTTGACAGCTGACCGCACTCGATTCTACAATCGCGAACAGCACCTCTGCACCCGGATACTCCTGGGTAAGTAAACCCGAACTGCTGGCGGTACTTTGGACCTTGGCCCCCAAGCACCTTAAGCACCTTAAGCCCTGAAGGTACCTTCTTTAACCGTTTGTAAATCTACCACAAGCAAAACTGACTTATTCCTAATTGTTACTAGGCTGTAAACACACATTGTGCACTAGAGTGATAGTCGGTCCCAATCTGGGTATTACTAGCCTTAGTTTCTGTCAGTGTTAGAAACAACAAGCTTTCTTCATCAAGAGGATTAGATGTACGTGTTGTATGGTTAGTTGGGGGTAATATTTCCTTTTTTATACAGGAAGATAGTTTCTTTTAATCATCCATGCCCTGGTTTTACTGTCTGTGTGAAACCTCAAGCATTTATATCATATGGTTAATGTTATATTACTCATGTGTTCCACGTCCCACAATCACCCTGTGTCTATGCTTTCTATAGTACAAACTGAGTAACTGCTAAGAATCTGGATTCAGGTAGTTACAGATTTCTGTCCCATTCAGGACTCCTAGTAGTAAAGCTAAAACCTAGTATCAGGTAAATTAATAGTGTGATTTGGGACACTCCCAGCC
Source organism: Lissotriton helveticus (assembly GCF_964261635.1). Lineage (NCBI taxonomy): Eukaryota > Metazoa > Chordata > Amphibia > Caudata > Salamandridae > Lissotriton > Lissotriton helveticus. Next base: position 573,143,658 of record NC_136061.1, on the reverse strand, counting down.
TTTACATTGAAGTGAAAGGGAAGATGTTTTGCTGCTTGATTGCCATATTTCCAGGTTGGGGTCTTGCTGTTGGCATCATATAAACATTATATATTTATGCTTGTTTTATCTGAGTTGCACTATTATCTATATTGATGTGGTACATGACAAGCATGTTGGTTTGGCAATGTTTTGCCAACTATATGTCTTTGGTGCCATGATGTAGGCATGAAGGCGTAAGTGCTCTGTTTGTGAAGTGCCGTCTATGGATTGCTATTTGTAAGTGTGTCTGGAGCGATGCTGTTTAATGAAACTCTTCAGTAAATAGTTCTGTTGAATATTCAGTTAAAACCGGATTGAGGGATATTGAAAGTGCATGGGGTGTAAAGACTGTCTGTAATGAACTGATTAGGAAGATGTATGGTGTGTTTGAGTTTTGAGCTATATGTACTTCCTAAAATAGCTGTTCTCCAAACAAGAAGTGGTAAGTATGCATGTGAAAATTAAGCAGGGCCTGCTTGATGATTAGCCACTCCTATAGGTAAGTAGAGTAGGCAATCAGACTTCAAAATAGCAATTTTAGGACCATCTACTTGGCTAAAAGAGGTACATCAATTTATATGACTAAAGCATGACATTGTGTAATTCATAGTATAGACATTTAGTCTAACATGTATCATATGACTGCAATAGGACTTGTGTCCAATGTGTACTGTTGGTGCAGTGTAACTTAATATGGATGTGTGGCTGAGGTGGCAATGATTAGCCAAGTATATGGCTTGCAGCCATCTTGTGCACATGATGGGACCTGTAGGTTATGTCTTATTGGTACTGTAAGTGTGGGGGTGAGTTGTGAATGAAATTTGATAAGGTTATGCTACCAAATGTGGGACACGTTACGTCAACAACATAGCCTGGAGCTACATTGTGTGCATGATGGAACCAGTGAACATCTAATACCAAATGTCGGTTTGACATCGATGTTTTGCCTGCTATCATCAGCTGTAGAGTTTTCCTGTGGGAGAAGTATATAAGGAGATTGCTGGCCATGATCACCTCGGTGTACAAGGCTAAGGACATGTATGCAAAATATATCCTTAAGGGGAACACTTGGACCATTTGAAGTGCTCTTGATAATGTGGTAAGAGGTGAAAATGGGCAGTCATAGAGAAAAGATCCCTGTTACCATCATGATTATATACCCTTCAGACATAGGCAGATCCCAATAAAGTCTGGGGAATTCGTATACCTTGCCTTGTCTTCCCACCCACCCCCCAGGGCAAATCCTGGGAATGTTCATGAATGCAAATTGTACATATCAGTAATTTAAGTTTTATGGCTTTAGCCCCTGAGGTCTTGTTGTGATGTTATCAATTATGGAGAGATGCTTTTTTAGAGGCTTCCACACTTTCCTGAATTCCATATGTTGTTTATTGAAGTCATGTTATTTACTCCATCACTAATATCATCCACAGTTGGTAATACCATCTGTCCAATGGTTCAGGGTTTTTTTCAGTTAGCTGCCATTAGTTGTTTGTTTTGTTCTCTGATCTCTAAGAACAATAAGGGTCCCATCTGATGACTCCAGATATCACAAGCACTTATTTTAAGTTTCAGACATGACTATCAAATGTGAACAACTGAACTGTCCTTCCCTTCACATCTCCAGCATTCTCCTCTTGTGTTTGGATATATCACCTTCAGTTGTGGCGTCAGATCCAAGTTGTGCATCAATTTATTACCCTACTCTTAGTGAATTACTTTCTTATGGTTGCACGCAATGTCTCCCCAAAGGTTTTCACACTTTGTCAACTAACTTCCCCTGTAGCACCTTCTCCTGGGCGATCTGATATCCCCACCTTATTATCCTTTACGTTTCTTTATACTTTTGGACATAGTCAGTGTTGTCCCTTTTGATGCTGCACATTTTTACACATACATTTTTATCTCTGAGTGCCCTTTTGCTCCGACCTGTTATTGGGGGTATTGGCTCAATGCCACAACTGTGGATTGTATCCTGTTCTGTCAAAGTAAACGTTCTTGCATCGTTAAGAGTATTTTAATTTCCCTTTTTACAAAAGAGTTCACTAAGAATTAAGCATTCACCAGTTTTCCATTGTTGGAATGCCTGACACTCCAGGGCTGTGTGTAGAGCAATGTGAATAGGAAGGGAGTACTATCTTTGCACTAGGGTGCCTATTATGATACTGGAATAGGAGTTTTGGACCTAGATTGTTTAGTGCACCATAGGTCATTGTAAGAAAGTGCCATCTTTCTTGTATTGGTATGCCCCCACTTTTTTCTGAACTGGTGATGTACTTTGACTGAGTGTGCCCTGGGTTCCTGCCAACCAGGTACTCAGGGCCTGTGTTCCTTCCCTAAAACTATGCTGAAACAAAAGACCCAAGTGGCATCTCTGGCCACCTGTCAGCCCCTAGTAAATGGTACCCTAGGTACCCAGGGCATGGTGACCAGGGAAGACCCCTGAGGGCTGCAGCAAGCACTTATTGTGCCACCCTCCGGGGCCCTGTACCCTGGCACCCCCAAACTGCCTTTGCAGGCTGAGTGCCTAAGTACAGAACTAAAACAAGAGTCGACATGGCACACATCTCTGTGTGCCATGCCCACAGGACCCACTGCCCTGGCATACGTCAGTCACCGCCCTAGCTGGGTGCCCTATGCCAGAGGTGAGGGCACAGGTGCATGAGCCCTGTGCCCCTACAGTACCCAGGGCCATTCCTGGGCACTGTAAGTGCAGTGATGCCATTAAGAGTATATGGTGCTGGGAGGTTGTCATCACGAACCCCACAGCACCATAATGGCTACACTGAAGACTGACAAGTTTGGTACCAAACTTCTCAGCACATTAAACCCTCACTGATGCCAGTGTGGGATTTAATGTACAATGCACCAGAGGGCATCTTAGAGATGCCCTCCAAAACCCGAACCTACAATCCACGTCTGGGTTGAGTGGCTGCAGAGGCTGCCACACAGCAGATATGTTGCTGGACCCCTGGGTGGAGAGCCCTCCTGCTCTCCTGGGCCTTCAACAATGCACATCCTGGGCGAGGTGCTATGTCTCCTCCCCCAGGATGGACAGGGGGTAGCTTCAAAGGCATGCCGCCTCTGAGAGCTTCTCCAGACCATTTGCTGTACCCAGCAACTGGCCCCCACCAGTTCTGCCCCCACTCTGGCGGGAAGACTGGCGGGAAAAACTACGACAGGAAGGGGGGGTGCCAACCTTTGCCAACATCACCCCTCAGCTGGAGGAGGCGAGATGAAGAACGACCCCGGGCTCCGGCCATCTTGTAGATGGGGAGCCCTGCCCAATCCCAGCTAGACTCCTGCCCCCCTCCCACAGGAGAGGAGCAGGCTAGGGAGTGTACTCACCCCAGGACAGGGACCCATTGGTCCCTGCCCTTGCCCTACCTGTAACACCCCTAAATTTAGTATTTAGGGGCTCCCTGAATCTTCCTTCCTTAGATCCCTATACCAAAAAGAAGAAAGAAGATCAAGAAGAAAGAAGACCCGCCGTGCAGCTGCTAACAACAGGACAACAACAACTGACTTGGCCCCAGCCCTACCAGCCTTTTGATCCTGGAACCTGCTCCTGCCTAAACCCGGCGACCCTAGCTGACAGCAACCTTGGGACACCCAGAGGACCTGCCTGCCTTGACCCTCTTGAAGATTGGGACTCCCATCAGCAGAGGCTCTGCTGCAACAACCCACCTGGTGCCCACCAGGAAGCTCCGGACCAGCCCACTCTGCACCAGCCGAGCCCGGGCCGGGCCAACCTGAACCAAGACTACAAGGACGTCCCCCCGGCGACTGGGACCCGAAGTCCAGAGCCCAAAGACCCTCCTCAACGAACCAGCCGACGCCTGCAGACTCAGAACCAGGGGCCACCCCAACCACGACCAGCCGAGGGTAAGCTTTTCCGACACTCAAAAATACCCCTGCACCCGGCGCCCTACAGCCCCCTGTGCCACCCTGTGGGGTACCTACTTGTGCTCCAAGATCCCAACTTACCTCTCGAAGTGCTGGTCGCCCCTGGAGAGTCTCCGTCCCCGAGCCTGCAGCCTTTGTTCCCTTTTCAAGATCCTCATTGGATAACATTGAGCGCCCGACGGCTCAAAAGCACACTGCACCCAGCCGCCGAAGAGCCGCTGGCTGTGACCCCTGTGTCCTATCCAACTTCCCCCTTGCCCTGAGCAAGTGACCCGGAGCCCCTTTCCCAGAGCCGCGTGGCCTGCTAGCCAGCGGCCCCCTTTCCCTCATTGGATATCATTGGGCCTACCTACCTCTGCACCCGGTCGCCCCTGTGCCGCTAGGATTGAACTAACTGTACTTACCTGACCCTGGGGGACCCCTGAGTCTATGCCCGGAACCTGAACTTCACCTACCAAGTACTCACATGGAAACTGGTAATTCACTTGCCTGCCAAGGACTTGCTAGAGCTTGGACTGCGTTGGGAACAGACCAGTTTCCGATACCTAGGTGTACACGTGGCCTCGTCAGAGGAGCAGTCCCTCGCCCTAAACATAGACCGGGTGATTAAGTCTCTTCAGCAATCCTTGTCCTTTTGGAACACCCTACCGCTGGTTTTTCAGACCCTCAATACGCTGCTCACGTCCCTGCTCTGGGCGGGTCGGCGAAGCAGAGTTGCCCTCCGTACTGTTGAGCGCTCCTTTGAGGAGGGGGGTTTGGAGGCCCCACGCTTCGATCTTTACTATTACGCAGCACAGATACTTCCGGCTGCCAGGTGGTTTGAAGATACGGATGTATGGGAGATGCAATTACTAGCAGGTAGGGCGACTGTACAGGAGCTTCAGCTGGCACTGATGCGTGGGGCAGGAGCCGACGCCGAGCTTCCCTATGTGGTGAGACACACGGCGGGCGTATGGCAACGTTTTATAGAAAGGGTCCTACGTTCGGCCCCTTTTCACAGGGACCTACCGATCTGGATATTGGCCCCAATGGTAGAGATTGAACACCAAATGTCCTTCCGAGAATGGAGAGACAGAGGCAGTGAGGTCTTAGCAGATCTATACCCCTCAGAGAGCTTCTTGAGATACGAGCAGGCAGAGGAGTCATTTGGCCTAAGTGGCGGACAATACTTACATTACCTAGGGTTGTGTTCTATTGTGCGCTCGGTCTGGCCGCAGTGTCCGGAGATACCTCCGATGACCCATACCTTGCATATCATATTATCCAGCAGCAGAGGACGTAGATTGATAGCCTTGCTGTATGTGGCTATGAAGCGTGATTCCGTCCCCCCGGTGCCACCGGCATGGGCGGCCTGGGAGGCAGACCTGGGAGCACCTCTGGATCAGGGACAACGGACGCGTATAGGGGTCTTGACGCGGCGGGTGTCCTGTAACGCGCGCTTTAAACTTATCCATTTTAATTTCCTGCACCGCACCTACCTTACCCTGAAGGCGGTGAGCCGCTTCTCGGAGGATAGGAGGGACAACTGCCCTAGGTGTAGCGCAGGGGAAGCGGGGTTTTTGCATCTGGCCTGGGAATGTCCACTGGTGGGGAGGTTTTGGACAGGGGTTGTGGCTCGTATAACGGCCACCACTGGCCTCCGAATCGAGCTAACACCCTTACATTGTCTGCTGGCATTGGTCCCAAAACCAAGGAAGCGGTAGCTTTCATATAAATTGTTGCAATTAATGCTTGTGCTAGCTAGGCGGAGGGTCGCCATCACATGGATGGGACAGAGGGCCCCAGACGTAGACACATGGCTCAAGGATGTCAGGGAATGGTCACTCGCGGAGGAAACACACATGCAACACACTAGGAGGGATGAGAAATTGCAGGAGGACCTGCTGGCGTGGCGAGCCATGTGTATGTCAGGGTTGGCTGCAGTAGAGCACTCCTCACATAGTGACTCGGAAGGGACTAGTGGCGATTTATTCTCTGAGCAAGAATCTGTGGGAGCGGGGGAGGGGCCACTTGAGGGCTGTTCGAACAATGCATGAGGATGGGTCTGGCCTGATTTCCTCACGAGAGCATATGTTACCTGCTTGTTATACTGCTGTACTGCATAAACTTGTGTGCTTTCAGATGTTGTCCTAATCCGAGATGTGCCATAAGGAGAATGTCGAACTGTGTGCAAATGTATTTAACGATGCCTAGGTGGGGGTTTCTTTTATGTTTTTTGTCTTTTGCAAAAATCTGAAAAATAAAGTTTTAAAAAAATAAAAAATGTTTTTAAAAAATTCACTTACCTGCCATTAGATGACATTGACTCGTTTTGACTCGAAAATTTTCTAAGTGTGAAGTTTTGAAAACTGGAAATACTCACATAAAATCATCCAAAGTCCGAATTCCGAAGTACTCACCTGTGACTAGGGGAGAAGCCAGTACTGTACCCTTTCAGCCCAGTACTGAACAGCAAAAGTAATCCCTAGCGGGTTTACCGGTAATCTGTATTTTCTCCATAGGAACCCATTGTATGCTTTTTCTATTACATTTCTTCTGTCTACTTTTGAAAACTGAAAATATTCCTTAAAAATCGTACGAAATACTGAAACGCAATTACCTACCTGTTTTGAGTTAAGTCCCCAGTGCTGGCCCTAGGAGACCAGTGCTGGGTTACAAAAGTAACACGATCGTACTTGCAACCTGAATTTTCTCCCATAGAATAACATTGTCAGATTTACATTGAAAAGTTTCTAAGTGTGAACTTTTAAAACAGCTTTATATTTATGAAAATTCACTACAGTAACTAAAACGTGTTTGCTAACCTGGTTTCAGCTTAGACCCCAGGACTGAATCTCAGATCTAGTCCTGGAACTACTAAAGTAATCCATGAAGTAATCAACTGTACTTGTATGTAGAAAACCCATTGAGCTCAATGCTAGAGTGTGTTTTAGGATTGTGTTGCATACTACCTTTACTGTAATCCTTGTGTGCACAAACTTTATTTCTCCCTTGCAAAGTAATTACATGCGAGTACTCATACCAGTAAAGTATATTTTTATAACTGTTGGTTCTAAAAATAAAACAACTATATCTGTGGATATAAAAACAATTGGCCTGGAGTTCAGTCCTTGAGTGTGTGAAACCTTTTGCTGACTAAGTGTGTGCAAAAAATGCTTTACACTGTCCTCTGGTAGTGCCTTACTGCTCGACCAAGCTACCACTTTGGAGAGTAAGGTCAGTTCTGACTTTAACCTCTGTTATACCTCTGGGGTTGGTAGACTCTATACACACTGTACTTCATTCTAGTCCAGTATATATGGAGCCACTTTCTCACAGTCATCCCACAGCTTGATCAATATATAACAATTTTACATCTGTTTCGCTTGTAATAGTCTCATATAAACAGCTTGGTATTATCTCCAGAGGTCTGGAAAAACCTAGCCCTTCTCGGGACCTCAGCTTCAACATGATTTTCTGTGGAAATCCTTGCCATTTTATCTCCCCATGCAAATACTTCAATTTTCTTTTGATGCAATGCTGTTTCCTCTTTTGGGTTAAGAATCTGCATTCCGTAAAATAAATATATATAGAAGTCTCAGCAGGCATTCATTTTGACTGTGGCCAATCTCCCAAGCTAAGATAGATGTAGTGATTTCCAATTAATAAGGCTGTTACCGAAGGAACATGGCTGCCTGATGGCAGAATCCCCTGCCCACAAGGAAGAAAATGGCACACATCGGCGGAAGACACTTTTATGCCGAAATAACTGTAAGTTGGTCTGTTTCATGAAAAAAGAATAACTTGCTGCCACCTGACTGAATGCTGTCAAATGGCTACCAGGGATGGAATCATAAACATAATCAGATAGAAAAATGGACTTTAAAGGGAGGCTGCTTCTAGCGCCCCATCTGCGCTATATCTATTCTTGGTGAGTGCCTGGATCTCAGTCCTCTCTATATCTACAACTTTTAAATGGGGGATGACCATTAAACAAACACTGTGTACAATGAAGAGAACACAAGATGGCGACAGCGGATGGGTCTGTAGCATGTCAGGGCATTTTTTTTAAGTAGTTAAAATCATTTAATCACATATGCACAGAATAAGACAGCTGGGAGAGTGACCGCACCATAAGAGAAGAACAAGTCAGTCACAAATTACACACGCTGTGAGTCAATTCTTATAATACTAATTTTGGCAAACATCCATAACTTCAATACAATATTAAAAATAGACAAATCTTCCTGCTTTTGTGTTATGTCCCACCTAGATTGCACACATTTCCTTAAAGCACAGCTTTTTCCTGTTTTCGTGACTAAGTCATGCTACCTATAGAGATCTATATTTGGAACATCCTCTGCTGCTCTGAATTTCCTGCAACATATTCAAGTCACGAAGGTTCCCAGTAACACAGAATAGGAAAAAAAAACACTTAAGTTAGACTGCATTTAGAGCTTTTTTTGAAGCAAGCTGTAGATTATTACCAGATAAAATGGGCAACCTAAACATGCACTTTTAACCACACATGTAAACAGCCTCATACAAAATGTATTTCTTTACACTATAACAATGCTTCACAGTTTTTGGGAAAGAGATAGGCAAAACAGAATAATGAACAGAATGATTAGGGCATAAATCTAAATTAGGGTTTTGATTCCTTTCATTCCCCTCTCTAGTCGATTCTTCAACTAATTCACTACCCCTGTACATCTCTTTATTTGCTATTATAGGAAACATACTTCCCACCTTAGCTGTAACCTTCTTGCAACATGCTAAAATAATTCGAAATACTAGACGCATCAATAGCAACAGAAATATTATAGGCAACAATGCCTTAGACAACCCCGACATCCAGGATGGCACCAAGTCGAACCAGCCAGTGAACCACTCATCTGGAGTACCCCCTCTTTCTTCATCGGTGTATGCAAATTTTGCAAAGTCAATATGGCCTGAGTTAGGTTTCCTTCATCTTCATCTGTTGCTGGTATGAAAGTACAGCATACGAAATTAATCTTTTTACATACCCCTTCTTCGATTGCTGTCATCAGGTCCAAAATATAACGATGCTCCATTACCATAAGTCTGAATGAACGCAAGTCTTCTTTAATGGCATTAAAGCCATCTTCAGTTGCATTTATGGTCTTCGTTTCCTCTCACCTGGTAGTTTGGACCCAGTGAGAAGTTGATTTTGCTTGAAACACAGGTAACAGACTCCTCAAAAATGTTTGGGCATCATTGAACAACCTATACTCTTTGAGCACATCCTGCCACACTGAAGTTCCAAAGACATCCTTTTTCTTCTGTGATGATGCAGCACAGTTGATGCAAATGCAAATCTTTTATTTATTTTGCTGGTTTTACCATAGATGGGGGTTGCAAAGTCACCAATGAACAGATTCTGCTCCATTTGAGTGGTAGTTGAGTGTATATTCGAGCACCACACTGCCAGAGAAAGACCATCAGGCTGGAGGTAAAGCCCTGCATATCGACATTGTAAATAGTTGAGCTTCAATTGAGATTCTGTCCCACTCTAAGAATCCCATTTCCCTGAAAGTAAAGAGAAAATCTCATTGGTTTCACAGCCAGTTTAGGATGACGTTTAGTTTCAGTCCATTTATATCTCTATATGTTTTCATCACATACTTGCTGACTTGATCCTTTTATGCCATCAAATCTCATCTTGTTTCTGTGCCATTCCATAAAGATACGGACCTACATGTAAACTCTGCTTCAGTAAACCATTTATTATTGGCAAACACTGATGCTTCAATACTTAATACTGGCCTGGCTGCACAATCTGAGGGCAGTGGTTTGGTAGAATAATTATTAAAGGTGGATGGTGGATTAGATCTCTCTGGAATACCTCGTACCGATACCGCTTCCTCCCAATTTACATAACTATATTTCTGGCCTGCTCCCTTCATTCTGAATATCTCTTTCATTATCTCTGTTTTGTCTGTCAGAATTTATAAAATTTCAGGGGTTGTATTAAATCTAGTTGTATTAACTCGGGTAGTCACAGGACTAACATGAGTTGGCTGTAACTGCGCTTTTATCCTACACAAGAAAAGATGCAATATCCACATTCGCTATATTAAAAGGCACTTCTTTAGGATACACTACATGTGATGTTTCTGTGGCATGGGGAATAAGAGAACATACATAACAACTATCATTTTGTGTATAGGTACCTATATCATACATACTTTTATACCACAAACTATCAAGTAAAGAATCATGCAAGGGATGTATGTTTCATTTGAAACAGCTCTACGCAAGCATAATAGTTCTGCCCTTCAGGTACGGTCTTTTCCATTTACATAACATACAAAAAAAAATGACCAGAGTAAAAATACAAAAACAAATGACCAGAGTAATAATCATTACCACTGAACCCATTATTATAATACGACAAATATCATTACATTTGTCTCTTTATTGTGTCATTTATTCTTGGACCATTGCCTTTTCCCCTCTCTGTTGGAGTGAGGCCAAAAATTGAATAAGGTCTGTTAAGTCCACCCAGTTCCGCATCCCCTCCACTTTTACTGCTGTTGGCGTGCTTTGTGATACTTGATAGAGGGCTAGAAACTTGGGGTCTTTCCATGTCCTCACGAAGTTGCGCACAAATACCCTGGAACTGATGCTCATGGCTGTAGACAAAGGTAGAGGTGGTGCAGTACTGTCGGCCTGTTGTTGCTGAACTTGTTTAGAATGAACCTGTACAGCTTTTGTTAAGGCAGACATGAATGCATTAATTCCTTGTCAAATACTTTCTGAAGCAGACTTAGTATCAGAACAAATAATTCTATTTTGTTTGAAGGAAAAATTAGAATGCCTACCTGTTACGACTTGGCGAGGGTTCAAATGATGATCATTTGACTACAGAGCAAGGAGAAGGCAGTAAAGTCAATTCTTTTTGAGTGGCTCTCAAATTTTTAACACTTTGCTTTTTAATAAGCCATTCATCCTTTCAACTATTCCATTACTTTTTGGGAGGTTGTTGGACCTGGGGTCTCCAAGTCACATAGGGTAACTTGGCACTAAGTAGGAAGGCCTAACTCCAAGGTACATGTGTTAAGTTTGCGTCCCACCCACTCAGTAACTCAGTTTCCATCCATCCAAAAATGACACTACACCACTTCTGTTTAGGAAAATAAGAGCTGTTTTATAAAAATACTATGTTTACTCTTATTTATCTTATCAGTCAACTTCGTTGTTTCTCTTTCAAATCACATATTTCTCCATGTGTTCAGTTACATCAATAGCAAGAAAACTTCACATTACATTGCATTTGCTGGTACAGAATTCCCCTTCTCTCACTTTTAAATGACATGACTGGTTGACTTAATCCACAGATTTGAGTAACATTACATACATTTCACAATCCCAGGAAAGGTCTCAGATCTGGTTAACTCTCTCTAAAGATAGACAAGGTTGTACATTACCCCCTAAGATTTCAAGAACAGTATAGACCAATTGATGCGGGCTCTTAGTACCATTCCAGTCACTGGACCCTGGTGACACAGTGCACACAGCTGGGGATCTAAAGGGAGACAGACACTATCTTATTTCCCTGAATTACATTACTCAGCTTGCTCTAGCCTTTCAGATGACACATGGGATCCCCCAATCCCTTTTCCTGGGCCCACAATACTCTGTTTCAAATCAGCTCCCTCCTCATACTCTATTACACAGTCTTGCCTCCGGGATACTGCTCCTGGTAGTGCAACCTTCAAGTCAGGGGAACACTACACCAAGGGAGATGGACCTAGTGGGCCGGGGAAGTGTCTCAGTATCTCGCCAGGGGGATATCCTGCAGTCTCATTTTGGTTTGGCAGTCAAAGCTGGTGTTCTGCTGCAGACCCAGTCTGACGCTCCTCCTCCCTCCAGCCAAGCCCCTTTCCCTCGCGTACTTATTCTTTGAAGCTGTCCGGGGCCGGGTTTGCTCCAGACTCACCACCGGACTCTTTCCTCAAATGGCGCCTCCCTTGTGAGTCAGAACGGGGCAAACCAGCCTGTCTTGAAGTCGGGACACGCTGGCTTTGGGCTCCGTTTCTTTCCTCTTCGCCGATCTCACAGACGGGCCGTCGTCTCGCTGGTGAACGGCAGCTCTGAGCAGGCGCAGGGGAGTAGCGTCGCTAGGCGGGGATCTCCTCCTTCCGCCAGAGTGCGCAGTGGTCCGACTTCGAGCCTGCGCGATCGCAGGTCCTTCCAGCCTGAGTCTCCGCCCTCACTTGGAGACAGTAATCTCCTCACCGGTCCGGTGCAGCGCCACGCCAACACAGCAGCCCTCACACACTCCGATAAAGCGATCTGGCCAACGAGCGGGGCACACCTCAGGAGCCCTCAGCTTTCCCCACCAAGGCCACCAACAGCGGAGGAGGGATCCTCCAGCTGCGCCACTCGAAGAAAGGTGGGGGAGGACTCGGTGAGCTCAGCGCCGGTAGTAGGTTGACTCGAAGCACCAGGAGAGGTAGGAAATTAGTAGTCCTCTTCGTCCTAGCGCTAACCTTCCAGTGTTTCTTTTAAATTCGATTCAGTCTTTAGTACTGGACACGGGGGGGGGTCCAGGATCAACAGAAACGCAATCTAACTAGGTCAGGTCTGCAGGGAGAAGAGGCGGTGATACCATGAGGGGCAACCCTTACACAGCAGTCCACCCTCTGGATGTCCTACCCCCAACCAACGCCACAGCCTGTACTCTAGTTGACCCTCTCTGAATGACAAAATGGTCGCCCCACAGTTGGCCTTTTATAGGCTGACCTCAAAAGGTCCAGAACGGACCAGAAGGTTCTGGAAGGTCCCTATTCTAACCTATGGGCCTCTTACCTGAGGTGACGGTTATGGCAGTTTTAAGCCACCATTTTGTGTGTTTTGTGAATTCCAGTCAGAAAGGCCCCTAGGCCTCAGGAAAAACTATGAGGGCAAAGAGCACCTAACCCCTGGGTCAACACCTCAAAAATCCAGTGAACATAAAAAATAAAAAGATTGAGGGGCAAAAAGGGGACAACATAAATAAATAATTAGGAGGGACTACCAAAAGGCTGACAGGTCTAACACGCGTCCCCCCCAGCTGAAAGTGGGGAGAGCTACCCAACCCCTTGGGAGTCCTCATCACTAAGGCGGAAATACCTAGAGAGACCGTCTGCATTGGCGTGGTCCACTCCAGGCCGATGTTCCACCCGGAAGTCCATTCCCTGTAGGGAGATGGACCATCTTAGCAGCTTGGGATTCTCCCCCTTCATTTGCATCAGCCAACGAAGGGGTCGGTGGTCGGTCTGAACCAGGAAGTGCGAGCCAAACAGGTATGGCCGCAACTTCTTCAGAGCCCATACCACCGCAAAGGCTTCTCGCTCTCACAAAGCGACGGTAGTAACCTGTGAGGCCCAGGAAAGCTCGGACCTCAGTTTGGGTCTTGGGGGGCTCCCAGGCCATGATTGCCTCAATCTTTGCCTGGAGGGGCTGCCCACCAAGTGGCCTAGGTACACAACCGACCCTTGCCCAATCTGACATTTACTGGCTTTGATTGTCAAGCCAGCCTGTTTCAGGGCCTGGAGAACAGCTTGCAAGTGTCGCAAATGGTCCTCCCAACTGCTGCTGAAGACGGCAATGTCATCCAGGTAAGCAGCGGAGAAAGCCTCCATTCCGGAGAGGACCTGGTTCACCAGCCGCTGAAAAGTGGCAGGGGCGTACTTGAGCCCAAAGGGCATCACACAGAACTGGTAGTGGCCCTCAGGCGTGGAGAAGGCTGACCTTTCCTTTGCTCCATCTGTAAGGGAGATCTGCCAGTACCCCGAAGTAAGGTCAAAGGTACTCAGATATTGGGCAGCTCCCAGCCGGTCAATCAATTCATTCGCTCTAGGGATCGGATGCGCATCAGTCTTAGTCACTGAGTTCAGTCCCCGGTAATCCACATAGAACCTCAGTTCTGGAGTGGTGCCCGGTGGGGCAGCTTTTGGTACCAGAACCACCGGACTGGACCAGGGGCTACTGGAAGGTTCAATGACTCCTAGCTCCAGCATCTTGGTAACCTCACCGTGGATGCTGGCCTTCACCTTGTCTGACAGCCGGTAGGTCTTAGACTTCAATGGTGGGCTGTCTCCTGTGTCCACATCATGGGTACACAGGTGGGTCCTTCCCGGGACAAGGGAGAACAACGAGGAGTACTGCTCCAAGACCTGGCGGCAGTCCTCTTGTTGCTCAGGAGTTAGGGATGGGGAGAGAATCACTCCCTCCACCGACCCATCCTTTCCCTGAGACGAAAAAAGATCCGGGAGAGGCTCGCTTTCCGCTTCCTCTGCACCATCAGTCACCATCATCAAGATGACCTCGGGCCTCTCATGGTGGGGTTTAAGGCGGTTGGCATGCAGCACCCGTAGGGGCTGTCAAGGGGTCTTAAGATCCACCAGGTAGGTGGCCTTACCCTTCTTTTCCAACACCTCAAAGGGGCCTGTCCAGCGATCTTGGAGGGCACTTAGCTCTCCAGGTTCCATCACCCACACTTTCTGGCCAGGCTCCAACTCCACAGGGTGAGCGTTGTGGTCATACCACTCTTTCATCACTGCTTGGCTGGCTTCCAAGTTGTCAGAAGCTTGCTTTCACAACTTTGCCATTTGGCTCCGGAAGGCCAGCATATAACTCACCACATCCCGGGGAGGCTTTCTAGGAGACTTTTCCCATCCGTCCTTCACCAGGCTGAGAGGTCCACGCACAGGGTGCCCATACAGAAGCTCGAAGGGGCTGAAGCCCACTCCTTTCTGTGGCACTTCCCTGTAGGAAAACAGCAAACAGGGTAGGAGGACGTCCCATTTCCTCCGCAGGCTCTCAGGCAGACTTCTTATCATGCCTTTCAAGGTCTTATTGAACCTTTCCACCAGACCATTGGTCTGGGGGTGATAAGGAGTGGTGAACCGGTAGGTAACCCCACACTCCTTCCACATAACCCGCATATATGCTGACATGAAGTTGGTCCCCCTGTCGGACACAACCTCCTTGGGGAAACCCACTCGGGTAAAGATCCCCATCAGGGCCCTAGCCACTACAGGTGCAGTAACAGTCCTCAGAGGAATTGCCTCTGGGTACCGCGTGGCGTGATCCACCAGAACCAGGATAAACCTGTGACCAGCTGTAGTTGGTGGATCCAATGGCCCTACAATGTCGATGCCCACCCTTTCAAAGGGGGTGCTAACGACAGGAAGTGGTTCCAGGGGATCTTTCAGCTTCACCCCTGTCTTCCCACTGGCTTGGCAGGATACGCACGTCCGACAGTATGTGTCAGATGCCACTTTCATCTGAGGCCAGTAAAAGTGGGGGACAAGCCGGGCAAAGGTCTTGTCCTGTCCTAAGTGTCCTGCCAAGGGAATTTCATGAGCCAATTCTAGAAGAAAGGCTCGGTATCGTTGAGGGACTACTAAGGCCCGTGATGAACCGGGCAAAGGTACCTTGGGTTCACTGTAGAGGAGTCCGTCCTCCCAGTAAATATGGTAGTGCCCTGCAACGTTCCCTGCTGCCTGGGCTTCGGCCTGTCGCCTCAGTCCCTCAAGGGCAGGGCACTCCTTCTGGCCCTTACAAAACTCCTCCCTGGTAGGCCCTCCTTCCACATGCCACTCAGCAGGGATAGGTAAGTCCTCCAGGGAGTCTACTTCCCCCCCACGGACTCCTGGCCCACCACCGCAGGTGGCCGATCTGTCTCATGGGGCGTGGAAGCCGAAGCAGGCTTCTCCTGTCTTCGGGTCTTTCCCTTTTTGGCAGCGGGCTGGGCCATTGTTCCAGGCTCCAGCCCAGGCGAACTTCCTCTCTGGGTAGTCGCAGACCTTGTGCTTGCACAGGCCCAGTCAGGTGTACCCAGCATCTCCGTATGAGTCCGGTATTCCACCTCCTTCCAAGCATTGTGCTCTATGTCATTTCCCAACAGACAATCGACTGGCACGGCAGGGCTTACGGCAACTCGAAGTGAACCTGCAACCCCTTCCCACTCAAAGGGAACCTCGGCCACAGGGTAGTGGCCCAATCTGCCGTCAGCCATCGCGGCGGGGTAGAGTACATGTGGAATCACCTGCTCTGGAGACACCAGTTGACTCCTTACCATAGTCATACTGGCTCCTGTGTCTCTCAGAGCCTCCCCTCTTTGGCCATTGATGGTGACCCATTGCGCATACTTTACAGTATTTGAGGGCACCTGGATCTTAGGAACCATCTCCCGATCTCCCAGGGACACTAAGGTGACACCCGCCCACTCGACCCCCTTATCTAAGGGCAACTCCTCCCCGAGCACTACACTAGCTACTCCCGGGGCTTTTCCTCCGGTGGGAGGGGGTGGTCTCTTTGGGCACTTGATGTCTCCCTTATAATGTCCAACACCACCACACTCAAAACAGTGGACAACCCTTGGCTGCTGACTTTGGCCAGGATAAGGGTTTCTGGGCGGGTTAGCCTTAGGGGTGAATCCTGTTCCCTTTCCCTGGAAACTGTTTTGGCGGCCTTTTGAGAACTCCCTCTTTTTATCTCCCCCCTCTTTCTTCTGGGGGGCGCCCAGTCCGGCCCTCTGGGAATCCCCTCCAGTCCCCTTTGAGGACACCCGTGTACTTGCCCAGATGTCCGCCTCCTCTGCAAGCTTCCGGGGGTTGGTCAGCTTGCCGTCCACCAGGTGTTGACGCAGCTCGAGAAAGCATTTCTCGAGTAGGTGCTCTTTGAGAATAAGGTCATACAACCCCTCATAGTCCCTCACTTCGCTGCCTTGTATCCAACCCTCTAGTGCCTTCCTTGCATAGTCCAGGAAATCCACCCAATTCTGTGTGCCTAACTTGTGACTTCCCCTGAACTTTTGCCTGTACTTCTCTGGGGTCAGTCCAAACTTTTTGATCAGCGCCACTTTCATGGTGGGGTAGTGGGTCTGCTCATCCTGCTCTAGGGCCAATAGTGTATCCCGTCCTGCAGGAGGCATGTACTTGTACAAGCCACCCCCCCAGTGTTGTTCCTGGATCCCATGGGCTCTTAAGGAGACCTCATAGGCAGCCAGCCACTTGGCGATATCGTCCCCTGGGCTGTAGCTGGCAACTATATCCTTAGGTAGGTAGGGTCTGGATTCCCTGGTCAGTTCTTTTGTTTCACTGCCACCATTTGGAGAATTGGAGGGTCCTATCTGTAGGGCCTTGAGTTCTAGCTCCCTAAGTTTCAACTCGTGAGCCATCCTCTGTTCCTCCCTCTCCTTTTCCATCTTAGCTAACTCCCACTTTAGCTGTCTCTTTTCCCTCCTGTCCACTAGTTCAGCTTCGGTTAAGCTTCTCCCGGAGACACTGCTGCCTTCCCTTGAACAGGTCCTAGGTCCTGGTAGTAGGTTCCCCATCTCAGGTTGGAACAATCCATCTACCCCTATGACTGTGTCCCGGTCCGTCCCCTCTTCCTCCTCCTTTCCCTCTCCATGTGCTGCCACCCAAGCCCTCAAACTGGTCTGGAGTTTCCCTCCTTGGCACCACGCTTAAAAAAAACTCCCGGGGGCGTGGCTGCGATGGCGGCCTGAACGGACGTGCTTTGTGAGGCTCCCTGGCCCAATGCCCCATAGCACAGCATAAACCGCTGAAATGCCCCCAGCACTTCCCTCAAAACTTGCGCTACTGGGAGTACCCCGCCGCAACACCCCCTGGCCCAAATCCGGGCCAGCAGGGGACACCGACACCCCATTGCGCCCACTGCTGCTGAGGCCGGAGGGACCGGCGCAATGGCGGCGAAGAGCTGAGGCGGCCTGGCGGGGCGGGAGGAAGAGGAGCGGTCTTCAGTCCAGCGGCGCTGCCCTGCCGGAGACGGTGAGACTCGTTCGGACCCCGGCGGCGGCTGCGCCGCTGGCGCCTGGCGCCCTCTGCACTCGGGGGACCGCACGAAGAACCGGCGGGTCCCCGCTAATTTAGTCCCCGGCTTCAGGCCTACACTACGTCCGGTCGGGACCCCCCCTGGGAGATCGCGTCCGACCATAGCTGCCGCGCATCACCAGCCGACCACCCACAGCCAGCACCCGGCGCCGCCCCCCCGCCTGGAGCTCTATGTCGAGGGGGGCCTCGCCTCGGGACTGGAACACCACCCGCCGCTGCCGGCTCTCCCGCGGGGTAGCGCCATACCAGAGGCCCCGGCGCGGGGCCTGTCCTTGCTGCACCGGTGAGCGACCTTGCTCTGAACACCTGGGCCCTCCTGCGCCACGGATCGGGCCTGCTGCCTCTGACCCCCTGGGGACCGCGTGGGTCTACTACGAGGGCCCGATCACACGGGACCCTACAGCTTGAATACACCCCTGCGCTGCTCTGCCAGGCCACGCTGCACGCGACCTGAAGCACTCCCCTCCGAGGCCTCTGGGGGACAGGCGGCGCCCCTGACGCCGAGGCACGACAGGCGGCCGGCTTGCTGCCCAACTCCCCGGCTTGGGGCCTATTCACGCCTGTGAGGAATCTGCGCTCCCACCGCTGGCGGGAGCTTCTGCATATCGATCACCCCCACCAGCGGGGCCCCCCCGCCTCTGAAGGTCCATCGGCGCCCCATCTTCAGGAAACAGACCCTACCTGATCTGCTCATTCCACTGCCGACAGAACTCTGGCCTTACTACCCGTGGTTGATTGCGCGTTTCTACTGGCGCGCCTTTCCTGCGCAACCTCGCCTTTATCTCTCGGCTACCACACGCTGGGCACCGGACTGCCAGGGCGCTACGTCCCGCTCCAGACAGCACCTGCGCGGCCCCGCCGGAGTCGCAGCCAGACCTCGCGGACTTTGCATCTCACACCTAAGGAGCGACACCTGAGTCCCTCTTCCCCCTCAGTCCGGATCCACGAGTTCCTGACCTCGACGCCATGGCGCACTCTAGCCGGAAGGGAACTCGGAATATCGTGGACCTATTGAATAAAAACGCACCGAAAGTGGAGAAATCACAGACAACAGCCTCCCCGAAGCCCCAGGCGAGTCCCCGGGGACAGGATGAGGACGATACCCCCATCACTAAAGCCTTCCTGGCCTCCCTCTTCAACACCTTGAGGGAGGATTTTCAAACCCTGAAACAGGAACTGGTGGGCGAACAGCGGGAACTGCGCCGAGACCTGGACGACCTGGGCGAGCGGGTGGCCTCGGTGGAGGAGTCGGACCAGTCGCGCAGCATGGAGGTGGAGAGGCTGCAACAGGAGATCATTCGCCTCCAGGACCAACAAATGGACTTGCAATCACACTCAGAAGACCTTGAGAACCGCTCCCGGCGGAACAACATACGGGTCCGTGGAGTCCCGTTGAAAGCTGTGAAGAACGATTTGGTCGACTATCTGCAAATACTGTTCCGGGAGATTTTGGGTGAACCCCAGGACTTTCAGATACGAATCGACAGGGCGCACAGAGTTGGCCTGGCGCGCCGAGAATCAGCCCCTCCACCGGATATTCTGGCTTTCCTCCCGGACTTTCCCCTCAAGGAACGCATCCTACGGGAGGCACGCAGGACACAGCCAATCCGGTTCCGCGACGACCCCGTGGCTCTTTTCCAGGACCTTTCTCCTATCACTCTACAGAAGCGCAAGTCATTCCGGATGGCAACAAACTTCTTGAGGGACAATGGTGTACCCTACTCCTGGGGTCATCCGTTCCGCCTGATCTTTAAGTGGAAAGGCTCGCTCCATCAGCTCAGATCGCTCCGTGACACCTGTGCCCTACTGTACATTGAGATGCCGGAGGGGTCCGAATCCAGGGACGCATCGCCACATAGATCACAGGACGACTCGTCACGACGACCGAGGGACAGCTGGCAGACAGTGCGACGAAGGCGCTCCCCGAGACGCGTCCCAAAGCCGGATCCTGCCACAGTCGCTCAAGAACGAGAGGCAGCTGTGCAAGAAGTGGCAGACAACACTGCAACAGACCTGTAAGACTAAGTATTCTTGGGGGTTTTCTATCACGCTATATCGACTTGGGGCAACGGGTCGGGGGGCCGCCAATTCGGCCGCTACCATGGTACCCCTTCTATTGACTTTCTACGGACCTGTGTCATACACAATTAGGCCAGAGACTTTGACTAGTTCCAGTTTTGGGGTTTGTTATGGGGAGAAGGGAGGGGCGGGAAGAGGGGTGCTCTGTTGAATCGAAGGGGACACCTCTTGTCGGGGTTAGGGAGGTTCTTTGGGGAGGGGGGGGTGCGGTGCAATGGGGGGAATGATGTTGCGGGCAGGGCAGGGTGGGGAACGTGGGCGGGGACCAGTATGCCAGGGGACCCCTACAGGTCTCAGTTGTTGACTAAGGCAGGTCATGCACGACTGCGTTACACGATCACCCCTTACCAGGATGACAGACACACTTAAGGTACTGTCCCTCAATGTCAAGGGCCTCAACAACCCGATTAAACGGAGGGCGATTATCTCCTATTTGGAAGGCTCGGAAGCTGACATCTGCTTGTTGCAGGAAACTCACCTCCTGCCCAAAGACTGGCATAGGATGCGCTCCCGAGCCTTTCCCCAGCAATTCTTTTCATCTCTCCCGTCCAAGAAAGCAGGAGTTGCCATTCTAGTGTCCCGACGCTTCCGGGGCAGGGTGGGTGCTAAGTCCGGGGAGGTGAAGGGACGCCTCCTGACACACGCATTTCATGTGGGAGACACCATGTTCACGATAGGTTCCATCTACGCTCCCAACACGGGCCAAGAGACATTCCTCAAAGCTGCACTTTCCGAAGCTCTGCAATCTCCTCATTCACAGCTGCTCATAGGGGGGGACCTCAATCTCGTTATGGACACGCACATGGACAGATCAGGACACCGATATGGTGATACCGGCGCGCTTTCAGATACAGGCAAACTATGGTTGCAAGAGAGAGACATAGTGGATCTCTCGAGGACGGTGCACCCCAACACAACACGCTACACCTACTACTCCCACGTTCACCACACATACTCACGTCTGGATCATATCTTGGGCCCCTCGGGAATGGTTCCCCACATTGCCGACATTTCCGTTGTCCCAGCTGCCCTCTCTGACCATGACGCGGTGGAGCTGACGCTCAAGGTACCCAGGTCCCCACGCACTCCTGGCGCCTGGAGACTCAACAAGCCCCTTTTACAACGGCCAGCTGTGCTAGAGCAACTCCGTAAATGCATCTCGGATTATCTTGTTACTAACGACTCCCCAGCGGTCTTGATTTCCTCTCTTTGGGGTGCCCTGAAAGCTGTGGTTAGGGGGGAACTGATAGCAATCGCTGCCGCCGACGCCAAGATCCGCAAGGAAAAAAGAACTGACCTCACTGCACGGGTGGCTGAATTGGAGAGAGCTCACGGCCGTACGTGCGCTCCGAGAATCTGGCGCCAGCTGAAAGCCGCTAGGGCGCAACTGGCCAGTCTCGACACTGACAGAGCGGAATTCGCTGCTCTTCGTCTCCGTCATACTTATTACGTAGGGGGCAATCGCACCGGACGCCTCCTAGCAAGCGCCTTAAAAGCTAAGACTCAACGCTCGAAGATAACCGAGCTGCGGGACGATTCCGGTAATACTATTGCGGACGATCCGCAGGTAGCGTCCGCCTTTCGCTCCTTCTACGCCTCCCTGTATGGCGCGGATAGAGTATCCCCTGCTGCTGTTAACGAGTATTTGCTGTCGGCCAATATCATGCCTCTTTGTCCGTTGAGTTCGGAAGCCCTGGATGCCCCCATTCGCCCGGACGAAGTCCTCGCCGCCATTTCGCGTCTCCGCCCGCTTAAGTCGCCGGGCCCTGATGGGTTTTCATCCGGCTTTTATAAAGCTTTCGGCCACACTCTTTCTCCCATTCTTGCGAGATTGTTTAATTCCTTTGAAGGCCCAAGCTCCATACCACCGGACATGCTAGCGGCTGATATAGTGGTCCTACCCAAGCCGGGTAAACCCCCGACACACTGTTCCGCGTTCCGCCCCATCTCTTTACTCAACCTAGATTTGAAACTGTTCACGGGGGTGCTGGCGGCCCGTTTGGGCCCCTGCCTTCTGGGAATCCTGGAACCCGACCAATCGGGCTTTGTCCCGAATCGCCAGTGTAGTGATAACACCAAGCGTCTGATGCACCTCGTGGATAAGGCCCACTTCCAGGACTCGGAGTCGGTGCTGCTGGCCATTGACGCGGAGAAGGCGTTTGACCGTGTCGACTGGACCTACCTGCAGGCAGTCCTGCGGCGCTATCGTCTGGGCGACCGATTCCGAGCTTGGATCGCCAGTTGTTACCACCGCCCTGTGGCTCGAGTCAGACTGGGTTGTCTCAAATCAGATCCCTTCGAGATACAGAGAGGAACCCGCCAGGGGTGCCCTCTCTCGCCCCTTTTATTCGCGCTTTATGTGGAACCCCTGGCACAGAAAATCCGAGACAATCCCCGCATCAGTGGCGTCTCCTTTGGCCACGAACCCCATGTGGTGGGGCTTTATGCTGACGATATTATAGCCGCACTGAACCGACCGTCCACCTCCGTACCGGCTTTCCTGGAGGAACTGGACGACTTCCCTGATCCTGCCCTTAGGCAGCTATGCCCGTCCTAATGCCCTGATGCCTGATTTCGGCTGCGATCTGCAGGTCTCCACGCAACTCCCGTACTTGGGTATCACTCTTACCTCATCCACGGAGTCGACGGTCACCCTTAATTACACCACGCAGTCCTCCCAGTTCCGAGCCGACCTCGCACGCTGGTCGAAACAACCTCTCTCTCTCTACTAGGCCGTGTGGCGGCAGTGAAAATGTCAGTTTTACCTAAAATACTGTGTGTTTTTCAGACCCTTCCGGTCATGCCGCCACCGGGGGTGATCGCCGCCCTCCAACATGCTATTCACCAGTTTATCTGGAAACAGCAACGCGCACGGCTGAACAAACAAGTGGCGTATAGACGTGTCGACGAGGGAGGTCTCGGAATCCCTAACCTACGATATTTCTGGGCCTCACAGCTTCGATACTTAGTGGAATGGTACAGACCCGAATCCGAAAAGAGATGGTTGTTTCAGGACAGGGCAATGGCCCAGACCTCACTGTGGAAGATCCCATTCCTTCCTCGCCAACATAGACCGCGATATCTCTCCCGCTCCCCTATCACCCGCACTGTCATGAAGGTCTGGGACTCGGTGGCTGTCAAGAGGGGACTGACAACCTTCCCTTCCCCACTTACTCCACTTTTTGATAACCCTGAGTTCCTGCCGGGAAATTACCCCCATGCCTTTCCGCAATGGCGCTCCACAGACTGTCGCACGGCCGGTCACCTCTTTGATGTGAAGGGGTTCCTCCCTCTCGCCGACGTCACGCAGGGTTATGGCATAACCAAACCTCACATGTACCAATATTTCCAACTCCGCCACTGGCTTTTGGACCCGGAGCGTGTCCCCCTGGTCGGCCGGCGGATGACACCGTTCGAACGCTGGCTCATTTCCAAGGATTCGGACAAACACCTCATATCGGAGCTCTACAAGATGCTATCCCCCGAAGCAAATTCAGCTACAACGGCAGGGCAGAGGCGCTGGGAGTCGGAACTCGGGAGGGTACTCTCACCCAAGGAATGGGAACTGATATACTACAGAGCAGCACACACCACTCGCAACACTAATGCCAAGGAATCTGCGGTAAAGCTAACTATCTACTGGCATCTTACCCCGGCGCGACTACATCAGGGCAACCCTCTCCGAAGCGCGCTGTGTTGGAGGGGCTGTGGTGAGAGGGGGACTCTGACCCACTCTGTGGGACTGTAGCATGCTGCAGGGATACTGGAAAGCAGTTCTAGACGACATAGACTCTACATTCGCAACCGAAGTCCCACGCTTCCCAGCATACACTCTCCTAGGTCTGCCCAACGCACTCACGTTTCCCTTGCGCTCACCTCGTGGCAAACAGATGGGCATCGCCATGCAAGCAGCGTCACAACACATCCTGTCGCTGTGGGGTTCCACCACACTACCTACCCACACTGGCTGGCTACACAAACTGTGGTTCACACTAGGGATGGAACGCATCCAGGCCACGCTTACTCACACTGCTGACACATTCCAGAAAACCTGGCAGCCGCTCCTGTCACTCTTGTCCAGGGAATTTCACGAAATTACTTGCCCGAAATATCTTCGCATCTTGCGACTCACGCACCAATCTCGAGACCCAACGTGATCTTGCGCGTCCTGAGGCACGCACTTCTGTAAGCGCCACCACAGCAGCTCTAGACTACAGGCATACTGGTCGGGGTGGAGGGAGGGAAGGGGAAGTGGGATTTGGGAGGGAGGCGGGGTGTTTTTCATTGTTCCGTTTGTTTCTTACTCTTGAAAGCCTACTTTCTTGGGCTATGGGCGCTGCACCTCCGCTTGGGCATGATTTACGTGCTTATCTACTGACCCGTAGAGAAGACATGTCTGTCTGTCTCGATCGCCATATATGCCTGATGACTGTATACTGCATTGTGTTGCCCATTCCTTGTGTTCTTAAAAACTCAATAAAAACATTTGAAATTAAAAAACTCCCATCTTCTGGCAAAAGTCTCTAAGCTGGGCTGCAGAATAGGTTTCCAGTTCCTCCAGAGCAAATTCCATTTTGCTTATGAGAGATATAGGGACAACCACTCGGGAAGAATTGGTTCAAAAGGGGCAATTCGAAGCTACCTCCACCCACCACCAGGAGTAAATTTGGAAAACCAAAAATATAATTAGGGAGTCTGCCAGGAGAAAACTCCAGGTGTAGGCCTATGGAGTACACTAGGTTACTATTGAGTGGACGCAAACACAGTTCTCATCCCACCGCTAGACACCAATTATGTTGGACCTGAGGTCTCCAAGTCACATAGGGTAGCTTGGCACTAAGTAGGAAGGCCTAACTCCAAGGTACAAGTGTTAAGTTTGCGTCTCACCCACCCAGTAACTCAGTTTCCATCCATCCAAAAATGACACTACACCACTTCTTTTTAGGAAAATAAGAGCTGTTTTATAAAAATACTCTGTTTACTCTTATTTATCTTATCAGTCAACTTTGTTGTTTCTCTTTCAAATCACATATTTCTCCATGTGTTCAGTTACATCAATAGCAAGAAAACTTCACATTACATTGCTGGTACAGAATTCCCCTTCTCTCACTATTAAATGACAGGACTGGTTGACTTAATCCACAGATTTGGGTAACATTACATAAATTTCACAATCCCAGGAAAGGTCTCAGATCTGGTTAACTCTCTCTAAAGATAGACAAGGTTGTACATTACCCCTTAAGATTTCAAGAACAGTATAGACCAATTGATGCGGGCTCTTAGTACCATTCCAGTCACCGGACCCTGGTGACACAGTGCACACAGCTGGGGATCTAAAGGGAGACAGACACGTTCTTATTTCCCTGAATTACATTACTCAGCTTGCTCTAGCCTTTCAGATGACACATGGGATCCCCCGCTCCCTTTTCCTGGGCCCACAATACTCTGTTTCAAATCAGCTCCCTCCTCATACTCTATTACACAGTCTTGCCTCCGGGATACTGCTCCTGGTAGTGCAACCTTCAAGTCAGGGGAACACTACACCAAGGGAGATGGACCTAGTGGGCCGGGGAAGTGTCTCAGTATCTCGCCTGGGGGATATCCTGCAGTCTCATTTCGGTTTGGCAGTCAAAGCTGGTGTTCTGCTGAAGACCCAGTCTCACGCTCCTCCTCCCTCCAGCCAAGCCCCTTTCCCTCGCGTACTTATTCTTTGAAGCTGTCCGGGGCCGGGTTCGCTCCGGACTCACCACCGGACTCTTTCCTCAAATGGCGCCTCCCTTGTGAGTCAGAACGGGGCAAACAAGCCGGTCTTGAAGTCGGGACACGCTGGCTTTGGGCTCCGTTTCTTTCCTCTTCGCCGATCTCACAGACGGGCCGTCGTCTCGCTGGTGAACGGCAGCTCTGAGCAGGCGCAGGGGAGTAGCGTCGCTAGGCGGGGATCTCCTCCTTCCGTCAGAGTGCGCAGTGGTCGACTTCGAGCCTGCGCAATCGCAGGTTCTTCCAGCCTGAGTCTCCGCCCTCACTTGGAGACAGTAATCTCCTCACCGGTCCGGTGCAGCGCCACGCCAACACAGCAGCCCTCACACACTCCGATAAAGCGATCTGGCCAACGAGCGGGGCACACCTCAGGAGCCCTCAGCTTTCCCCACCAAGGCCACCAACAGCGGAGGACGGATCCTCCAGCTGCGCCACTCGAAGAAAGGTGGGGGAGGACTCGGTGAGCTCAGCGCCGGTAGTAGGTTGACTCGAAGCACCAGGAGAGGTAGGAAATTAGTAGTCCTCTTCGTCCTAGCGCTAACCTTCCAGTGTTTCTTTTAAATTCGATTCAGTCTTTAGTACTGGACAGGGGGGGGGGTCCAAGATCAACAGAAACGCAATCTAACTAGGTCAGGTCTGCAGGGAGAAGAGGCGGTGATACCATGAGGGGCAACCCTTACACAGCAGTCCACCCTCTGGATGTCCTACCCCCAACCAACGCCACAGCCTGTACTCTAGTTGACCCTCTCTGAATGACAAAATGGTCGCCCCACAGTTGGCCTTTTATAGGCTGACCTCAAAAGGTCCAGAACGGACCAGAAGGTTCTGGAAGGTCCCTATTCTAACCTATGGGCCCCTTACCTGAGGTGACCGTTATGGCAATTTTAAGCCACCATTTTGTGTGTTTTGTGAATTCCAGTCAGGAAGGCCCCTAGGCCTCAGGAAAAACTATGAGGGCAAAGAGCACCTAACCCCTGGGTCAACACCTCAAAAATCCAGTGAACATAAAAAATAAAAAGATTGAGGGGCAAAAAGGGGACAAAATAAATAAATAATTAGGAGGGACTACCAAAAGGCTGACAGGTCTAACAGAGGTAAACTGGCGTTCCACTCCTAAAAGTTTAGTAATTTGCTGAAATACTGTGTTAGCACAGTGTTTGCCTGTGAGGAAGTCCCGCAGTTAACCCCCCTCTCCCCTGAAACCTTGAGGGGCCAATGGACCACTCACCTTGTTTCCCGTATGCCGCTGATGTGGAAGAAAGCCCCATAGCAAACCAGACGCTAACTGTGGACTGTCCTTCTCCTTCCCAGGGCGGAGCTACGGTGGTTCCGGGATCAAAGCCAATCCAAAGAAGGCATGTGAGCAAGGAAGTCCAATCCGGTGTCCTGAGGGGAGACGAAAAGGAGCCGGAGACAGCCATAAGGGACGTCATCGGAAACCTGGAAGAGGAGATTGGCGGGGAAGAAGATGCGAAGGAGGGTTCCTGTGAGACCGACTCCAGAAACGGGACCGGACGAGAAGACAGCCCCCTGCAGAACACGGAAACCAGAGCTGTAGCTGCGGAAGGAGACGAGATCCAAGAAGACCCGGACGTGTGGTGGGAAGAGTGGTGGACCCCGGGAGACCCAAGGAGCCGCCGCAACCCAGGAGAGCTGCGGCTTTAGGCTGTACGTGCTGAGGGCACAGGGGTGTGTTGGCGGGTGGAGGGAGGATCAAGGAACCTCATTACAACCGCATTAGAGAGGCTCAAGCACCGACATGTTGGCGGCCCTTGGGTTGTTTACCCTCCTTCCTTTTCTGCCTCACTACCCAGCACTACCCTACCCCATTTAAGGATTAATTTGTCCAAAACCGGCACGGCCTAGAAACGATTGAACCAGGGAGCACAAAGCAAAGGCCCTTTAGCTAAAGTGCACCTTATAGTTTTTATTTATTTATTCATTTTTTTCTCGTTTTATTTCCTTCGGCACTACTGTAATTTACTTGGGTGTGGTGGAAGAAACCCCCCCCCTTTACTTTCAAACATACTTACCGCTTCCTTTTGTTGTGTTGTTCCATTCCTCAAGTGTTCCAGGATCCCATCCTCCAGCAGGGGAGCATCTAAAAGGAAGAAACAAGAGGAAGACCGTGAAGAAATGTTCTATAAGACGTCACTGACAACTATGAATATATAAAGATTTCCCTCATAACGCAATTGTATATGTGAAGAACAAAACAACCACTATTAACTCATTACGGCCTCCTCGCTTCTGTTTCCGCCCATCCCTCCGACATGTGGTGTCAGAAGTGATATCGGGGGAAAGGGAGGCCGTTGTGACCAAGATGGTGAAAGGACAAGAACGTCTAGAAAAAATCATGGGATGCTTTCTGGAGGTGGCGGAAGCAGACCGGGCATCCCTGCACAAAACCCTTCAAGAACAGAGTCATTCTCAATAGTCTTTGATCGGATAGTTAGCAGAAACCCTTGGTCAACCTAGAGGACACACCTCCTTTCCATCAGTAGTATTGCAAAAGTATACCCCCCGGAGAAGATCCTGATTTCTTTTTCTCTCGTTTTGAGAGAATGGCTAGGGCTGCTATGTGGCCGGAGAGAAGTGGGGAAAATATCTAGGCCATCTTCTGACAGGAGACCTACAAGCAGCTTACCAGGCGGCCAATCCAACTGGTACCACCCCCTATCCGGATGTAAAGCAGAGTATCCTGGAACGTATGGCGTAGATGAGGAGACGTATCAGATTAAACTATGCCAGATGAAGAAAACCCCAGAGCTCTGTATTTCAGGGTGAGAGACATGGTGGAGAGATGGCTTAAACCAACGACATCCTCCAGGGAAGAAATCATAGAGAAGATCTGCCTGGAACATTTTTTGACCTCTCCACATCTACCGATACAAAGATGGGTCAGGCTACAAGCCAACCTTACATTGGACAGAGCGGTGGAAACAGCGACGGCTTACTTCCAAGCTCAAGAACTACAAACAGTCTGGTGAAGCATCTACAAAACCCACCAAGGCTCCCCCAAACCCCCGAATGTCTGAAACAGTGACTCTGGCCCCGGGTCCTGTGACCATACCACCACGACTTTCCCCTCCCCCCACCCCCATGGGACCACAGTGTTTCCATTGCGGTGCCTTTGGTCACATTGCCCGGGCGTTTTTCAGAAAAAGAAGAACCCATGTAGGTGGGGTATGCCCGAACCATGTATTGCCATTCCGCAGGGAAGGGCCTCCCTTTTCATCGAAAGGTGCCGGTCAACAGAGAACATCGAAATGCCTTGGTAGAAGCGGGATGCCCACAAAGCATTATACGGCCCCAAGCTGTTGCAGGGGGTGTTCCACAAACGACAGGTGTAGTTACCATCCAGTGTGTCCATGGAGACAGCAAGAAGTATCCTACGGCTAACGTAACTGTCCAACATCAAACAACTAACCCTCCGGTACCCTTGAGAGTGGGTCTGATCCCAAGGCTTCCTGAATCCTTAGTTCTGAGCAAAAATTGCCCCCATATTGACAATCTCCTCCAAGAGACCTGGAAGGAAGAACGTGAATGGAGAGAAACAGCTCCTTTCCCCCAAGACCCAGAACAGGATCTCATTAGAGGCAAAAGCCGGAAAAGCCAAATTCAAAGGAGAAGAGAAAAGAAAAGCAGATACCCGGCTATCCTCACCACTCCGGGCCAAGATCCCTGGGACCATGATCGTAATTTTCACTCTGCTCAAAGGGAAGACCCCACGAGGCCTGGCGACAAGCCACCAATCAGGAGGATCCCCACCAAGTAGGTTCCCAGTTTTTCATACATCAAAGCCTGTTATACCGGAAGGGAGGAAAAGCGATGCCAACCCAGTTATTAGTACCCTAACCCTTTAGGGAGAAAGTTCTATTCTTGGCACATAGCCACCTTTTGGGGGGACATTTCGGGGCAGAGAAGAGAGAGAAAGCCATTTTAGATAGATTCGGTTGGCCAGGGATTCAACACAGGCTTTGCAACCATTAAAATAGGTCTTTTATTGGATCCCAGGTAGAACTACGGTCATAGAGCATGAGATTCATACCATTCCTGGGAAGAGGGTGAGGTTACGCCCATATAGTATCCCTGAAGCCAGGAGGGAAGCGATAGATCAAGAAATCCAGCAAATGTTAGCACTAGGGGTCATTGAACCGTCCAAAAGTGAATGGAGTTCCCCAATAGTCATCGTGCCGATACCAGACGGGGCCATCAGGTACTGCATAGATTTCCGCGAAGTAAACAAGATCTCCCAGTTTGATGCATATCCCCTTCCCATGGTTGATGATATGACAGAAAGACTCGGGAAAGCCCAGTATGTTAGCACACTGGATTTATGTTAAGGCTACTGGCAGGTGCCATTAAGAGAACAGGATAGGGAAAAAACAGCTTTCTCCACTCCCAAAGGTCTCTATCCGTTTCGGGTATTACCTTTTGGCTTGCATGGTGCATCTGCAACGTTTCATAGGCTCATGAATATCATACTCCAGCCATATGTTGAGGTTGCAGCGGCCTACATAGATGATATCATCATCTACAGCTCCTTTTGGGAGGACCATCTGCAACACCTGACCCAAGTCATTCAAGCATTGGGTGACAGTGGCCAACTATTAATCCCACCAAGAGCTGCATGGCTGCTGTAACCGTAAGATGTCTGGGGTACCTTTTGGGGGAGAGCTTCATCAGACCACAAGAGGAAAAGGTTGCCCCCATCACCCAGATTCCCTTTCCCAAGTCTAAAAAAGACCTCAGAGCTTTTTTAGGATTGTTAAGATATTAGAGACACTTTATTCCCCATTTCTCGTAGGTAGCCTCTCCCCTTACCGATCTCCTCAAGAAGGACATACAAACTGCAAAACATCTCCAGCACCCGTCACCAGAAGAAGAACAGGCATTCCAACACCTGAAACATAGTATCACATCAAGGCCATTTCTCTTAAGTCCTGTAATGCCAAAACCTTCCTGTTAAAAACCGATGCATCGGAAAATGGTCTTGGGGCTGTGTTATCACAAACAGATGACCAAAATCAAGAGCGACCAATTATATACATCAGTCGGAAACTCTTCCCCCGGGAGGTTCACTATGCAGTGATCGAGAAGGAAGCTCTAGCAATCAAATGGGCCATTGTATCTCTTCGCTATTACCTAGAGGGTAGAGAGTTCCTTCTTTAAACAGACCACGCCCCATTAGAGTGGCTATCGCGGAACAAAGCACACAACCCAAGAATCTTAAGATGGTTCCTCACATTGCAGCCCTCCATAGGAAAGGAAAGGAAAGGACCAAGCCAACGTGGACTATTTGTCCTGATACCCTCTAGACCCCTTTCTTGTACACAAGAATCTTAGGGGAGGGGGATGTAAGGAAGTCACGCAGTTAACCCCGTCCCCCCCCCCAAAACCTTGAGGGGCCAATGGACCACTCACCTTGGTTCCCATATGCCACGGATGTTGAAGAAATCCCCATAGCAAACCAGACGCTAACTGTGGACTGTCCTTCCCCTTCCCAGGGTGTTGCTACAGTTGTTCCGGGATCGGAGCCAATCCAAAGAGGGCAACTGAGCAAGGAAGTCCAATCCGGAGTACTGACGAAAAGGAGCCGGAGACAGCGTTAAGGTACGTCTTCGGAAACCAGGAAGAGGAGACTGGCGGGGAAGAAGACGCGAAGGAGGGTTCCTGTGAGACCGACTCCAGAAACGGGACCAGATGAGAAGATGACTCCCTGCAGAACGCAGAAACCAGAGCTATGGCTGTGGAAGGAGATGAGATCCAAGAAGACCCGGACATGTGGTGGGAAGAGTGGTGGACCCCGGGAGACTCACAGGGGCTGCCGCAACCCAAGAGGGCTGCGGCTTGAGGCGGCATGTGCTGAGGGCACAGGGGTGTGTTGGCGGGTGGAGGGAGGATCAATGAACCTCATCACAACCGCATTAGAGAGGCTCAAGCACCGACGTGTTGGCGGCCCTTGGGTTGTTTGCCCTCCTTCCTTTTCTGCCTCACTACCCAGCACTACCCTACCCCATTTAAGGAATAATTTGTCCAAACCGGCTCGTCCAAGAAACGATTGAACCAGGGAGCACAAAGCAAAGGCCCTGTAGCTAAAGTGCACCTTATTTTTTTTATTTATTTATTCTTTTTTTTTCTCGTTTTATTCCCTTCAGCACTACTGTATTTCACTTGGGTGTGATGGAAGAATACCCCCCCCCTTTACTTTCAAACATACTTACTGCTTCCTTTTGTTGTGTTGTTCCCTTCCCCAAGCCTCCCGGGATTCCATCCTCCAGCAGGGGAGCAACAAAAAGGAAGAAAGAAGAGGAAGAGCGTGAAGAAATATTTTATAAGACGTCACGGACAACTCTATGTATATGTATGTATAAAGATTTCCCTCATAACGCATTTGTATATGTGAAGAATAAAACAACCACTATTAACACATTACGGCCTCCTCGCTTCTTTTTCTGCCCATCCCTCCGACATTGCCATTATCACTGCTTATTGCGGCTGGAACCCCCCACCTCTGTATGACCAGGAATTGGCTGCCTGGTCAGCATCACACCTGTAACAGGGTTCTTGCTTCCATCCATCGTGAAAATGGACACACCACTAGTAACAAGTATCTATATCCATTATTTGTTTTAAATCATATCTACAAAGTCTATTTGTATCTCAATTAAAGGACCTATTGGTCTTGGAATGGAGGTGAAAGCATTTTTGGTGATCTCTTATTAGAGTACTGATAACACACATGACAAGAAGCTAGGAATACATCAACTGATGGTCCTAGATTAGTGATAAACCAGCTTTTATTTAATTCATCCATCATTACTGTTTTAGAAGTGTGTGTTGGTAAATGAAGTTGTCGAAGGGCTGTTATCAGTAGGGACTGGGACAATATAACTTTACCTGAAGTTGCTAATCTATAAAGGAGATCTGGAAATCCAGTCAATCCTCCCTTGATTTCCATAGATCGTTCTCATGTTGTGGTGCTGCATTTTGATTATCTAATAGTGCCTCTGTAGAAATATTCTCATAGTGTTTTATCTCAACTTCGTCCTCTGCATCTAAAGTGTGCATTCTGCATGTTTTCATTGCATATAAACTAGCTTCCTTCGCTGTATTATAGCGGGAATTCAGTTCTCCTACAGAACTGTGCATAGAGATTTGGAACCTTGGCGAATTAGGGTGACCCAAAACTCACCTCAGTACCCAAAATCCCCTTACCAAGCTAGCTACAGTGTCTCATTGGTCATAACCAACTCCCAATGTTTAGACAAACCAGAACATGAACTTACAATACCTCAGGTCACGTGGAACACATGAGCACTCTTTCGTTATACAATCATTTCAAACCAGAACGTGGAGTAAATGAGGACACGTGCACATTTGAAATATTTATTTACTAATGCCGTCTTCTCAAACGCAGTATCTTAGATAATACAAGGAAACATATTATCAGAAGCAAAGTTATCAGCATAGTTACTAGTCCATAGAAAGCAAAAGGTGACAGCATGCTAAAATACTGTAATGAATAAGGGTTAACAACACCTAATTCTCACCCTCCCTAACTAGCATATGATATTAATATCTAAGAAGGTCTCTTTGGGTTTTAGCAGGGCGGCCCCATACCTCAAGATCCTAGTGTGAAGATATCACATCAGTTTCCACCAGCTCTCTTCATGCGAACCGCATCAAGTGTGTGTGTGTTCTCTAAGCAAAGCAATATAAAAACACGCCTAAAGCCAGAATTTGGCAGGAGCTGCACTTATGTTATGTCTATGAAGGTGCGGAGATCAGACCTCACAACAATTCTGTGTCGAGTTATCCTTGAAGCTTCAGCACTCATTGTACAGACATAGTTTACCAAGCAAAGCTGATATCAGAGCAATAACATATTATTCTCATGTAAATCACAACGCTCTTCTAGGCTGAAAGCTAAATCAACAATTATGTGTCGTGTGCAGAAGCAGCAAAAGGAAAAATGGCGTTTAAACATTTAATAAGCTCATGCTAACTTAACACGGTATATAGATAAGCAGTAACTATATGACACCCCCCCATGATCCGAGCACGGATAAGATAAGATAAGATAAGGGCATCCTCATGAAAGCAGAGTTCAAGAACGATGAGCAGTATCATAATTTAAAAATTTGATGGAAAAAATTTGCATAAATCAAATCCAAAAAATTTCAAAATGTCAATACAGTGTTCACTGGTAATCAAGCCAATAGGTCTGGGAGGTGAAAAATTCGAAGAAAAAGGTGTTATGATCAGAAACCTAGAAAGTTTTTAGGGCAAGACCGAATATGCAAAATATGCAGCAACAGCCTCCAACATGAAGTGACTGTCTTCATCTGAAAACATTTCAGCCATCCAATTTAATAGTGGGAAAGAACATAGGTGCTCTTCTAGTACCGGAGCCTCTATCACCATCAGAGGACAGCTCGGTGGGTACTCAAGAAAGCTATGTGACAAGAAATCTTGCGCTGCTGCGAGTATGTTCCAATGACCCATTAGTCCATGCATCGCTGCCAAGGCCATAATCCTTTCGCCCGAACAAACCAACTCGTGAGTGACGATAGGACTCATCAGCTGATTAAAATCGACGTCAGGAGACACCGTCTTGCAGAGACACAAATCAAGGGCCCAGTCAAAATCGCAGCTCAGGCAATGAAACACAGGCTGGACACATGTAAAATAGGAAAATCGAAACGATAATCCATATGCCGTGTTTAAAGTCGCAAGCAGCAGTGTGCCATAGTATTCAAGCATCCTGTTGCGAAACAGTGCCAGGAGGGGCTGCGCGGCTTCTTGCACAGGAAGGGCAACCATGTTTAATAAAGCAAAATATCACCAGAACGCCTGCCGCCAGTGCCAGCAAAACCGGGAATCCACCAAACAAACTTGAAAAAATGGAATGGAAGAAAGCAGGAATGACCCCAAATAATTTTTCAAATGAAGTCACGAGACCGCTGCTAACTATCTTAAAAAAGTGCGCGAGCCCAGTCGTGGAGGACGCGTTAAAGATTGAATGAACCAATTCGCTGAAATGCAACGGCAAATCAGTATTTAAAAGGGCCTGCACCTCTGTGCGGGTGTTAGCTATGTGAAGCACAAATGTTTCTCGTGCCGAACTCAAGGCCACTTCTTTTTGGGACAAAAGAGCTGGTTATTCTACTCATGCCGTTGAACTCCGCAGTCAAGGTTGGGATACGCGGCCAGATGGAAACCTCCCTTTTCCCATGCGGGGGTGGGTACAGTACATTTTTGCAGCAAACCACACGTTCAGATACTGTAACCACATAAGCAACACCTTTAATTAACCCACAACAATCCTCATTATTTAAAAGTAAATAACTCCCGTTTGCCAGTAAAGTAAAATTGGGGACGATTGCGGGAACTGGTGTTCCTTTCAAAACACAGGCTAAATTAGGGCGGTCCTGTTTGCAAGAACCGTGCAATTGTATGTGTCTACACATTAAAGAGGGATCTGGTGTCTCCGTACACTCCTCCCCATTCAGATAAACTTCCTGCCCGTCTTTTAAACATCTATAAGTAAATGGGAGGGACCAGACTTCATGGAGAAATGCCTTACCTAAAGGTTCATATCGACCTATAGCAACATAACGCATACAATTTGTAAATTTATATAAAGCAAATGGTAATGTTATTAAACCGTGGATAAGCCACGTTGCAGCAGTGGCCTCTGCCACAGAGAAAGGCAAAGATTCTAACCTCTCAATATGTAACATGGAAAAAGACGCATCACGCATGGAAAGCAAGCGCTGCTTGTCAGTTAAATTAAAGGGGACAAAGAGGGAGGACACGTTCATGTAGGTCCATGGCACCTTGCCAGACTTCAGTGTCTGCAGGGTCCACGCAAATTGCATGATAGAACGCAATTGATTTTGACCATGGTACAATACAGACACTTCATCCTGCACTATATCCACTACAGAGGACACAATGTTATCTAACGTGTAAATGCGGAAAGAAAGCATGTTAATACTATTATCTACCACTGCAAGCACTTTTTCTAGATTAGCTTGATCAATAGCTCTAAGGCGTGTCGCCGCCTCAATCTGTGATGTTTTCCAGATTTCATTGTAAATCGCATATATCCATCTTTTTGATCTACCACTAGCCGGGCCTTTTATGAAATCATTTAAATCTACATCGTCATTCAGCTTGGAAAGATGTAGTTTAACCGCAGCCAAGGTAGAGTGTTTCAGCCAATTTTGACATAATTTGCCTACTGAGTAAGTTGTGACAGAATGGTCAGTTTCAAAACGTGGATCAGGTCTGACCTGTTTAAAGCCATCAGATAAACCCAGAAAACGGTGCTGGCATGAATCAGCACTTCTGTGCCACATCAGCCAACCTTTTGGATCCATACTGGATATGTTAAAGCATGAATTTAGCAAAAGGGTCTGCAAGTCCCTAATGGAAAACTGAGTAAAATTACTCCAGCCAGAATATTCTTCTAATTCAGGGATGGTAGGAGTATTTAATTTTTTAGAAGTAGCCAATCCAAAGCATGTCGTTTGTGAAATAGAAGAATTCAAAAACAACATATGATTCGGGATGAGACATGCACGGTGCAAAGCCTCAGTGCCTTGTACCTGCCAGAATTTTGATCCCCAAACAGATTTAAGGTCAATAGTTTCCTTCCACAATTCGTAGCCGCCAACAGCTAGCTGATCAAGAAAGGACTTCAAGTACAATAATTTGGTATCGGTAAGTCTAACCTTGGACATTGGCTTCTGTGTCATTTTAAAATAAAAGGACTCGGGATTAGACTGATTGAAGTCGGTAAAATAAGTGTACTTTTTCAAAAAAGTACTTGAACTGCCCTGTTTAGGAGCTGGGCAATGCTCCCATTGAGTATAATTTACAGTATTCCTTCTGGAAGTTGTTTTATGTAAGAAGTGATTGCCAAAATGTTGGAAGCAAACCAAATTACCATAATTAGCAGATTCTAAGTACAAATCTTCAGCATCAAAGGCAGCATAGTATTTCAAATCAGAAAACAAAGTCTCTACGGCCTGAACATCCCAATCACCAGAACGTTTTGTTTCACTACATCCCCCATGTTAACTCTAAGCACATTAGGGACATTAACAACCTCTGTAGGGCCATGAATTTGAAATCTAACGGCATCCCAAACAATTCCATCTAGGACAGGCCAGGCAGTGATATTAACAAATGTCAAGTCTCTTTTCAGTCTGTGTGCAGAATGTGATGAGGAAAGGGGGGCCAAAGTTCCATTGAGATGACGAATGCATGTTCTTTCCTCGACATAGTGTCCATTGACAATTCGAAAAAAATAAAACACAAAACCAATTGACATAAAAAGGTAAATTGAAAAAAGTACCAGCCAAATATATGTCCAAGGGGGAATCAAAAAATTTTCTTTAAATAAGCTGGCATAAACTGCAAACCGTGTGGGTTTCTTCGAGGCATTGGAAACAGTGTCAAATGAAAATCTGGATTCTGTGGCCAAACGTGTTTGCAGGTCAGGCATAGATAAGTCAGTGGGGTAAGTGTAGTCTATTTCATCATGGTCTGTACCAGGCAAAGTACTCAATAAAGGACTGGAAATTGCAGGTAATTCGATGGCCACTTCAGGTTCAGGATTAGAAGCAGTGGCCAAAACAGAATTTCTCACAATGGAAGGACAGGAGACTGCTGGTGTCATACTAAGAAGAATCGGCCACTCTGTGTATCTTGACATTGTCAATGGAGATAAACCTGTTTTCCTTACGACCTGGAAGCAGTGGTAAAATGACTGTTCTTGTGCCCTTCACGCCAAGGACGGGAACCGGAGCTCGGTAGGAAGGTCCAAATTCTTTCTTGTTATCGATCTTCTCTCGAACCAGTTCTCCAACTTGGTGTAGCCAGCCAACTACCGGGATCTGCAGCACAACATCCGATGTGGAGGGCAAATGTTCCTTTGCAAGACTGTCTCTGGTCTTTTGTAGATCCTGTAAAACATTGCAGTGTTCATCTACGTCAAAGGTTGTGGCGTGAGCCACGCAGTCTAGACCATCAAGGTCAGGGACGTACATCTTGATGCCAAAGAGCATTTCGTATGGGGTCCGCCCACCCAGAGACCTTCTAGGGAGATTATTAAGTGCACGCTGCACGCCATTGAGGTGGGCCAGCCAGTTTGTGCCAGTTCCTATAACTCGAGCTGTCAATGATTGCTTTAAATCACGGTTCATTCGCTCCACTACACTATTACCCTCAGGTCTGTAGGGAGACGAAACTTGACTTAGACCCCCATCGAAGTCATGGCATCCTTTTACGCCTTAGAGGCGAAAGCCGGACCCTGATCCGAATGGAAGGTACCACAGGCAAAAATCCCTACAAAGACACGCAAATCTCTTATGACAGTCCGTGAATCAGCACTGCGATGGGGCCATACCCACACAAAGCGTGTGCATGAATCAACTGCTACTAAGATGTACTTATACACAGTATCAGAGGAAAAAGGACCGCAGTGATCTAAATAAACACAACCTAGCGGTTTATTAGATATGTACAACTGTGTCTGTGGCGGACGCGCAGAAGTAGAAGGTTTAATCTGCTGGCAAATGTCACATTGAAGGACATAGTCACACGTCTGTTTGTACAGTCCCTGCCACCAGAAACGTTGTTGTAATTGAGCTACAGTGGCCGAGACGCCCGCATGCGCAGACGCCACACCTTCATGCGCCGCTGTAATCAAAGTAGCCCTGCGATCCGAATTAGGAAACGAACGTTCTCCAACTTCAGGAATTGTCACAAAAGGAACCTTTTCGGGACTTAAGTGGTATTTGTACTTCGAAGGGAACCCCGCAGGATGTTTACCTCCCTTCTCAGTGGCAGCAACAGCTGCCAAGATGTCAACATCAATCTTACTTTTGGACCGTGTAACTGCTGCAACTAAGTATTTAGATACCGCTGATTTTGCCGCTTCATCAGCAAGCGAGTTACCGACAGCGTGAACTCCCACAAGCTGATGGCCTAGAGTATGAATCACAAAAACGAGTGGCAACATAGCCTTAAGCTCAGCCACTCGAACCCAGATCATCTTGTGTTTTATTGTGCTACCCTTGGAATCACGAAAATCATTCTGAATCCAAAATAACAAGTTTTCATTGTAAGACTGGACACAGTAGTAAGAATCACTCACAATAAGAGTTGTCACACTAGGATCAGCGTACTCCAACGCGAGTAAGAGAGCACGAAGCTCCGGCAATTGTGCGGTGCAGTCCCCTAGAGTCTGCGTGTGCACTACTCTGGACTTGAACTCATCGTTCACCATGGCACCGACCACAATGGCGCATGCGGAAACGTTGGCGTGTTTAGAGCCATGCGCAACCTGCGCCGAACCATCAGTGTAAATGATGCAATGGAAGTCCTCCAAAGGTCGCATAGCCAGAGGAGCAGGATGAACGAATTCATACTGCAAGTACTCTTGAGACCGTAATGAGGCGTCAAAAATAAACGTGACATCCGTGGACGTCAAGGAAGCAGCCCATTGAATGCACCGAGGGTGCAAAGCTTTAGAATTTGGTACACTGGCTTTTGTAACTGCCTCCAAATGAGGGCAGGGTGTAACAACCACATGCGTTTTCCCTGTGACAGCGCACGTTCCTTAAGAATTGCCATCTGCACAGCCGTTAAAACTTTCTCCACAGTGGAAAACCGCATCTCAGCCGAAGTGTACAACTGTGACTTGTAAGCAATAGGTACTGTGTCTCCCTCATTAAAAGTTAGGTATGTGAAACCCACCGTCCCAGGAATAATTCTTATCACCAGGTTAGTGTGGTTATCACGAGTCAGTAAGAATTTAGAAGCGAGCAGATCAGCCTGCAAGGATTGCAAGATGGCCGAGTGCTCAGGCAGCCAGCATGATTTGGTAAAAGTTGGTTGTATCAAAGCATACAAAGGCTTGATACGCTGGGCATATTCCGGAATGTAAGTTCTCCCGAAATTTAAGAAACCCAGCAAAGACTGTAATTTTTTCAGTGTCGTAGGAGCGCGCAACTGTGCGCATTTCTCCAAGAAGTGAGGAGCCAAACCTCTACCTTCATTGTTGAGCTCATAGCCCAGGAACAACACTGTGTACTCCGCAATGTGTGTGCGATTTTGCAAAGTTAAATTTGTAACCCATGTCTGCAAAGGTACAAATTATGGAGTTCACTCGACACAGATGCTCCCAAATTTCGTCTGTGAGATATAT
Source organism: Lissotriton helveticus (assembly GCF_964261635.1). Classification (NCBI taxonomy): domain Eukaryota; kingdom Metazoa; phylum Chordata; class Amphibia; order Caudata; family Salamandridae; genus Lissotriton; species Lissotriton helveticus. The sequence goes on along the minus strand of NC_136061.1, from coordinate 573,103,818 downwards.
GTCATCCACATACGAGCAAGTATCTGGGTCGATTCTCTCCAAAAGAGAGACTATGCGGGCGGTAAAAATCCCGGGACTATTCTTATAGCCCATTGGGAGACGACGAAATTGGTTTTGGACACCGCCACAACTAAAGCTGGTCCATTGGGAACTAAGACCATCCAATCTATGGGCATAAAAACCGTTGGAAATGGCAAGCGTGGTCTTAAAACGCTTACGCACAAGACTATCCACTAGGGCAGAGCCGTGAGTATTCTGTACTGCACAGTTACGGCAATGCGAGTTTAAATGCCGGTAATCCAATACCAAACGATATGAACCGTCAGGCTTGGTCACAGTAAAAAGAGGGTTATTCATCGGTGACACACATGTTTCAATCACTCCCTGATATTCCAATTGTTCAAGGATTGCCGCGACGGAATCCTTGGCTTCTCGCCGAATGGGATATTGAGGTTGAGGCTGTGGCTGCGACCGCAAAGGTATCTCGTGGCAAGGGGACAATTCATCCCAACCACATTGGTTGCGGTACAGAGCCGGTGCTAGAGCCCTAGCCCACTCTTCTGCAAACTGCTGCGCATGCTCTTTCGAGACAGTGTTCGCGAAACTCGGGAGGATCACCTCCTCCCCTCGCGGTGCTGCGAGCACAAAAGGTGGGGGCCAGTCAGCCTCCGAAAGCAAAATGTCATACGTAGACGAAAGATTTTCCCAAAATACTCCTTTTATGGTACGCTGTATGTCACCTTCGATTAACAGGACAATTTCATAAAGTCTATCAGGGGGAGCAACTCTTGCATCGGCTGTTTCTATCACAACATAACGTGTCGCTGTCACTTTCAGTAGCGGACGCAGGGCCTCTCTCACAATGGTAATCTCCGCCGCGCTGTCCAGCAAAGTCAGAGCCCATGTCAGATTCCGAAGCCGCGTTCTCACTATCTGTGGCATATCGATGCGCTGTTAAAGCCGCGACTTTCTTTTTGGCAAACTGCGGTCTCTTCGGCGTTGAGCCGTCCTGCTTTCCTGTACCGTCTGTCTGGCGGGGCTGGTCACGTCCTTGCTGACCACCCCGACCCCTTCCGCCTCCTCCACCACCGGTCTTCGGGGCCGATGAGTCCTGAAGGGAAAGAGGAGAGCGTTGATCAGAAACCTGAAATCGATCAGGTGATTTAATCATCGCGCAAGTCATAAACAAGTTCTGTTAGCGCAGGCATCGGAGACGCACGGCGAGACTCTTGTGTCTGCTGTTGTTGCTGTTGTTTACCCTGTTTCTGTTTTTTAGGCCAATTTTGTTTTTTGGACTTGGGCTGAACTTCCGTTTCTGAAGTCTGCCCTTGGGGTTGCTTTTTCTCTTTGACAGAAAAAGGCTTCGGACCCTTGCTATTGCGACCCACTTTTCTATAAGCAGCCACAATAATCCTCGCTAACTGCCTGGGTTTATCGACATCGGGAACCGCCTACAAAGCATTAGCCACCTGAAAGTTCACTGCATCCCCCTTTACATTAGCAAGAATGAGATCGCAAACTATATCAAAGGAGCCACACAGGCGCATACCCAATTCAACCGCAGCCTCCGGTCCGTGATCATCCTGAACACGTTTAATGATCGTAGGCAGGACAGCCATAGACGGAGTGCCATAACACCTCGCATAGACCACCGCAAATGTTTTTCCCCAGGTCTCACAGTCAACGAGTTCGGGGGCCAAATCCTTCGGTAAACTAATCGTTAAGATTCTATGTTTATCGCCAGGAGTTGTATTAGGAAATACTGCTTCCAGCTGGTCGAATTTCTCGGCAAGCCAGAAAGGAAAATCATCCTTTTCCTGGGGACGCTTACCCATTACTGCCTTGACCATCACAGGACTGAGCTTCAAACCGCCTTGTCCCGCTGGAAGAGCTGGACCCCCCAGGGGCCCACCCGGGAGATGCCGACCTATGTATTGCACTAATGCACGAATCACGGCAATAGAAACTACATGTAGTCTACGAACCTCCGCCAAGGTACAATTGCCGTGCTGAGTAAAGCCAGCCAGAACAGGCCAATTTGCGCCTGGAATGGACAAAGGACCTAACCTCGGAGCGGTTAAAGAATGGGGTAGGGCGCCACCAAACCAAACGCGATGCTGCCAATGATCAATAGGTATTTCCAGTGCCCTGTACGGAGTATATTCATTCGGCACAGGTGAGGGAGTGTAAGTGTGGAACACATTAGAATTAGAGTCCACAGCCGGAAATGTCACCCACGAAAAAAAAAATTCGTATGGGTAAGCTGCATCCGCACTCACCACCAAAATCACATCCAAGCCGTCAACGGGAACATTGTAAGTCTGCAAATGATTGCGCACCGCAATGCGACTATGCTGCGGAAGGAGTAGTTTCTGTCCTGTAACTCCAGTTCTGTAGTAGGGGTATCTCTGTTATAGTCATAATCTAGTGAATAGTCCCGCCCATGTGCGTGGACCCCGGAGCAATCAAAAATAATCTCTTACAGTGTCAAAAAATGCAGAAAAGCATAGACACTTGAGAGAGAATTTAAAGACAGATAATGCAGCCTAAAAAGGCTACACTGTCCAGTACTTCAACTAGAAATTCCACCATAAAATCCACAAAACAGCAAAAGCCTGTACAGATTTCCCTTGCTTTACCAGCAAAATCCCTCAGGAATGATAGAGAGAAGAACCTGGACAGACAAGCCCCATAGGCTGCCATTATGTGGCTCAAAACAGGATACTGTGCCTTTAAGAGAATCTTCCAGAACCTTCTCCCAGTATCCCAGAATGCATAGCAGGTCCAACTTAGTTTCAGTTCTTTTTGAAGGCGTAACACGCCAGACCTGTAGCATTCCATAAAGGAATATGTCTCTCTCCACCGGGGAGGAGGGAGGGCGCTTATGACTATAACAGAGATACCCCTACTACAGAACTGGAGTTACAGGACAGAAACTACTCCTTCTGTAGTAGGGGATCTCTGTGTATAATCATAATCTAGTGAATAGAATCGCAAGCCCATCCCCACACCAAAGCGGCGGTGGAGAAAGGAGAATTAACGCCACTACTGTGCGAACAGATTTCGCAGCGAAGCCTGCCCAACCTGAGCGTCTGCCCTGGCATCAGTGTCCAGGCAGTAATGCTTAGCAAAGGTATGAACCGACTTCCAAGTGGCCGCCTTGCAGATTTCTGCAATCGGAACATTACGGAGCAATGCTGTCGTGGCAGCCTTGCCCCTGTTGGAATGAGCCTTAGGCTTACCTCCTAAGGTCTTATTAGCTTTTTGGTAACACAGCTGTATGCAGGACACAATCCACCTAGAGATAGACTGCTTAGAGGTCGCAAGACCCGTCCTGACTGATCCATAATTGATGAACAATTGGTCTGACCTACGAATATCCCTGGTTTTATCCAGATAAAATTTCAGCACCCTCCTAACATCCAGGGAATGCAAAGACCTTTCCGCTGGAGATGAAGGATTCTGAAAGAACATAGGTAAAGATATAGTCTGATTGATATGAAAATCAGAAACAACCTTGGGAAGAAACTTAAGGTGAGTACGCATAACAACCTTAGCAGCATGAAATACTGTATAAGGTTCTTGGCAACACAACGCCTGAATTTCACTCACCCTGCGGGCCGATGTAATGGCCACGAGGAACGCCGCCTTCCAGGACAGGTGCTGCAACGAAGCCTTATGAATAGGTTCAAAAGGCTCCTTCATCAATCTGGACAGCACCACATTCAAGTCCCATGAAGGAGAAGGAAGCCTGACAGGAGGGAACACTTTCTTCAAGCCTTCCAAAAAATCTTTGATCACAGGGATCTGAAAGAAGGAAGTCTGTGAAGGGCATTTCCTGTAGGCAGTCAAAGCAGCCAGATGAACCTTAATGGAATGGACATTAAGGCCAGACTGCGCCAAATGTAGCAGATATGGAAGGATGACATCTTCCTTGCATGTCGTAGGGTCATAGTTCTTAGACTTGCACCAGATGCAAAACCTCTTCCACTTGTAAGCATAAGAAGTCCGAGTGGAAGGTCGCTTAGCCTCCTTCAGTATGTCCATACAATCCGCTGGGAGATTCAAATGGCCATATTGCACTATTTCAGGAGCCATGCCGCCAAACTCAAAGACGAGAGGTTGGGGTGCACCATGCGCCCCCCGAACTTCATGAGAAGGTCCGGCCTGCACGGCAGCTTCATGTGAGGAAGGAGAGACCGGTGAAGCAGGTCCGTGAACCACCACTGTCTGGGCCATTCCGGGGCAATCAGAATCATCTTCGCCCTGGATTGGGAGAGCTTGATGAGAACCGCTGGAATCAGGGGAATGGGTGGAAAAGCGTACAGAAAGCTGTTCGACCAGTTGATCCATAACGCGTTCCCCAGCGTCCCCGGCTGGTAGTACCTGGAGGCGAAGTCTCGGCATTTGCTGTTTTCGGCGGTGGCGAACAGATCTACCTCTGGAGTGCCCCACCTTGCGAAGACTTCTCCTAGTACTTCGTCGTTTATGACCCACTCGTGATTTTCCTGAATCAGTCTGCTCAGCTCGTCTGCCTGAACATTCTGCACACCTGGCAGATGAGTGGCCGTTATCGAGAGTCCTCGAGCCAGAAGCCAATGCCAGATCGCCTGCGCCTCCTGAGACAGAGTGCGTGATCTCGAGCCCCCCTGCTTGTTGAGGTAATACATCGTGGTCGTATTGTCCGTCTGTACAAGCAGAGAGTTGGTCTGGAAGGACGGTTGAAAGGCCTTCAGCGCCAAGTGAACAGCCTTGAGTTCCAGGAAATTGATGTGGTACGTGGACTCCGACGGGGACCACGTCCCTTGAATCTGCAGATCTCCGGAGTGCGCTCCCCATCCCAGGAGAGAAGCATCCGTCACGATAGTCTGAGTGGGAATGTCCTTGTGGAAGGGAACCCCTCTGAGGAGATTCTCCGCTGAACACCACCACTTCAGAGACTGAAGAGCATGCAGAGACAGTCGTATCTTGTCATCCCAAGAGCCTCTCCTCTGGTCCCACTGATCTTCCAAGCACTCCTGCAGCAGTCTCATATGCAGCCGTGCATGTGGCGTCAGGAAGATGCAAGAGGCCATCGATCCCAGCAGAGAAGACACCGTCCTCACTGTCGTGGATGGAGCGGACAGGAGAGCCTGAGCCTTCCGAAGGAGTGATAAACGTCGCTCTTCCAAAGGAGACACGCTTGCCGACAGCGTATCGATGGAGGCTCCCAAGTACTGGATGCACTGGACCGGAGTCGGGACAGACTTGGACATGTTGATGTGCAACCCCAGCTTGTTCAAGAGAGCGCACGTCTTCAGGAAGTGTGCTTGAGCTTCTGAGAAGGAGGAGGCCTTGATCAACCAATCGTCCAGGTATGGGTAGACAAACACCTTGTTCTTCCGCAGGTGTGCCGCTACCACTGCCATGCACTTAGAGAACGTCCGGGGCGCAGACTTCAGCCCGAACGGAAGTACCGTGTACTGATAGTGATTGGTGCCGACTTGAAATCGCAGGAACTTCCGGTGTTTGTGTGCAATGGGCACATGGAAGTACGCATCCTGCAGGTCTATGGCGCAAAGCCAGTCTCCCCGTTGAAGCTGAGGATAAATCTGATGCAACGACAGCATGCGAAACCTTTCTCTGCGAATCCATTTGTTTGCCTGTCGCAAGTCCAGAATGGGCCTGAACTCGTTCTTGTCCTTTTTTCGGACCAGAAAGAACCGGGAGTACAGACCTCTTCCTCTTTGAGACAGAGGTGCATCTTCTATCGCCCTTTTCCTTAGAAGGATGTCGGCCTCCGCCTGGAGCTCGCGCAGTTGATACTGCGAGCTGACCGGAGGAATCGATGGAGGAGGGCTGATGAACCGAAGACTGTATCCATTGCAAACAATATTCAGCACCCACTTGTCCTGAGTAATTTTTCTCCACTCTGCCAGAAAAAATTGAACGCTTCCCCCCACCGGAGCGGGTAACGGATGAAGGGGAAGTAACCGCTCAGGGGCGAGACCCAGCCGGGCCCTTGTTCGCGGTAGAGGACTGCTGTCCACCTCTACCCCTCTGACGTTTCTGGAAGGGTCTTCTGTATTGCTGCTGCTGCTGCTGGTGTTGTTGCCCAGAAGACTGTCCCCTTCCTCTACCCTGCGACCCGAACCGCCGTTGGAACTGGCGGTAGGGTTTCTTTTCTTTCGGCTTCTCCAAGCCCACAGCCGTCAGGGTTTCAGCCTCGGCCTTCATCCTGGCCATTTCGTCATCTGTGTGTTTCCCGAAGAGGGTGTCGCTGGAAAAAGGCAGATTTGCCACTCGTTGTTGCGCTTCAGGCTTGAGCGACGTCAGCCGGAGCCAAGCATGGCGTCTCTGATTGATACCGTGGCAGTATCCATGCGCGGCCAGCAGGGAGATATCCGCCGCGGCACTGATGGCCTGGTTCGAAACCAGCATCCCTTCCTGGACGATCTCCATGAAGTCCTCTTTCCTGTCCCGCGGGACAAGGTCCGCAAACTGTTCCATGGAATCCCACAGTGCACGGTCGTACCGTCCCAACAACGCCGAGTCACTGGAGGCCTTCATCGTCGTGGAAGACGTCCCACACGCCTTCCGACCAGCTGAGTCAATCCAGCGGCTCTCCTTATCCGGAGGCACAGTGGAGGACGGGGAGGTAGCATGTAGTTTCCGAGCCGCCGTCACAATCACCGAATCAGGCACTGGGTCCTTCCTCAAGAAGGCCGGGTCCGACTCTGGGGCCCTGTACTTCTTGACAAGCCTGGAGGGAGCAGCTTTCACCACCGCCGGCGTAAGGAAGAGCTGTTCAGCCGGCTCAACCAGTCCCGGCACCAAAGGCAGTAGGGGGCGAGACAGGTGCTTCGTGTGCAAAGTCTCGAAGATCACAGAAGTTGTGGGCGTAGGGGCCGTCACCGTGATCCCCAACTTCGCCGCCCCTCTCAGGAGAACCTCCTGGAACGTGCCAATGTCATCTATCGGAGACACCCTCGTCTCCGGTGAATCCGACAATGTAGGCGAATACGAACGGGTCCCAGAGGCCAAATGGGACCTGGACCGATGCCTCCTATGGCGATGTCTGGATCTCGAGGAGGATCCATGTCCACTCCTAGATCTGTCCCTTCTCCCGGAGCGTGACCTCGATCTCCTGGGTCTGGGACGCTCCGCCGGTTTCCCAGGGTCAGACGTCTTGGGCTTAGGAGGAACCTTCGACTTCGGAGTCTTCTTCGGAGGTGTCGGAAGTTTGGGCATCGACACTGATCTCGGTGGAACCGGAGGAGGAGCACCCGGCACCGGGGCCTGTGGTCCTGACGGAAGAGCAGGTAGAGGAGGCAATGGAGGAGGCGTCGCAGCCCTCGGAGGAGGCCCTCTAGGCAAAGGAGGGGGAGGAGGCTGTATAACAGTCTTCCTTGGTGTATACACCTCTGAATACGCCGTTCCCGGCGAGCCACCATCCTGTTCTGACTGAGGGGAGCCCCCCACAGTCCTCGGCCTGTCCTTATGGCCCCCTGACGCGGAAGACCGGTGTTCAGACGTCGACCGTGGTTCCTTCGACGTCGAGCGGCCCTTCGGCGTCGACCGGCTTCTATGCCTCGACGTCGACCCCGACCAGATGGACGAACCTCTAAACCTCGACGACGGTCGCTGGTGCCTCGACGGCGACCTTGACAGCCTCGACGACGACCTCTTCGATCGCCTCGACGGCGACCGCTTCGAACGCCTCGACGTCGACCTCTTCGATCGCCTCGACGTCGACTTCTTCAGCGCCGGAGACCTCTTCCGTCTCGACGGCGGCCTCGACGACGAGGATCCCCTCGACGACGACGAAGTCCTTGCCCTCAACGGCGAGCGCCGACGCCGGGCCCTCCGATGCCGTCCGCTCGACGCCGACGGCGACGACGAGGAAATCGACACCGGGTTCGACGGCGGCCTGTGTAAGTCCCTCGACGTCGACGGGCGACGTTTTCTCAACCCAGAGCCCTGGGGAGACCGGGAACTGGCCGTGGACCGTCCTCTCGACGTCGTGGTCATGGCAACTGACCCAGACGGAGATCTTGGACGTTTGCTGGGCTTCCTGCCCCTGGGGAGCCCCCCAGAGGCCTCAGTATGGGCAGTAGAAGCCCCTCCAGACCCACCTTGAGCCTTCAGTCTTCAAGTCCCTGAAGTCTGATCTTCCTCCTGTCCTTCAGGGTCCTGCCAGAGAAGCCTCTACAGATCACACACTCCTCTGGGATGTGGGAAGAGGGAAGGCAGAGGATACACACCTCATGGGGGTCTGACTTGGCCTTCTTCCTGTAGCACTCCGGGCATTTGTCAAATAATGCAGGCATTATGGACAACAAAAGAGTGCAGAAAACCAAGAAGAAAGTCACCAAAGTACTTTAAAAGTACACAAAATCGAATTTAGTGAGAAAACACCAACAAAACCCTTGAAAAGGGAGAGCTCAATGCTCCAGGGTCCTGCTTGCAGGAGCCGGAAAAAAGAACTGAAAGTAAGTTGGACCTGCTATGCATTCTGGGATACTGGGAGAAGGTCTGGAAGATTCTCTTAAAGGCACAGTATCCTGTTTTGAGCCACATAATGGCAGCCTATGGGGCTTGTCTGTCCAGGTTCTTCTCTCTATCATTCCTGAGGGATTTTGCTGGTAAAGCAAGGGAAATCTGTACAGGCTTTTGCTGTTTTGTGGATTTTATGGTGGAATTTCTAGTTGAAGTACTGGACAGTGTAGCCTTTTTAGAATGTCCACAGGCTGAGCCATGACTGCACAGGAACTTAGAAAAACAAAGTAAACTTTGTAGCACAACTGGGTAGTAATTCAAGGAAACCGTTTTAGAAAGATTCAAGCTTGAAAAGACCTATTTCAAAAATAGGTAGGTTTGTCCGACACCACCGTTTTCCGGAAACGACAGGGAAGGGGTTAAGGCTTGAATGATATACTACTAGAGTGTCATGATATAAGACCACCAATGAATGGGCGCCATGTAGCGGGAATTCCGTTCTTCTACAGAACTGTGCATAGAGATTTGGAACCTCGGCGAATTAGGGTGACCCAAAACTCACCTCACCTCAGTACCCAAAATCCCCTTACCAAGCTAGCTACAGTGTCTCATTGGTCATAACCAACTCCCAATGTTTAGACAAACCAGAACATGAACTTACAATACCTCAGGTCACGTGGAACACATGAGCACTCTTTCGTTATACAATCATTTCAAACCAGAACGTGGTGTAAATGAGGACACGTGCACATTTGAAATATTTATTTACTAATGCCGTCTTCTCAAACGCAGTATCTTAGATAATACAAGGAAACATATTATCAGAAGCAAAATTATCAGCATAGTTACTAGTCCATAGAAAGCAAAAGGTGACAGCATGCTAAAATACTGTAATGAATAAGGATTAACAACACCTAATTCTCACCCTCCCTAACTAGCATATTATATTAATATCTAAGAAGGTCTCTTTGGGCTTTAGCAGGGCGGCACCATTCCTCAAGATCCTAGTGTTAAGAGATCACATCAGCTTCCACCAGCTCTCTGCATGCGAACCGCATCAAGTGTGTGTGTGTTCTCTAAGCAAAGCAATATAAAAACGCGCCTAAAACCAGAATTTGGCAGGAGCTGCACTTATGTTATGTCTATGAAGGTGCGGAGATCAGACCTCACAACAATTCTGTGTCGAATTATCCTAGAAGCTTCAGCACTCATTGTACAGACATAGTTTACCAAGCAAAGCTGATATCAGAGCAATAACATATTATTCTCATGTAAATCACAACGCTCTCCTAGGCTGAAAGCTAAATCAACAATTATGTGTTGTGTGCAGAAGCAGCAAAAGGAAAAATGGCGTTTAAACATTTAATAAGCTCATGCTAACTTAACACGGTATATAGATAACCAAATCTGTTCCTTTTGTAAGTGCCTGGCACGTAACTACTGCTACTTTTCATGGTATTTGCAATGCAGCCATAAGGTCAGCTAACAGATGTTGGTGTGCTACTGGTGTCCCATCAGAATTAAGAAATCCTCGTTGTTCCCATCTCTTCACCGCTGAGTGAACTGTGGAAGCTACAGATGCTGAATCAGTGTATATCGTTACTGGCTAACCCTGACAAGCCTGTAGGGTCGCTCTCAATGCTTTTAATTCAGCCACTTGGGCTGAGTCTTGGGATGACTAGGGTAAGAGGTGCAATGTGTATAAGGTATAATCAGTAGGTATACCAATAGCTTCAACAACACCTGCACCTGTATGTGTTTTGCCTGTCTCTTGGTCTGTCCATGAGGAACCATCAGTAAACAATTGTCGCCCATAAGACAAGGGGTCCTCATGTGCCAGGTGATCATCCTCCTCCAATGTAACACTACAGTCATGATCAGTGGGCTCTAGTGGGTGAACTAAAAAAGTTGCAGGATTGACTTAGTATACTCGCTCAATGCTGATAGAAGGGTTTGACAGTATTACTTCATAAACTGTCGCTCTTTGAGTGGTCAGTGTACTGCTACTCTTCTGCAGGATAGCAAATGGAGAGTGCCCAACATACTGTATTACTGGCCTCCTTCCCTAATAGTAGTACTCTTTTTCACAGCAAAAGCTGCTGCTGCTTCAAGCGCTCGCTCACAAGAAAGTGAACTTTCATTACTGGATCTAATAGTTGACTAAAATAGGCAACGGGTTTGTGACCCTTCGGGTATTTTTAAGCAAGGACTGATATCATGGAATCCTCTGTGACAGCAGAAAACAGAAAACATCTCTTTATATAGTCTGGATTTGCTAGCACTTGAGCTGGAGAAATTGCTTCTTTCCACTGTATGTCTGTGTTGTCAGTTATAGCTTGCTTCATTGCATATAATAGTGGTTGTATGATAGTAGCATAATCAAATACCCACTGACATATAAAATTACAAAGGCTTAGACATTTTTGCCAGTCTTTTACTGTCTTGGGCTAAGGCTGATCCCGTATAGTTTGTATTCTAGAACCTGCTATTGTTTTGCCTTCTGAAGACATCACTTGGCCCAAATACAGGACTTCCTGTTGCACAAACTGTGATTTTTTCCTGTCCTCTTTGTATCTCTTAGTAGCAAGTAGCGTTAAGAAACTGACAGTGTCCAAAACACATTCAGATTCTGTTTTACTACATATTGCAAGACTGTACTGTCTGACTACTACATATTAGTAAATCATCTACATATTGAAATACTGTAGTGTCTGACTGGAAATTTATCAAATCATCTCTCAATACTCTATTAAACAGATGGAGACTCACAATAGCTTTGTGGGAGCCTAGAGTACATGATTTGTTCGGGAAACAGCGTTTACAATGCTGTCGGTACAATGTGGTGCCATTACAACTCGGTCAGTACAACCAACACCTTCCCTACTGTTGCACAGACTGGAGTTGGAATAGTAAATTTTACTATTCCAAACTCCAGCTCTCACTCCAGCTCCCACTACTGCAAGTCGTTGTAATGGTACTCGTGGTAACAAAGCAGTCGTTGTACTGCCCGCGTTGTAAAGGCATGCGTTGTAAATGCATGCAAAGTAACGTCATATATTCGATTTGATCAGCATCAAAACTGAAGGCTGTCAAATAGTGACTGTCAGGATGTATAGGTATGCTGAAAAAAGCATTCTTTAGATCTACCACATGAAACCATTTGCTGTCACTTGGTATATTAGTCCAAGTTCAAAAGATACTTTATTCGGTTCAGTTTCCAGAAATCATAAAAGTACAGAACACATTAAAAAAAAAATGGTCCATAAGTCACCAAACAGCATAACAACAACAAATACAACATAAAAAGGGAGGGAATACCCATTAAAATATGCAGCACATGGTAACAAAATTTAAAAACAACAATTATATACGTCAATCTATAATTAAAAAGATCAACATGAGAAATAGCAGGTTAAAAACATGATTCAAGTGATAGTGCTCAATATTAATAGTAAATCATCTAGGGCCAATTAATCTTTTTTACTGAGTCTCACCGCTATGGTTAAGAAATTAGCCACATTGTAGATTTCCCAAATGTCAGCTAATAGTTGAAGGTACAGTAAAGCTGGCTTAACTTGCCTAAACCCTTTTCCCTTTAACAGGGGTATAATGAACGTTTTCCTAATGACTTTAAAGTGATCACAAAAAAACAAAAAGTGAACAGTATCCATGATCGAACAACCGTCACAATTGCACAAATCTAGATCCAGTCCCTTGGTCCATCCAGGGCGGCCTGAGATCAATAGATGAATTTTATTCAATCGGAACTTCGTTAAAAGATACCTATGGTTTGAGTTGTTGACAACCTTTAGGTAAAGTTCCAAGTCATGTCCAGGAGAAACAATCAATTGATGAGTCCTGACAGAGGGTTTTAACAACTCCATGCCTTCTCTGTCCATTCCTCTGTTCAACAAAAAAGAATTTTTGGCCCACTTAAGGTCGCCTTCCACCAGATAAGATGGTTTGTTAAACAGTTCAGGTCGACCCAGCTTTACACACATTTGTTGTACGTATTTCAGCCAAGGGATCTTGTCCCAGTGATCTAACATTAGGCAATCCTTCAAAATTTCATGGTTCACTTCAAACTCTGGATTAAGCCAGACTGATATCCATTTTAAGAGGGGGGCCATGGCGATTCGATCCTCCAAATAATCCACGCCGCATTCCTGGTGGAATATGAAGCTGGCCGTGGATCTTGGCAAGGACAGAATCGTTTTCAGGAAGTTATCTTCCGTTACCTGAAGTGATTTAGCTGACCTAAAACCCCACAGGTCTGCACCGTACATAGCGATGGCAATGCATTTGGCAGCATATACTTTTAAAACTGCCTCAATGGGTTTCACCCCTACTTTACGTGAGAAACCCAGAACCGCGGAAATAGAGCGAGCAAGAACTTTTTTTTTCTCCAGCATTTGAGGGTGCCACGTAGAACAGTCGTCAAAACCAACCCCCAGGTAGGGAAATCTGGAGACTCTTGTCAGTTTATGTCCATTACAGTGCAGTGTCATTACATTTTTTTTGACCTTCCCTTTATGGCCCACCACCATAACATGCGATTTACCATAATTAACACTTAAGTCAAGATTTATCATAAAAACATAAAAAGAATTCAACAGGCTTTGAAGACCCACTGCGGTTCTGGCTAGGAGAGCAGCATCGTCCGCATATAATAATGCGGGCAATAAATATTTCCCTGCCCTCGGGATGTCCTTACACGCTGCTCCCAAGACCCCACCCAGATCGTTTATATATAGTGTAAAGAGCAGGGGGGCAAGAATACATCCCTGCCTTACACCATTGGTGATACTGATTTTTCCCGTGCAGTTCCCTTTTCTATCATAACGTACCATAGCTGTAAGGTCCCTGTGGAGGTCAGCTAAAAAGTACACAATGTTTGAATCTATGCCAATACTAAGGAGCTGTCCCCACAACTTTGATCTGTTTACTCGATCGAATGCCGAGGACAGATCCATAAAGGCAATGCACAAAGATCCTGGCTTCGCTAGTGTGTACTTCCCTATAAGCAATTGTAAATTTAGACTTTGGTCGATGGTACTATGCCCCTTTCTAAAACCGTACTGTAGAGGGGAAAGGGTATTAGTCTCCTCTAACCATTCGGTGAGTTTGCATAGGACCACTCTCCCTAGGACCTTAACTGCGGAGTCGATGAGGGATATAGGGCGATAATTGCCTGGATCACCCCTATCCCCTTTTTTGTAGATCGGGACAATCACGGACTGGGTCCATGAATCTGGAATTCCTGTTTTTGAAATTCTGTTAAAAACATTTGCTAAAATTTTGGACCAGAATGAAATATCTACTTTAAAAAGATCGGACGGAACACCATCCGGCCCGGGTGCCTTGTTTTTGCCAATGGCCGCGGCCACCTCTTCTGCGTCCACAAACAGAGTATAAGACAATTGAGAAAAGGTGGTCGTGTCCTCTACCCCCGTGTTCACCTGCTCATAAACGGACTTAAAGTGCGAGTGCCATTTATCCTCTTGGATTCCACAATCCAGAGCATTGTTACTAGGATCAGAAAAATAGGGTTGGTTGACCACAGCCCAAAACTTGGTGCTACTTTTCAGTACATCAGTTGAGGTCAAATCAACCCAGGCCTCCTCTCTAATCTCACGCCGTCTTTTTTCGACGGCTGTCTTATATTCTTTCCTGAGGGTAGCCACGAGCAATCTGTCTACTGGTTTGGATATGAGTGCTACCTTAAGTTTATGATTGGCCGCAGAGCAATTCTTATTAAACCAGCCTTCCAACCCTTGTGTTTTGCCTTTGCCCTGACGCGTCAGGTTGGAGAGAATGTCGAGGCAGACCTTTTTATAGGCCTCCACTACTTCACTGTCCCCCGCCTGATCATCCATACAGAGATTTAGATCCTCCCGGCTACTATTGCAGAGATTGGAAAAAAAACTCCTCTGGGATTATCTTGCACCACTTGATTCTACGTGCTTGGTCAGTCAGCCGCATATCACATTTATCTACCAAGTTCAATTTACTTTCCTTAGTAACAATTACATTCTTAACCTTTAGTATGACTGGGTTGTGGTCGCTAAAATGGGACCGCACAACTGAATAACTGGTAATTTGGCATCCACAACTACTACTTACAAAAATATAATCAATTACAGATCCACTACCATGACCTGTGAAAGTGGGAATATCCTCACACACATTTGGTAATATTAACCCATTTTCGGCCAGCAAAGATTCCAGGAAAATGCCCTGTTCAGAGTGTTCAAAGTGAATGTTTTCCTCATCCGGAGGACCAAATAGAACATTAGAAGGACATTTATCCTGACAGCCATGGTATATTAGTCAATATCACAGATGGCTCTGGCACTATGGGGTATTCTGCTAATACTATGGCATTAAGGGGGCAAAAATCCTGAACCATCCTGCAAGTATTACCTGTAGCTTTTTTTACAAGATAAATTGCTGTGTTACAAGGTGATGGACAGGAATACAGGACTCCCTGATCCTTCAGCATTTGTATTGTCCCTCTAATTTCTTCTTTTGCTTATTTGGCCAGTGAATACTGTTTTCCACTGGGCAATTGTGCACCTGGCTTCAACTTTATCTTAAATGGTTCTGCAGATAGTGTCAGTCCTACCTCGCCTGGAGCGGATGTTTAGAGTGAAGGCGGGACTTCTGCAAGCGCTGCAATATAATGGGAGGGGGACGGCACAACTGGTAACGTGGTCTGTGCATGGGAAACACGCACTTACAAGGACGTGAGGTGTGGCGGCTGTTAACACGGCGCACAATCGCTGCTTTTACTGCTAATACTGCTATTATATCATTGTTTTGCACATTGCACTTTCTTGCTTTTAAATTATTAAATTGACTGCAAAGTATTTTTAACCTTTTTATCCTCCATCATTTGCTTAATATTGGGCTCCTCTCCACCTCGCATTTTTGTTTCCTTACGTGCTTGCAGTTACCTGTCTGTCAGAGCAGGGCCGTCAGGGTCAGTTAGCGCTCCAGTGGTTCTCCCCTCCTTAACTATAAATACTGTGATGCTGCAACTGCGCAGCGGGTGCGCCAAAGGCAAGCCCGTCTGCACCCATCAGCGACCCGGAGGTGACCGGCACCGGCCATGTTGCCGTTAAGCTCCCCACTTCCAGTCCTCGCCGACGTTACAGCAGTAATAGTGTCACAATTCCTGCTGGCTGCTTGCTCCTCGAGTGAATGCGGAAGTGTGATTCTCGTCTTTGCTCCTCAGAGACGTATCAGCAGTCTAGCATCCCGAAACTGGAAGCTGACATCATAGCGGTCACGGTGCATCCGGGGGAATCCGCATAACTGCTTGCGGTTCCCGCCACTCAGCGCTTTGGATTAATGCCTTCGCCGCGACAGGCCTTCTCGGAAATCCGGAAAACCTTAGTTTCGGGTATCAACGCATGCCAGCGTCCATCTTCCGTTCGAGACTTTGCTTTGCGAGGGATCCGCGCTGGGCACTTATTCCTTGACCTTGCTACCACTTTTGTGCTCTCTGAGACTCCCTGCACACTGGGGTGTTTCAGCCGGTCCTGTTGCAACCGTGGAAGGGCTGGAATGAATGGGTGCTTGACAGGCATCCGAACTGGGTGGTGTACATGTTAGTAGTTCCTTGTACCAGTGCGCATGTACTGTAGCTGTTTGTCTTCCAACACGCAGGAGCGTAGTTGGAATACTGGTGACTTGTCCTAAGGGTTCATGCACTGGAGCGCTTGCCCCGTGCTCTAGGTGCGACACACAGAAGCGCTGTTTCTTGTTTCTGGGCTTCCAGGCGCAGAGGTGCCTGGTTTCCATTCTGGATTTCCTCACGCAGGAGCGCTTGTTGCTTTCCTTTGGGTTATGCGCAGGAGCGCTTGTCTTTTGTTCTAAGTGCAACGCACGCGCAGGAGCATTGTCTCTTTATTCTGGGGTTCTATGTGCAGGAGCGCTTGTCCTTTGTTCTAGTTGCCACGCGCAGAAGTGCTTGTCCAGCCATTGGTTAACTTTCAACACGCAGGAGCGTAGTTGGATTACTGGTGACCTGCCTAGAGTCCACACTCAGGGGTCCCTGATTTACTTTACAGTCTTCTTGATGATCTACAGTCCTTGCTTGTGACTTTCTATGGTGCCATACATAAGGTGACTATGCTGTTCTATCTGTGTTTACACGTACAGAAAGAATGAGGGGGTGTGCATGACTGAATGGTAACATACCTCCCCTGTTGTCCCCTTCCAGGTGGTGTTTCTCAAGGGTAATTTGGAACATACGAGGTCACCAGTCGTCCTTCCAAAACCCATCCTTTGCTTTCCTGACTTCTTCCCCAGGTCTACTTTTCAACCTGGTTAGTATATGAGGTTGAACTGGGGTAAGGTGGAGACGGTGGTGGATGTTCATGTCACCTCTGTGAGATCACCTCACAAGACACAGGTAAGACTTGTCGGGACATGACAAATAGGCTCCGGGAACTGGGCAAGGGCGTGGGCCACTGTTCCACTCTTCTCCTTCACCCGGATTCCGTTACAGTGGTGTGTCGCCGGTTCAGCTGGGTGGCCTCAACTGCAGAGAAAGGTCTCCCATGCAATCAGAGAGCCCCAGGCAACTTCGGTTCTTGTAAGGTAGGGTGGTCCCATGAGTCAGGCAAATTACAAGGCCTGCTCCTCAACACTCGGTCAATGAGGAAACATGCCCTGAATATCTACGATTGCTAGAAGACATAAGCCCAGATTTTATGTTCTTAACTGAGACTTGGCTTAACGACGCCTCCAACCCGACCATTACAGCGGCTATCCCTAAGGGTTATCAACTGGTTAGGAAAGACCGCCCCTGCCGTACGGGTGGGGGCACAGCTATTATTTATAAAAATCATTATTCTTGCACTTTGGTCCCCGTTGATGATGTCATCGGAGCAGAAACTCTTGGGTTCTATTTGGTGGTATCCCCCATCAATCATTAGCGGGTATTTTAGTGTATAGACCCCCTGGGCCTACAGGGTTGTTCCATGACTCGATTAGCAATGCAGTCTCCCCTTTGGCGATGAAATACAAACACTGTCTTGTATTGGGCGACTTCAATATCCACCTGGATAAACCGGATGTCCCGGATGCCACTAGATTAAGGGAATCTTTGGCTATTTTCACGTAGACGCCCTTTATCCAGTCCCCCACCCATGAGAAGGACCACATCTTGGATCAGGTTTTTTCCTCAGTAGGCGTTTAAATTACCCCCCGTCCAGCTTGTGTGGTCAGATCACGTTCTCCTTGAGTTCACTTTTTAGGTCTCGCGCCTAGCGTTGCAATGCTCAGCATTGCCCGCGCAGCGCGAGACCTCTTGTAAGGGGGTTTTGAAAGCTGACCACACACTCGTGCGTGTGATCAGGCTTTCGCAGGCAGCCATTGGGATTTGCGTGTTTATAAAAAAAAAAAGCACTTGATTGGGCAAAGGCGGGCGCATGTCCCGCCTTTGCTCTGCCCATTCCCGTCTGTAGCTAGCATGCGCAGCAGCGCGTGTTCGCCTCGCTGCCGTGCCCCCGCTCCTCTGTGGTGCATGCGCACCACTGTTTTCCTTTCGCGCCGCGCGGCCATTGCTGTTTTTTTCTCCCTGTGCAGCACATTAGCCAAACACCGCAAAATATCGTCTGACTTACAGGAAATCCAGAGAGCACGCCCTGTCCCTGCCCAGCTGCTGGTATTACAGCAGCACCGCCCTGTCAGGTAATTTTTCCCTGATGGACTCTGCCCCAGCCCGGCCGGCCTAGCACAGGCTTTGGACTGTTGTGAAACCGCTCCATCTTCCCACAGCCCGGTTCAGCTCTGCTCTGAAACATTGCCTGTGTTGATACAGCCACAACTTTGAAAGACCCGCCCTGCTGTAATTCCTGACCCCTGACTGAACCCGCTTTCTTGGCTGTAACCTCACAAACAAATGCTCTTTAAAAGTTGCTGCAGCGCCCAGACTCCAGGCGCCCGGAGGTGGGCGCTGCTTGGGGAACTGAGCAGACCCCCGGGTGCCAATGCTGCGTGCACAGAGAAGATGGCCTTTCACTTCAGGTGCGGGGACAGTGGTGGGAACAGAATGGTTTTTTAATCTCCACAAATGTTTCAACGACCGCAATAAATGTGAAATCTGATCTGACCTGTGCTGCCAGGAGTTGGGGAAGGAGAGAGGTTGAAAGCAGGTGGGGTGGAGGCTGAGCCAGAGGAGGGAACAATCCTTGCTGTGAAGAAAAGCTGAGTTTGCGGCTGCGCTTTTAGTGATGGTGAGATATGAAGTATTTCGTAAAGAGCCTCTTCTTTGCAAGAAAGAGCTCAGATCTCTTAGTTACTTTCCCAAAATATGCGTTGTTGCTGCTTGAAGCTGCAGTTATTTCCCCAGAGTTTAATCTTTAGGTTCCACTCACCCTCCCCTCGGGGGTCTGCTTCCGTCCCCATACATTTATCTTGTCTCCCCCTCCTCTCCTTCGCCTCTGTTCATTTGTTTTATTCCCTTCACCTTTCCTGCAGCCTCCTGTAGTAGAACCAAGATTCACATTTAAATCACCTGTGTTCAAAGCCTGCACTCATGGGCCAAGGCTCTCTCAACACAGGGACAGCCAAGGCAACATATGTGCAACATTTCTCTCGACATAGAGGTAAGCAAGACAACATATTGGCAAATGCTCCAATGATAAAATAGTTTACAAACAAACTCTCAGTTCCCATCATAAACGTATTTGAGGAGTAAAAACTTTTTTTCTCCTCAAAAATCGAGGCAGCAGATAACAAAAGTAAGGAGATTTTTAAATTAGTGAAAGAATTCTCCTCAACCTAGAGCGGCATGGTAGGATTTATGGCCTCATTCTTTTTTGTTTCCGGTTCACGGAGGACCTGGCTTGGCAGTTCGGGCTGGACTGTTCCTATGAGACACAAGATCAAGACTGATTTACATTTGGCCAGTTTTAAACTGGGGTGGCATGGTGAGCAAAAGAATGGTGGATTTAACCCAGATCTCTTGACTGGGGGTGAATAGCGAACAGTCTAAATTTCGAGTTTTTTTATCGACCTACAGAAATATCACGTTTTTAATATCGAAGGTACAGAATATCGAGGTCAAGAATATCGTTGGACAGAATATCGACCCTAAGGTAAGTAGTATTGATTTTTTTAATATCGATGTAAGTAATATCAAAGTCAGTAATATCGATATCAAATATATCGATGTTACTAATCTCGATGTTACTAATATCGATTGTTGTATTTTTGTTATGTATTTTATTATGTATGTGTTATTTGTTTTTTGTTAAGTATTTTACTTGTTTTAAATTATATGTGTACTATTTTTATATATTAATAATGTTATTTTTAAGTAAATTTTATGTTTTAGTACCGGAGCGGGTTGTGGGTTTATAGGGGAGTAGGGTGGGAAGTAATTTAATAATAGTACATTAATTATGAATTTTTAGGAGATATTAATTAATTTTAATTAATTTTTGCATGTAAGTTCTGTAGCGGGGAGTGGGTTTATAGGGGAATTGGGTGGGAAGTATTTTAATTGTAATTAAATAATTTTTAATTTTTGGTATTCATAATTAAATTATTTTCAATTAATTATTAATTGGCAATTACATTTTTTAATTGTTAATTCACTTTTTTA
The DNA here is from genome assembly GCF_964261635.1 of Lissotriton helveticus. Lineage (NCBI taxonomy): Eukaryota > Metazoa > Chordata > Amphibia > Caudata > Salamandridae > Lissotriton > Lissotriton helveticus. Next base: position 573,083,720 of record NC_136061.1, on the reverse strand, counting down.
ATTGGTAATTAATGTTTGTAATTGGTATTTAATTGTGTTAATTGGTAATTAATGTTTGTAATTGGTAATTAATGTTTGCAAGTGGTAATTAATTTTTTTAATTGGTAATTAATTTTTTCATTTGTAATTATTTTTTTATTGGAACTTTTTTTAATTAATTATTAATGTTTTATAAAAAGTATATTTTGGTATAAAATAATTTTTGTTTAATTTTTTTAAATTGTTAAACAATTTTTATTCATTTTAATCTTTTATTTTTTAATATTTATTATTTTGTAACTAATATTTATTAATTAATATGTATTGGTATTTATTGGTAATTTATTGCTAATTAATTATTCAATTGTAATTATGTTTTTTATAATTATTTATGGGTATTTGTAAATGATGTGGAGTTGTTTAAAATTGTAATTATTATTTATTTTAAATACAAAAATTATTTATAAGTATGTTATATTTAATTTCTATGCTATCCAACGCTTTCCCTACTGTTGCACTCACTGGTGTGGGAATAGTAATTTGTACCCACCCGCTATCCAACGCTTTCCCTACTGTTGCACTCACTGAAGTGGGAATAGTAATTTTTACCCCTACACTATCCAACGCTTTCCCTACTGTTGCACTTCCTGGAGTGGGAATATTAATTTGTACCCACTCGCTATCCAACGCTTTCCCTACTGTTGCACTATCTGGAGTGGGAATAGTAATTTATATGCCTACGCTATCCAACGTTTTCCCTACTGTTTCACTCTCTGGAGTTGAAATAGTAATTTTTACTCACCCGCTATCCAACGCTTTCCCTACTGTTGCACTCACCGGAGTGGGAATAGTAATTTTTACCCCTACGCTATCCAATGCTTTCTCTACTGTTGCACTCACTGGAGTGGGAATAGTAATTTTTACCCACCCGCGATCCAACGTTTTCTATAATGTTGCACTCTCTGGAGTGGAAATAGTATTTTTTACCCCATACACTATCCAACGCTTTCCCTACTGTTGCACTCTCTGGAGTTGGAATAGTAATTTTTTGCTTTACGCTATCCAACGTTTTTCCTATTGTTACACTCTCTGGAGTGGAAATAGTAATTTTTACCCCTATGCTAATTAACGCTTTCCTTACTGTTGAATTTGTTTGAGTGGGAATAGTAATTTTATGTTCTACGCTATCCAATGTTTTCATTAATGTAGTTTTTTTTTTAACTTCAAATAGTAGTTTTATTCATTTATGTATTTAATATTTATTGTATTTTGTAGATAATGTTGTATTTAATTAATTTTAAAAATATTGAAATATATTTAATTTTATTAATTTAGTAAATATAATTATTTAGTTTTATTTTATGTGTGTAGATGTGTTTGTAATGTATAGTATTTTTTAATAATTTATAGGTAATTAAAATAATTATTAAGAAATTATTTAGTAAGTCTATATTATATATTGTATGTATATTTTTAATTAAAGTTTTATTATTAAATATGCAGTATTTACTAATTGTAAACATTATTAAATATGTTTAAATATGTTTATTTTATTATTTACTTTATGTAACTTTTTTTTTACAGAAAAAAACCGATATTTTTACTTACGATATTTTTAACATCGATATTTTTTTACGATATTTTTGTACTTACAATGTTGTAGATAGGTTGTCGATATTTTTGTCGTCGATATTTGTGTAGGTCGATATTCTGTCCATCGATATTGTTTCAGTGATCCGGGGGTGAATGTATTGATTTGTTCTGCATTCTGTACATCAATTGTGTGTCTTTTGCTATCTCGCCCTAAGTGCGCCAGGTATGCCCAGACATGGGTCCTGGACTCACTGTGCCACTGGAATCAAGCTATCCTGGCTAATGAGGGGTGAAATCCCGAAAATGGTCCTAGGATGCTTGTTTCCGGTCCAGGGAGGATCTGGCTTGGCAGTTCGAGCTGGACTGTTCCCATGAGGCACAGGGTCAAGACTGATTTGCATATGGCCAGGTCTAAACTGGGGTGGCATGGTGAGCAAAAGATTAATAGATTTAACTCAGATCTCTTGACTTGGGGTGAATGTTTTGATTTGTTATGCATTCGTCCATCAATTGTGTGTCTTTTGCCCCAATAATTTGTGGCGCAACTGGTGGCCACAGGACGTGCATCCGACTTCTACCTCGGTTAGCCTAGTCAAAAATCTGGGGGTGAAAATGGAATACGCTCTAAATATGAAATCACAGATCCAAGTGATAGCCGGACAATGTTTTTGCCTTCTGAAAATGTTAAAACAGTTTTGACTCCTTCCTCTGATTCCCCACAGGAAAACAGTGGTCCAGGCCCTGATTGGTTCCAGACTGGACAACATCCTGTACCTAGGACTACCGGAATATGTTTATGTTTATGTTTAGACAACTTGTATAGCGCGCAAATACCCTGGTGTGTCTCGGTGCTTCTGGAGTAAATCAGAAAGATAATCGCTGAGAGTGAGGACTACTGGTTGAAGAGCCAGGTTTTTAATTGTTTCCTGAATGTCATGAGTGTGGGACTGGTTTTAATGAAGAGTGGAAGGGTGTTCCAGAGTTTGGCCTTGGCAACTAGGAAACGTTGGTCTCCCCAGGAGGCTTTCTTGGTGTGTGGGACTGTAGTGTAGTTCCTATTATCCCAATAGGCTCTGCGCATTGGAATAATATCTTCAATAGTATAGACGTAGGACAGAGGTTAACTAGGTCTTCTACTGTCGATATTAGACTTAAAGTTTAATGTTTGCCAGCTAGCTCAGAGTTCACTAGAAACTTTCTCGAATAGACAAGGAGGAGTTTAACCTCCCTGGATAGACAAGAAGGGATTTAGTTTCTGACAACCATAGAACATGACAACTTTGCTCTCCCCTAATCAAGAGTGTATCTCTAGAGTCGTGTGAAAACAAAAGACAACTTATTTTACTCAGTCAGTTCAGTGCATTCTTAGTTTCACCAGATTGTAGAGAAAAGGAAGAGACGGGCGTGTTCAATAAAAAGATGTTATTTATTGATCAGTCTCTTTTCTCATACAAGAGAAATGAATCGCTATTATTGCAATACTTATAGTTAAGTAAAGTGCATACAGTAATAACAGAATTATAAAATAATACTGTAAAAGCATTGATATGGTTTCTTAGCCATATGATACTTAAAATAGATAAAATAGATACATACATATATACATTGACTAATCGTACTCAACTGGTGCTTCTAACTACGCCTACCCCAATGTACCTGACCTAAGCCTAATACGTGGGCGGGAGTAGATAAGTAGCAGTTTTAAGTTAAGTTTGCTTTGCCAAGGGTCTGCTTCAAGAATTCTCTGCAAGGGGTTATTCAGTTCAGTACCTGGGATTTAGAAGGCTGGAGGGCTGGTATCTCTATCTCAGGGCTTGATATCCCAGCTGCCTGCAAGGGCGGCTTGGAAGCGCCGGAGCTGGATTTCTCGGCAGGAGAAAAGGCAGCGTCTCTCTCTCAGCGCGTCAGAAAGGAGGGGCAGCGTCTGTATGGGCTTCGCTGTCAGCTGGGCTCCTCGGCAAGTCTCGCTGCTCCAAGCTTGTCACCACCTCGTGTGTTTGCTTAAGGCAATGTCGGTATTATTTATACCTGAAAGGTGCCGAGATTGACGTAAGGATGGACATAAATACGTCAATAAGGATGTCATACGAACTGGTCGTTCGCACATTCTTTACTGAAGTTCTCGGCCCAATCAAAACAATGGCTGTGGGGATTTCCCAGGTCGTGGTAGGTTTGATTTGTTTTGAGAACACCGTATGCCTATTAGGGGGCTGGAGAAATAGTGCTTGCCTAATGAGATGGCATGCGCTATGACCTAATCAGATAACGGGCTTCTGTGCCGTTGTATGGCTAATCAGATAACGGGTTTCTGTGCAGTTGAATGGCTGCTAGTTAATTATTAACCAGACAAGGGTCAGAAATAGGGGGATCGATACAGTACCCATAGTAAATACATCACACCCACTCCACGTAATCTATGTCCATATTTACAAATCTAGGCATAGTAAACAAAACTAGTAGTGCGTGTGTATACCGAACCACCCCAAAATACAATCAAATGCATTTTGAAAATTGGAAATGTGAAATACACGAAAAGATGAGTATAGTTACTATATGCACTTCAAGCAGTATAATAATGCTAAATCTAAACGCATATTTTGAAATCAGCATGAACGAAATGCGGAAATTACACATGAAATGGCTCTTAATACAGAAGAAAAAGTCGAGACCATCTCATCACAAAATCATAAATACTTGTGAACATGCTAGAGGGTAGCTAATGTCTCTAGAGTAGCTAAAAATAGAAATGTTGTTCTCTAAGAATAGTTTTACTTTAAGCAGAAGATAAGTAACCCAAAAAATCGTAAATATTTTTGGAAATGGATGGGGAAAAAATGTCTCGCTCTCCGTAAAAACTGGTGAGAAAATTTCTTATTGCTTTATTTTCAAAGTTGAAGGCCAAATTCAGGGTGTAGGGAACGCCGTGTGCTAGTTTGTTCAAAGTCATTCTTTCTGCTCTGGTGAAAACATCATATTGTTGAGACTTTCGAAAAAACTGTCAACTGCTTCTTGTGAAAGTTCCACTAACTCGGAAAAATTTTGTAACATGCATTCATGAGCATGATTGCCTTCATTGATGTTTCGATCAGCATAGCTGACAGAAGGTCGTACCTGATCGATGCTGCTTTCATCTCGTACTTCACAACTCTTCAATCGTAGTGGTGAAGTCTCCACGAATGCCGTCATCAGGATTGGTAGCCGCTGGGGACAGCACAATGCATGAGCCGTTACCGGACCCAACAAAGTGTCTGCGTCCATTGGCACATCCGATTGTAGTGTCAGACAGGTGTCCAACACGCATTCTTCGCCGCATAGCAAGCACCTTAATACAGGCATAACACAACTTTGCCACATCGGTCTAAATGAAAGAAACCAAGTCATGTTTAAATCTCGTAGCCGTGCTAGTCCAAGGACTTTAGTTATGCGGTCCCGGTAGCCAATAGCTCGGATTGTTTCTTCCATTGTCGCTGGTGTCTTGTCTGTGACGTGGTTTTGCCATAGCGAAGTAACAGGATCAAAAATAGGATGCCTGCCACTAGTCCCAAAAGGAGAGGAAGTCCGCCAAAGATGGAATGGACAAAATCAGGAAAAATACCCAGGATGGCTTTGAATGGGGTTAAAGCTCCCGAAAACACTGTCTTAAATACACTCGCGATTCCACTTGTATCAGAAATATTTAAGATTTCGCTCAGTATTTCTGCGAAATGTATGGGGGAATTGGTTGATAACAGTGAATGAATCTCAGCAGTTGTCCTTGCAACTTGGAGATCATACGTTTCTTTTGATGACGTTAACATGGTTGGCGTCTGTAGGAGCACTGTCTTCATTCTGCTTAAAGTATCAATTCGAATAGAAGAAATTTTCAAACTGGGCCATAACCTTGCCTCCCTGTCTCGGGCATCGTTTGGGAACAATACTCGTTCACAGCACATGACCTTCGTAGTCACGGTTATGAGATAAGGTTTTCCGGGCAGCAGACTGCAACATCTGCGATCTACAATTAGAATGTAACTCCCGTTCGAGAGTCTCCTAAAGAATGGTTCTATTTGTGTTGCAGGTGTGCCTAGCTGGTGACATGAAAGGTTATTTGAAGTCCCTTCACATGCTCCATGCAAACTAATACCCTGACACAGAAGTGTACCGCTTAGTGACCTTTCACAATTATTGCCACTAAGGAACACACTTTGTCCTTTATTACTAACACATGCGTGTGTATAGGGCAAGTTCCATGTTGACTTAATGTATCCTTTACCCAACCTTTCATACTGGCCTGCCTGTATATATTTTTGGCAGTATTGAAACTGGAAAGTTGTTATCGGAATATTTATTATCCCATGTATTATCCATTCAATGACAGGTCGTTCTGACATTGTCAATGGTAATCTCTCAAGTTTTTCAATGCTCAGAATTGTATAGTCAGCACCCTTCTGTGCCAAACTGATTTGTTTATCAGTAAGGTTAAAGATATTAAATAGTGACGTTGTGTTGATTAAACGCCAAGGCACATAGCCTGAACGCAGATTTTGTAACGTCCAGCCAAGTTGTACAATAGAACGCAATTGGGACTGACCGTGTTGTAACATCAGTAAGTCTTGCGATATTATATCGATTGCTGAAGACACAATACTGTCCAGTGAATATATTCTGGAGGACAGAGTCATTAACCCATTGTCCACAACAGAAAGTGATTTTTCCAAATTAATACGGTCAATTTCCCGTATTTTTTCCGCTGTCTCAATTTGAGTTACTTTCCAAGCTTCATTGTAAGCTGCATATATAGAGGCCGCTATGAAACGTTTTTGACGCTGTTTGCGTGGTCCCATAATGAAATCACGCAAGTCAGCACCCTCTTGAAGTAAAGTTAGGTGTTGCTTAATTTCTGCCAGTGTGGATGTTTGTAGCCATTGAAGGCAGAGCTTGCCCACACTGTAAGTAGTTACTATCCCTGGATGTTGTCTTTGGGAATATCTAGGGTCTGGCCTGGTCAATTTGAACCCCTGTATTTTGTTCAGGAATCTGTCTTGACAGTTATTTGTGTCCGTGGGCCAGATCAACCATTGTTTCCAATCAGGATGTGTTCTGTTTTGGTTTAAAATATGGTTCACGTCTATCTCAACATCTATAGAGTTATTACTGTTCGTTGTTGGCTTTGGAATAGACGGTTTGTTTAAGTCTTTGATTTTGGTTAAGCCAAGACAGGTAGTTTGTTGAATAGTGTCATTCAAAAATATAATTTGTTCTGGGATCATACAGGCTCTGAACAATGATTCTATACCTTGTACTTGCCAATCTTTTGTACCCCAAACAGTTTTTGTTTCAATGTTATTGTTCCAGAAATCAAAACCAAATGTATTCATTTGCTCAAAAAATGAATCTGAATATATCACTTTCGTGTTTGTAAGCATGGTCTTCATACCTGTCTTATTTGACAATTTGAAATAAAATGTTTCTGCATTACTTGTGTTAAACCCTGAAAAGTATGAATATTTATCATAAAATGTTTTAGAACTACCCTTTGGAGGAGTAGCACAATGTTCCCATTGGTTATAATTCAAAACATTTCTAGGTTGTGCAGATTTATGGAGATAATGGTTACCATAGTGGTTATAGCAGAACATTTGATCATAATTAGACGAACCCTGCAAATAATCATGTTCTGTAAATTTTGCAGACATTACTAGGTCAGACATCATATCATTAATACTTTCAAAGTCCCAATCATCAGCAAATGTGCTTGGTTTTACAAAGTCACTTAACGAGATCTTAAATTGGTGTGGAGACTTCAGGATTTCAACCGGGCCATAGATTTCATAATCAGTATTGTCCCATGCTACACCGCCTGGTATAGGATTGGCTGTGAAGTTCACTGAAGAAAGTTCTCTTTTCTTGACGTGTGAAGATGTGTGTGGTTTAAGGACCAAGTTGATTTTCTGGCTTGCTGTGTCCATTTTAGCATATTTTCCCTCAATGAAATGTCCCAAGCATAGTACCATGATGAGCCAAATCTATGAGGATAAAAGCACCTAATGTCACCAAAATTTCAATCCATGGAGAAGTCAGATAGGTTCCCTTTAGTTGATGAAAAAGTTCCTTTGCTTTGTCTTTAAAAGTTTTTGTTGATGGCTGTACTTCTGGTTCGCTTTGTTCTTCTGAAGAATCATCAAAGTTGATGAAGTAGCCGGATGCCGTTCTGTCAATTGTTCCAATTGCTTCTGGATTACTTCTTGCTTTTGGCTTTTGCTTTGTTTCATTAGAAAAGACTGTAGTTACATCATCGTAGGTTGTTGTTTCTTGATGAAAAGCTATTATTTGGGTTTTAAGAGGTTCAAGTTCCATTGCTTTGTTGCATAGTCCTTGTTGCTTCACTGTAGATTTTCCAAATGTGATCAGTCTTTCAGTTTGAACCTCTGTGGATGTAGCAAACTTTGGTGTTCTGCTACTTCTTGGGAGTCCACTTGGCCTACTATTTGTTATCGGCCACATGATTGTGGTTTAACCAGGTCGATGGATATGACTCGGTTCTCCTTTTTACCAGCAAGGGGCGGTAGTACTACTGATCTTGTCCCGTTGATAGACAAGACAGGAACTGCTTTTCTGTAAGAAGGCCCAAATTCCTTCTTTACCGCGATCTTCTCTCTGACCAGATCCCCGACTTTTGGAATCCAGACAGGCCTTGCTGGGACAGGTGGTTTTTCTTCAGTGGTTGCTGGCTGCTGTTTCAACTTTATGTTGCTCAGGTCTTTTCTTGTTTCATTTAAGTCCTGGATTAACATTCTAGTCCCAAACAATAGTTCGTACGGACTGAGTCCTTTCAGAGAATTTCTTGGCAAGTTATTTAGACTACGTTGGACACTTATTAAATGTTTGACCCACCCAGCTCCCGAACCTAATACCTTTGCTGTTATAGATTGCTTTATGCCTTGGTTTTTTCTTTACACCATCCCGTTTCCCTCAGGAAGGAAGTGAGAAGAGTCCCGCAATGCAATGTTCATTCTGGCCAGGCACCCCCCATAAGCTGTTTTAGAGCTAAAGGAAAGATTTTGGTCAGAACGTAACATGCTTCTAGCGTATATGCCATTCTAGACTCGCAAATCTTTGTATAACAGTTCCGACGTCAGCTGAAAGTTGGGGTCTACTATATAAGTGAAAATAGTCTTTACATGTTAATGTGACGCATTATTCATACTGTGTTTTTATTCTTTTTGTTGATTTGATACATTCTGGAGTGAAACGCCATGGTATTAAACCGTTTCTCTCGCCACTGCGATCTCTATTGCAGTCTGGGCAGTTTTTTACAAAAATGTGATGATGCAGGGTCATGCCTGGCCACCAGTACACTGATTGTAATTCTTTCAGAGAATCCTTTAGCTTGAGGTGTCTGAGACCCTCACCCATATGTGCGTCCGCTATTAACAAGCCTCTCCTGTCCGTGTTTGGAATTACTCTATCCCCCACTCCAGGGATTCGAGCGAAAGGGACTGAGTTTGCATCGATTATGTATGTATAATTGAGTGGGTAATTGATCGGTAGCGCTGAGCAGTCGTCTTTTGATGACGTTTTTACTGCCAGCACAGTTTCTCCGTCAATGTATTTTACTGCATGCTTTTTTGTAGCTACGGAAGCCGATTTAGTTGCTACCGCTGTGGCTGTCTCAGCCAATGAATTCCCTGCAACGTGAACGCCATCACGCTGATGACTCAGTGAGTGTATCACGTGAGTTTTTGGTAGTTCTTTCTGTAAAAGAACTACTTGTTCCCAAAGCACTTTTTGCTTTATTGTTGCACCTGAGTCATCTTTGTAACCGTTTTGAATCCATTTCTGTAAATCGTTATTGTATGATTTGACGCAGTAATACGAATCGCACACTATAAGTGTCGGGAATTCGCGATCGGCATTATCTAGCGCCATTTTTAACGCTATTATTTCAGTTTGTTGTTCTGAATTATTTTCCACTGAGTGTGTTTTTGTAAGTAGAGGTCTTAATTTACCTCCGCGCCACACTTCTTTTACAATTTCGCATGAGGCGTTGTAAGCCAGCTCTCCCCAAACTGAGGGTTGAGCATGTCCGTCTGTATATATTACACAGGCGTACTGTTGTAAAGGCAGAATGTCGATTGGCAGAGGGTATTCTCTCTCATATTCTAGATAATTTAATTCTTTCATTTCCGGGTCAAAATAGTATTTTACTTTGTCTGTAGCAACAGAATTTACCCATTGTATCCATTCTGGATTCAGTGCCCTTGTCGGTAAATTACATGGTGTTGTTAATGCCTCAAAAGCTGATTCTGCTGGTCTGACTGTAACCTGTCTACCTTCGGCTTGGTATTTTTCTTTTGCTACAGCTGTTTGAACCGCATGAACAATGTTTTCCTTAATGCTGAACCTTTTTTCAGTTTCTGTGTACAAATGTGATTTGTATGCTATTGGTACCTTCTCTCCTTCATTAGAGGTCAGGTATGTGGATACGCATCTTCCTGGGATGACTCGAATCACAAGGTTGCGTGTGTTGTCACGTGTTTGTAATTTTGTTTTAACTAACATATCTGTTTGTAAAGATCTCAAAATTTCTGTGTGTTTTTGAGTCCAATTGATTCTTTTAAAATCTGATTTTATAAGATCATAGAGAGGTTTAACTCTCTCTGCATAATTTATAATGTAAGTTCTTCCGAAATGTAGGAAACCTAGAATTGATTGTAAGTTTTTTAGTGTTCTAGGTGCTTGGATTACAGCACATTTCTCTAGGAAATTGTCAGCCAGGCTTTTGCCTTCACTTGATAGTTCATATCCTAAAAACAGGACAGTTAGATGGGCAATTCTTGACTTTTTAAAGTTGAATTTGTAACCCTCTGCTGCGAACCCAAGTATTATGGTGTTCACTCTCTTCAAGTGAGTATCCAAGTCATCATCTGTTAGATAGATGTCATCGACATAAGATAATGCCTCATCATCATATATTTGTAGTAACTCTGTTACTCTTGCTGAGAATAATCCTGGGCTGTTCTTGAACCCCTGGGGCAAACAACAGAAATTTTTTTGCGCGCCATTTATTGAGAACGCGGTCAAATATCTGCTCTCTGGTGCTATATTTTGACAGAAGAATCCATTAGAGATGTCTAATGTTGTTTTGTATTTTTTGCGCACTATGTTATTCATTAGTGCAGCACTATGCGAATTTTGTACTGCAAAGGTTTTGCAACATGAGTTAAGGTGTCTGTAGTCCAAAACAAGACGATATGAATTGTCTGGTTTGGAGACAGGAAACAAAGGATTATTCATTTGTGAGGTGCAAGTTTCAATCACCCCCTGGTATTCAAGTTGATCTAGGATCTCTTTTACCCGTTTTCTAGCTTCTTGCTTAATTGGGTACTGCCTCTGTGCAGTAGGTTCTGATTTTAACTGGATTTTGTGAGGAGGAGAGTCCCCATCCCACATGGTTTTTATATAATGCAGGAGCTTGGGCTACTGCCCACTTTCTTGCAAGTGTATATTTTTTATGAATTGGAATATGATTTGAGAAGGCAGGCATAATTATTTCATCGCCATGAGGGCACTCCCTGACAAACTCTGGTGGCCAGTCTCTTTCAGCTAGAATGATATCATAGCCCTTGGAGAGATTATCCCAAAAGAGACCCCTTATTTTCCTAGTCTTATCCCCCTCTATACGCAATGTTATTTCATATATTTTATGAGGTTTGCTAACTCTGGTATCTGCAGTTTCCACCTGAATGTATTCATTCGTGTCCACTGTCTCCAGATGATTCATAAGGATCTTGCGAGCTGTGCTCACTTCTGCTGCGCTGTCTAGCATTGTCTGAGCCCATTCTCCGTTTTTCAGCTGTGTCCTCAGTATTCTTGGCATGGTTGATTACTTTAATACTGGCTACCTTCTTTTTTGGAAACTGTAATTTTTTATTTTGATGAGCAGGTTCTTTGTCTTTGGACTTGACGTGCTCTTCCCTGTGCTCTGATCGTCCTCTTCTTTCCGATTTCTGCGAGGAAGTCTGAAAAGATTGAGAGGGACGTGTATCAATATCTTGATATCTATCAGGTTTCTTCAGATTATCCCTATTTCTAAGGTTGTATTTTTTCTCAGAGGGCTCCCTTTGGGGAGACTTGTGTCCTTGGTCCGGAGATCTTTCTCTCCGCCGAGGAGACCTTCCTCTGGACTGGAATCTTTTTTCTTTAGGAGTGGATTGTTTATTTCCATCCCAGCTCTTTTTTTGAGTGTTTAGATTATTTTTAATAAATACTTTTTCAGGTTTTTCAATAAGTTGGGGTTTCACCGGTTTTCCACCCAAACTATCTCTTCCTAGTTCTTCATAGGATTTTTCTATGATTCTGGCAATTTCAAATGGTTGGTCTGCTATATCTGTCTCTTTCAACCTCTGGCGGATCGCCACATTTGCTGCTTCTCCCTTTATATTGGCTAATAATATTGCCGAGAACTGCTTGAAGTCTTTTAGTAATTTCATACCAAGAGTTAAAGCAGGTTCTGGACCGTATTCATCTTGAATTTGTTTTAGCACATCTGGTATTACTGACATGGATGGAACACCATGTGTTTTTGTGTAAATGGAAGCAAAGACTGTACCCCAAGTGTCACAGTCCTCCACATGTGGTGCGATTCCCATTGGAAGACAGATAGTCAGAATCCTGTGTTTCTCAACCGGGGTGGTATCTGGAAATACCGCCTCTATTTGAGTGATTTTTTGTGCTAACCAGAATGGAATTTGTTCCCGTTTTGCGGGTACTTTACCTAGACAGGACTGTATGTTCTGTGGTGTAATTTTATGTGTGTTCCCCTGGTGAGGGATCAGCTGTGGAATTTTAATAGCTGGTAGGACTGTTGAAGTCCGCATTACATATTGGACTAATTGTCTGTGTATTTTAATTAATTGTTTTAGCTGTGCTAAAAGTTCTGGTGCAGACATTTCTTCAATGTCTGGATGTGGTGTGTATCCGGCTAGGACCGGCCACGTTGCTCCTGGTCTACCTAGTGGACCGAGCCTGGTGATGTGATTGTTATGTTTTAGGGCGCCATTAAACCAGAGCAGGTGCTCTTGGTATTTGAGTGGTATTTCCACCTCCTCGAAAGGAGTGTACTCATTTGGAGGTTCCTCTATTTTGTAATAGTGGAAGTCCTTTGTTACAGCGTTTGCTGCTGGAAAGTTTATCCATGAATAGAATACCTCTGTCTGATGATATTCGTGTGCCTCAATTACGAATATGACTGTACCACCTCTCGGTGTCAGCCCATTTTCTATAAGTTTTAAAGTTATAGATTTCCTTATGTTGACCGGGATGAGTATTGCCTCCGGGTCTTGCTGTAGGAGACTATTGTCAGCCGCTAGGAGTTGAGCTGCTATTCTAACTGTCTCCCTTTCTTCTTCAGCTTGTGACATTCTAATGTCAAGAAAGTTATTTTATTTATTTGCAGATCAGGTTTCTATGGAAACAAAGATTAGATGCACAATATTTTGGAACAGTGTATCCTTCAACGTTGAATAAACCAAGAACCATACATAGGAGTCTCCTCCTACTAAGTTTGGCGGATTTAACCTTTCACCCACTCCAGACGTCTTTGGAGTATTATGGGGAAAAGGGGTCTGTGTGAAAAAGCACGACTGAGTTACTCTAATGTCTTACGTTAGATTTATCGCCTATCCAAACGTTGGGCGCCATGTAGTGTAGTTCCTATTATCCCAATAGGCTCTGCGCATTGGAATAATATCTTCAATAGTATAGACGTAGGACAGAGGTTAACTAGGTCTTCTACTGTCGATATTAGACTTAAAGTTTAATGTTTGCCAGCTAGCTCAGAGTTCACTAGAAACTTTCTCGAATAGACAAGGAGGAGTTTAACCTCCCTGGATAGACAAGAAGGGATTTAGTTTCTGACAACCATAGAACATGACAACTTTGCTCTCCCCTAATCAAGAGTGTATCTCTAGAGTCGTGTGAAAACAAAAGACAACTTATTTTACTCAGTCAGTTCAGTGCATTCTTAGTTTCACCAGATTGTAGAGAAAAGGAAGAGACGGGCGTGTTCAATAAAAAGATGTTATTTATTGATCAGTCTCTTTTCTCATACAAGAGAAATGAATCGCTATTATTGCAATACTTATAGTTAAGTAAAGTGCATACAGTAATAACAGAATTATAAAATAATACTGTAAAAGCATTGATCTGGTTTCTTAGCCATATGATACTTAAAATAGATAAAATAGATACATACATATATACATTGACTAATCGTACTCAACTGGTGCTTCTAACTACGCCTACCCCAATGTACCTGACCTAAGCCTAATACGTGGGCGGGAGTAGATAAGTAGCAGTTTTAAGTTAAGTTTGCTTTGCCAAGGGTCTGCTTCAAGAATTCTCTGCAAGGGGTTATTCAGTTCAGTACCTGGGATTTAGAAGGCTGGAGGGCTGGTATCTCTATCTCAGGGCTTGATATCCCAGCTGCCTGCAAGGGCGGCTTGGAAGCGCCGGAGCTGGATTTCTCGGCAGGAAAAAAGGCAGCGTCTCTCTCTCAGCGCGTCAGAAAGGAGGGGCAGCGTCTGTGGGCTTCGCTGTCAGCTGGGCTCCTCGGCAAGTCTCGCTGCTCCAATCTTGTCACCACCTCGTGTGTTTGCTTAAGGCAATGTCGGTATTATTTATGCCTGAAAGGTGCCGAGATTGACGTAAGGATGGACATAAATACGTCAATAAGGATGTCATACGAACTGGTCGTTCGCACATTCTTTACTGAAGTTCTCGGCCAAATCAAAACAATGGCTGTGGGGATTTCCCAGGTCGTGGTAGGTTTGATTTGTTTTGAGAACACCGTATGCCTATTAGGGGGCTGGAGAAATAGTGCTTGCCTAATGAGATGGCATGCGCTATGACCTAATCAGATAACGGGCTTCTGTGCCGTTGTATGGCTAATCAGATAACGGGTTTCTGTGCAGTTGAATGGCTGCTAGTTAATTATTAACCAGACAAGGGTCAGAAATAGGGGGATCGATACAGTACCCATAGTAAATACATCACAGGACAGGAAGTAGGTACGCTGTGGAGGAGCGTAGTGGTCTGTTAGGGGCGTATAGGCATAGTGATTATTATAAAAACTGTGGTCCAGTGTTATTGATTGCCTTGTACGTGATGCATAATGCTTTAAATTTGGTCCGGCTTCTGATGGGCAACCAATGTAGTTGGCGAATGGTAGGTGAGATAGGTTGAAACTTGGGGATGCCGGCTAGAATTCTGGCTGCTGAGTTTTGAACCAACTGTAGCTTGTTAAGGACTTTCTCTTGGGCATTCAGCAGGAGTGTGTTACAGTAGTCTGTTTTAGAAAGTATTCGTGTGGACATCAAGGTTTTGCCTGTGGAGGTGGGGGGGGGGGGGCGGTATGGCAATAGTTTATTTCCCTCCTGGAATCTTGACGCAACTGTTTCCCCATCGTTGTGAACTGCTAACACCAGTTGGGTGTCGTTGGCAAATGAAGTTAGCCTCATCCCATGTGTTTTGATAACCCTGGCCAAGTCCGACATGTAGATGTTAAATAAAGTCGGACTTAGCGAGGGTCCTTGGGGCACACAACATGGGAGAGCGAACACTGGGGAGTAGAAGTTGCCTAGTTTTACTGATTGGGTGCGATTGGGAAGAAATGAGGCTAGAAGGGCCCTGGCAGTGTGGTTGATGCCTAAGGAGGAGACACGGTCGATGGGGGTGGCGTGATCGACCATGTCGAAGGCGGCGGACAGGTCCAATAGTATCAGGACTGCCGCGCCTTGATCTAAGATCATCCTGATCTCGTTAGTTGCCTTGATAAGGGTTCCATGGCCCTTCCTGAACCCAAATTGAGTGTCATCCAGGAGGTGGTTGTGATCGATAAACTCAGATAATTGCCTATTCATTAGCTTTTCAAAACATTTCGATGGAAAAGGAAGACAGGCAATAGGTCTGTAGTTTATCGAGGCGGAGGTGTCGAGGGTAGATTTTTTCAGGAGGGGTTTAATAATGGCCTTTATCCAGACTGAGGGATAAGAGCCTGTGAGAAACATTGAGTTACAGATGTTGGTGAGAGAAGGAGTTATGGATTCCGGGATGAGTTTTAAGATGGAAGGTGGGCAAGGGTCAAGAGGGGATTCCGATCTTGTGGAGGAGATTAATTCTGAAATCTGCTCAGGGGAGGCATGATTGAATTTAGAAAAGGTGGAGGAAGTGGTGTTCATGGGAGGGTGGCGATTTGTGGGGTCGGGTTGGTCTGGGGGAGAGAAGGTAGAGTAAATGGTAGTAACCTTGTCTGAGAAGAAGTTGGCGAGGGAGTTGCAGAGGGCTTGAGAGGTGTATGTGTTTGGGCACGTGGGAGGATTGGATAGTTTGTTTACTACCTGGAACAGCTGTTTGGTAGAGTTTTGAGCCGATTCCATCTGTGTTAGATAAAAATTACTCTTCTCTGTAATGATGAGCTGTTTGTATTTGGCTAGTGCGTCATTGTATTTCAGTTTGTCGTGGGTGTTGTAGTGTCTCTAAATTTCTGCAATGTTGCCTTTGGAGTATGAGCGCCTCTGAGATCCAAGGGGCGGAAGGGGTAATCCGATTAGTAGAGATGTTCTTGGGTTGTGCCAGGGTACTGAAGGCTCTGTGTAACCAATGCGAGTAATTATTGGATGCTAGATCCGGGTCGGGAGTGGAGATGTCTTGAGTTTTGGAGAGGGTAGTTATGACGAGAGGAATGTCGATGTTCTTCCATGCTCTAGTGTGTTTGGGAATCGGCCGTTGGGGTGTGGGAGGTTGGTATTTCGAGTTTGGATCGTAAAGAGAACTGCCGCGTGATCTATCCAGTGGAGGGGGATGACAGAGGAGAGGGCGATGTTGCTGTTGTTGGTGAAAAGATCGTCAAGGGTGTGTCCCGCCAAGTGGGTGGGTTTGGTCACAAGCTGTAGAAGTCCTGCTGCTTGTAGATCGGTTGTGAGGGGGGAAGTGTCTTTGTCATTAAGGGATTCTAGATAGAAATTGAAATCTCCTAGATTTGTATAATCAGGGGCTCCTACTATTGGCTCTATCAGGCTGCCTAGAGCTGTAAGGAAGTTAGTTCAAGGGCCTGGAGGGCGGAAGAGAAGTGTTCCTTTGAACGATTGGTTATTGGGAAGGGCAATGGAAAAGGTAAGCGCTTCACGGACTGGAGAGTCTAAGGTTTCAATTTTAGTTAGGTATCGTTCTCTATGGATAATGGCTAGGCCACCTCCCTTCCTGATTGTTCTGTCCTGTCTGAGTACACAATAGCCATCCGGCATGGCAGAACAGAAATCGTGTCCTGAGGAGGGGTCACCCCAGGTTTCAGTAATGAAAAGGAGGTCTAGATTATGGCTGGTTAGTAACTCATATTTATGCTTAGGGAGGGAGTGTGCATTTATGAGAGCAGAGAGAATGTGTACAGGGAGGTGGAGTGGGTGGTGGGAGGGAGGGGATGGGAAAGATTGGGCAGGTTTGAAGGTACAGACAGAACAGTGTTTAGAAGGTTTATTAGTGCTGGAATCAAGAGTAAGATGGGGACAGTGGAGGCTTTTGGTGGTACGGTTGATATCTCTAAGCTGGGCAAAAGAGTATGCTAAGGTATTGCTGTTTGGTGAAGGGCTGAGAGGACCAGGGGGCGTGGCCCTGGCCCCGTCCAGGCGCGGACGGGCTTGCCTTCGGCGCGCGTCCGGTGTGCGTAGAGGGAGGCATGGTCCTTTTATGTTGGTGGTGGTGAGCAGCTAGACTGCTAACCTCCATTGTGACCGGAAGTGAGAGGGGGACACTTCCGGCTCTGGCGATCGATCCCTCCACACAATCTGAATAGTCAGCAGTGGACAGGGGAACACGCCAGGTCACGAGAAGAAGTGAGTATTAGAAGATAAAAACGTGCTTTGTAGGTTTGAAAAGGTGCAGTGTGAGTAAAAACAGCTGGGAAGCCCTTTAACCAGGCGCTTCCGTCGGCGATAGAAAGTGCTTTAGTTTACCTCTGGTGGGGCAAATGCATTACCCGAGTGTTTTAGCAGCCCGAGATAGAGTGACAGATAAGGAAGCCCTTTCCCAGGCGCTTCCTGCTCAGTGACTGCGTGCTCCGTGCGCTTGACTTAATGATTTAACATCCAACTATACTACGCGATGGCAAGGTCCTTTTATGTTGGTGGAGGTGAGCAGCTAGACTGCTAACCTCCGTTGTGACCGGAAGTGAGAGGGGAACACTTCTGGCTCTGGCGATCGATCCCTCCACACAATCTGAAGTCAGCGGTGGACCGGGGAACACGCCAGGGCACGAGAAGAAGTGGTGAGTATTAGAAAATAAAAACGTGCTTTGTAGGTTTAGAAAGGTGCAGTGCGAGTAAAAACAGCTGGGAAGTCCTTTAACCAAGGCGCTTCCGTCGGCGATAGAAAGTGCTTTAGTTTACCTCTGGTGGGGCAAATGCGTTGCCCGAATGTTTTAGCAGTCCGAGATAGAGTGACAGATAAGGAAGCCCTTTCCCAGGCGCTTCCTGCTCAGTGACTGCGTGCTCCGTGCGCTTGACTTAATGATTTAACATCCTCACCTACTCACTCATCCGCCTACAGGTGGTCCAAAACGCTGCAGGCAGGGCTATACTTTCTCTTGGCCCGAGGATGCGGATTTTCCCCCCATCTGAAATCCCTTCACTGGCTCCCCATCCACAAGAGGATCCACTTTAAGGCTCTCATCGTGGCCTTCAAGGCCCTCCACTACATTGGAGCCCCTTATCTAAAGAAAAGAGTCCAGTTTTACCACCCTCCGGCGTACTCTGCGCTCCTCGTCGCTGGCACGCAGTCCCGTGTTCCTCTGCTCTCGAATTGGAGGTCGATCTTTTCAGGTGCAAGTTGCCAAACTTTGGAACAGTATGCCTTCAACTCTACGACAGATGCATGACCTTCTTTCTTTCAGGAAGTCCATAAAAACTTGGTTGTGCCAGCAATAGCCTCTGTGTCGTCTTAGTTAGTCTGAATTGCCACACCCAATTAGCGCCGTGACACTCGTCTGAGTAGCTGCACGCTCTACAAATACCCTGTTAACACAACATAACATAACAAGGGTGTAGTGTGTGTATAAACTATCTCAGTCCTGTTGGGATCATCTGAAAAGTGTTCTGTGCAAGAAATGTCCCGTTGTCTCAGACCAGGCGTAAGAAAAATCCGGAACTTCTAAATTCCTCCATCATTATCTGATGCCACTAGGGTGCCCCACCTACTGGTTATTTCCATGCACTCAAGGTAAAGGGTATTCACCTGTCCCAGTTCATCACCACCAACTTGCCTCCTGAAAATTAGTCTACATGGCAATTCCATCCATCTCCCTTGGAGGATTCCTTCATTCTTCAGAGCCTTAAGTGCTGCATCTGCTAGCAATTTATAATGCACTGACTCTGCCTTTTCAACAACTTTTTTCAGATATACTTAGCAGATGCATCCCACATTTCGCTTGACCTGACATTTCAACGTCATAGACCCATCAGAGGAAAATTATTATGAGTAATTTAGACATGATATCCCTACCTAATAAATTTGCTGGTGAGTTTGGGGAATAAAGGAGCGCTCCTGCGTTTGCACTCTTGCCACCTCGAAGGACGCATGTGTTGTGTATGGAATTCGCTGTATTTCACCAGAGAAGCCCTGCATAGCCATGGTCATTCAACATAATGGGATAACCCAATAACCCTCAGAACCTGGGTAAGTATGCTAGAGAAAAACAGTGGTTCTGTCGGGGATATCAACTGATTTGTGATCAGTACTTAATTCTTAGAAATTAATATTCTTTTAGTCATATAACCAAGTAACACACCAAGGGAAGAAACAATTTCTGTCAAAACAACTAAATTCTTTTACTTGGTATTTTATATATATATACAAATCAATAAGCGGCTGTCAAAAATAAAAAAGACACATACGGCTAATGAGCCAATGGCTGTGTGGTACAGATAGTGACTTTTTGTGATATTGTGACAGAGTGCTGTAAATGGGTGGCTTAAAACACATATATGACACCCAACAAAAGTTTTTTTAACATGCGAGTCCACAGTTCATTGCATATGCCCCAACGGAAGGTACGATTCTCTGTTCAAGTCAGGGAATTGCATGGGCTCATGAAGACAACAACGTTGACATTTTGACCCTCAAAGATTGTGCTGATTAAAGTGCATCAGAGGCAGGTCTTCATCAGGATAGCGGGTGGGTGACAGCCAAACGACTTCAGGTCCTTCTAATTGAAAATCCAACTTTGTCACAATGTTCAGGGAGGTGTCAGCCGACACCTACAGCTCACTTCAATAGATAGTGATCTGTTAGAGTCAGAAAATCTTTCTTAACCAGCCGGTGGAATCAATGGAGGGGGTCGCCGCCAAGGCGAACAATTATATTCATTAAAAAGACGTCCTAGTACGTCCGATGACGCTTGCCTGTATGCCATGGTGGCAGAGGACAATGAAATATTTCCATCTGAGAGGCAAGATACTGTTGCCCCTGCATCAACCAAGAAAGCATACCTCCTTCCCATTATAACCCTTTCCGCCATAGGTTCTTCCTCTAGGCCTATAGTCCTAGCTACCAAAGAACAATTGGAATTCCCTGGTGTGCCCCATCAAGCTGTATGATAAAAGGGGGTTCCACCTTGAACAATCACTCCCCCTTGTCCATGACTCCCTGTGCTCAACACTGCAGTAGTCTGCACCTGAGGCTGGCCTCCTGTCTGTATTACAGGTGCTGGTGTCCCTTGAACAGGTACCTTGCTGTTGTGATATATAAACCTGTGGTAGTGGAGTTGTGTGTTGTTGAGGGTAGGGGACATACTGATAAGGACCATATTGAGGCTCTAGCCCTGACGTGTTCACATTTTGTCTTCCCCTTCCTCTGCCTAATCCTATCACTCCCTGCACTTCATCACTCTTCTTAAAGCTGCATTCTGCAATAAAATGTCCAATGGTACCACAGTAATGACATTTAAAAAGTATTTTTCCTTGCATCTGTTTCCCCTCTGTTTGACCGCTTCCTTGCTCCCTGTTTGCCACAGGAACCCGCTCAGTCATTTCTTTTCCTTCTCATTTTTCTGTATTTTTTGTGTCACTAGTTTGGCTTGGGCTCTGTCACTTTGGTCTTTATTTTTCATCTCATTTTCTTCCTCTTTTCTACAATAATGTATAATATGTTCTAGTATTTCTGCTCAGGGTTTTACATCTAAGGCTAGGACCTGATGTAAATGGTCTTGTATGTCTCCTGGTAGCCTTTGTTTTAAAACATTGTAGAATAACCTACGAATACCTCCCATGTCTACAGGTCCTACATCTGCTTCCCACTTTTTCTTCTTCATTGTTATGCAGTCTGCACAGGACTGTCCTGGAGACATAGTTTGTGTCATCAATGCACCAATGTCTGGCTGGTCGGTGTACCTATTCCTTAATTCAGCCCTCATCCAAAGCTCACTTCTCCAAAAGCTAACTCATCATGTTTTCCTTTAATAATAGTTACTCCTTGTATCCCTGCACTTCTCATTATTCTGTCCACCTCCTCCCCTACTATGGAGCTCAACAGGCTCTTTACATCTCCGATAGCTAAAGGTATCCCAGCTGTTGCATTTTCAAATGCTTTTATCCATTTCCCTGCTCCTTCATGTAATGGAGGCAGGCCTTTTTTTTTTTTAGATTTTCTTTATCTATGTGTTGCCATGGAACATAGACAGGCTGTGCTCCCTGTGTCTTATACACCAGTGGCATCTGCATTACAGCGGTATTCCTGCCATAATTATTAATTCAGGGTCAAATGATCCTGCTCTTGGCCACACTTTCATCTGCGGCACCATAACTTCTGTCCACCCAGCAAGGTTATTAGTAAATGGGACAACATTATACCAACCCTTTTCTCCCTTCGCTACTATTTTATTGGGTGTCAAGTGACTATTTCCTTTCCTTTCTTTTCTCTGTATAAAACTTGTCATTCCTGCATATTTCGTATATGAAGGGACATTGCTTCAGAAGGAGGGGAACTTTGTCCTAACTCTATCATACCTTCTGCTCTAAATGGACACCCAGACCTTGTTATACTACTGAGAAACACCCGCTCTCCTCTTGTTTGGTCTCTAAAGGCACTTTGTTGCTCTAATCTTCTATTTATTTCAGCATTTCTGTTCTCAGCTTCTTGCCATAATTTCATGCGTTCACGGCCAAGAACCCTTCTGATTTCACGCCCCACTGAGTTGATCTCTTTCTCATCTTCTCCTGTCACATTCTTTATTTCTACATCATATCCTATATCCCTTACAACTGGCTTTCCATCTGTCTTGTATAATATAGATGTACATACATTTAAACAGTCATCAGGAATATGGCCTAGTCTCTCAATTGTGTTCTGTATTCCCTTTACACTAGTGGTCATGTCATGATAACCCTTATCCTCTTCCTGATATATCTTTGATTATGCCCCTAAATCAAACTTCACCTGTGGGGTGCTAGTATTGTATCCATTTCCTTCACTTGAGTGTTTAGGTATCTTACTAGCCCATTCTAATATGTCTTGACTTTTGTACCATCAATTTTCCATTATTGTCTTGTCTTAATTTTACTGAAATGTCTCCCCTTATGGACACTGTTCCCTCATATACTTTTTCAGGTTTAAGAGAATCTTTGTTAATTCTTTGAGCAAGATCAACCTCCCCATGTTTAACAAGTCATCAACCTTTGGTCTAATTTTGTGTATGTCAGTCAGGGATATTAATGATGTGTCTTTGTAGCCTACAGCTGGAACATAAGTGGCGACTGAGTCTAGTGAGGTGGTGGATTCCTTATCTTCCACTGACAATTATGGATACATACCCTGACGGTATAAGGGCCCTTTAATTATCTCAGAATATGTCAGGGTGGTGCTGTGGATTCTGCATGGGAATCCTGACTGAATATCTTCCACATGTCTAATACCGCTAATCTTTTTTGTTCTTTTATCTCCTTGATATGCTCCTAAGATATACGATATTACATGGCTATCGCTGTATTAGCAAAAGAAACATCTGGGGGCATTGAACCAGGGAAGTCTTTGTACCTTCTGCCCATTCCTGACAATATCTTTTTATCCTATCCTATTATGCGGACAGTATGATCCTTTATCTCCGAGATGCCTGCTGCTTCCTGACTGATCTGCCTGATATCTTTATCATCTTTGGAGAGCTTTCAGGTCTCAAAATCCACTATATACAATCCCTAACTTTCCTACTCGCAGAGCAACTCCATGAGCAACCGGTTCGGAGTACTTTACATAGGCCCCACAAGCATTTAAATATCAGTGGATTCAAATATACCATGCAACGGATGATCTTCTGGAAGGGAATATTGGCAGGACGCTGCCCTCTTTGCGTTCTCAGATATCCTTCGGGACCACCCTTCCTCTCTCACTGGCAGGCCTAGTGGCCCTGTCCAAAATGGTGAGGCTCCCCAGGTTGTTATATCACTTTGTCAAAATCCCAGTCACAATGCCGGGCCTCTTCCCCCTGCCCACACGTGACGGCCCAAGAGTGCTTGCGGAGGGGTTTTCCGGGAGCTGCCACTATGCGACCTTACACTCTGCTGCAGGAATTGCCCTGGGGGGAGGGGTGGACTATATCCGCGAGATGTCTCGAGGTATGGGAAGCAGTGGGCATTGCGTCGTTGGGAGACCTCATTCCGGGGGAGAACTAATGTCCTTCAAGGAACTCTAGGAACAATATAATTTGCTGGAAGGCGAGTTCCTGACTTATGGAGCACAACAGGCAAACCCTGCAGTGTTGCTGGGGGTGGGGGGTGTATGAGGCCTGGAACCCCCACAGCATCCACTACACCACACACTATGCCAGATAAGTCACGAAGACATCTTGTAACATGGCTCTACAGAGACTTTGCACATGGTTCATTGACTGCACATATGTGCTTAGGCCCTGTGTGGGAAGACTCGCTGAGACAACCGTTTCAGGATTTATATTGGCTAAAAGTACCGGAATACCCTAGCAAAATCCCTTGTAACCCCACCCCCCGATTCAAATACATACATTTTCTCCCCCTCTACAGGGCCTACCTCACCCCCCACCGGCTCCAACCATTTATTCTATGGCCCCAGATGAAAAATGGAACCGGCAGAGATAGCACATATGTTCTGGTCCATTAACCTTTACGAAAATGTTGGGAGACAGCCCTTGCGGATATAGTGAGGGCCCACTGGTGGGGAGCGTCTGACTACTGCCAAACATTGTCTATTGGGACTTTACCCTCACCCCAAGACAAGGAGGGCCACGGCACGCTTTACAGACCTGGAGCTTTTTCTGACCAAACAAGTCATAGCGATGCGGTGGAAGTCGGGTGTTGTTTTGTTTTTTTCTCTTTATTCTAAAAGGCCCGCTAAAGTGAACACCAAGCTGCCCAGGAGCCTGAAGGACACAAAATTATTTTTGCTTCACTGGAGTTGCACCCTTTTTGAAATCTCTACACAATATTTTGATTATTATTGTATTATGACTGCTTTTTCTTGTGTCAATAATAAATTGGTTAAAAAAAAATCTTGGGTTGGGCTTTTTTAATTTAAAAGTTATTTTTTGGTGCACATACCTTCTAAAATGTTATTTTAGAAATAATAACTACCTAATCTGCCAAAAAAATTAGAAATACGGAGTAAACTTTTGTGTAATATAGACTGACATGGTAAAGCACCCTTACAGAACAATTAATGTATTTGTGTTGTATAGGTACGCGTTGTAAAAAACACGGTTTATAAGCATGCAGTGTAAAGACGTTGAGTAAAGTCTGATACTAGATTCTGAAGAGTGCTGGGATACATATATATATATCTCCACTAAAGCATTTTTGGAATTAGATGCCTTTATCCAA
The DNA here is from genome assembly GCF_964261635.1 of Lissotriton helveticus. Lineage (NCBI taxonomy): Eukaryota > Metazoa > Chordata > Amphibia > Caudata > Salamandridae > Lissotriton > Lissotriton helveticus. Next base: position 573,059,277 of record NC_136061.1, on the reverse strand, counting down.
ACCTGCTTTAATAGTCTTCTGTTCTATACACAATTATGTAAATGAGTTCAGTATTAACACTATTGTATTTGTGTAAAGTGTTCTGTCTTGTTATTTATATCGACTTGTTGCAATGAAGAAACCTCTAAAGTTTCATAAAATTTTTTTTTAGAATTTTAAATAAGCATCGAAAATGCAATAGGTTTTGCCTTTTATTAAGTTAAATTCATTTGCTTTGCTAATGGTATTGTATACCAAAGCAAATGGCTTTAATTTAAAGGCGAGACCTATTAAATTTTTAATGCTTTTTTTTTTTGACACATTACAAAATGCTTGGGCACAGAGACTGTCCAGGCCTGGGCTGCAGGTATCTCTTGGCTATGAAATGGCCACGTCATTGAATATTAACCAAGTTTAATATGTTTCGTGCAAACAATTGGCAGTCTCGTTTTGGTCGTATTTTCCATTTTGTTGTAATCGCTTGCAATATATAAACTAATAATTCACTAGTGTAAAGCTTGGGAGAACACTTACACACAAAAGTACCATGTGAAGACCAGCTTTTTACCAAATAATGGCATGGGGTAGCTGGATGGAGAGGGAGGAAAGGGTGTTGTAAACGACGTAACAGGATGCCAAATGTAGCTCGATGGAGATGGACAGAAAATTGCAGGCAGAGAATAAAGAAAAAAAAAAGGTGTATGGAGTTCTTCAGTTGGATAAGATGCATGGTCGTAAACAAGTGTAGATTGTGATGGGCAGTAAGCAGAATCAGTGTAGCTAACGCCAAAGAAAGACTTGGGGGGGGGGGAAGCGGAAGGAGGCAGTAGATTGCAGTTCAGTAATGCAGAGAAAAAAGGAGCTTGCAGCATAACGGGACACAGAGAAAGTTACGCGCAATATAGGTGGGGGAGAGAAACGTTGAAGCTCCCGTTTAGATGCCTCTAGTGTTCTGTGTGGAGGTTTTCTTAAAGTCATCTGAAAGAGGGCTTGGCATACTGGCACCATTGCTCTTAGAATGTTAAGCTTATGACTCCATTCGAGAGTAGGTGAAATAAATTGTCACGAACGTGAAGCAACTTAATTTTTTGCATTATTATTGGCCTTCTAGCTTCAGTTCCTATGCTTCAATCCCGACTGCTAAACCACCAAATTAAACCCTTGGCCGCGGCGGTAATTCCGCCGCGGCGCTGGGGGATAGGGGGGGCGCGCTGCGCCTCCATGCTGGTGACGGAACCACTCCGTCACCAGCCACGGGCGCGCTGTGCTTGTGACTGAGTGGGTCCGTCACGGCCCCGCCCGCTCATTGGAACGCTCAGCGCATGTGCGGAATTAATGCCGCGCAGGCGCGGCAGTGGGGCCGTGACGGAACCCCTCCATCATTAGCACAGCCCACCCGTGGCTGGTGACGGAGTGGTTACGTCACCAGCGTCCAAGGGGTTAAGGGCACCTGAAACAAAACACTCTCTCAGCAACATTCCAAAGGCTGACAACACACAACAGTATTCACTTCTACATGACAAGAAAGCCGAAACAGGCTCATAATAAAACATACCTACCTCCTTATACATAATACAAACACAAAACGGCAACACCACAGGATTTAACACCAACATAATGAAAATACAAAACGGTCGGATACACCAGATGCGGGACCGATCACGCAACACAACAAAGCCCACACCGATTACTAACCGCATATACACAACACAAAGAAAAGGGACATAACAGTAGAAGACACACAGGCGTACTGCATCAGAAGCTTGTATCCATGAACTAAAGCAGTAATAGTCAGCGCCGCTATGCAGAAGCTGCTGACCGTTAGACAGACCCCCCAGGATATAGCGGCATGGATTAGCAAATTTAGCGGCACAAATATGGAAATTTAGCAGCATTTTTGTGGCACTTTATTTTACTCAATCATTCTTTCTCAACCTCAAATCAATGAAAAATGTTTTAGGGGGATGGGGGTGTCCTTTCCAGCGGTCCCAACCCTTCAGGGGGGCATCTAGTCTAAGTACAATGAGTATTTGTGAGATAAGTTAAATGCGGGCCCCTCGTCGCATTCTGGGGGGCTATGGTGCGTAACGCCACTGCCCCATTCGCTTGTAGTTCACTTTGTCGAGATAGCACTTTCAAGTATAAGTGCTAGATAAGTCACCAGGATACACATACAATATGCAGAATAAATATGTAACAACACAAACCTGGAATATGTCTTGTCATGAAATGTTGCTCCCTGCTGGCCTGGAAGCAGGCAGAACTTTGTGAGGCTGGAGAAGTGTTGGTGAAACTCGCATGACTGTGTGAATTGAGCATTCCCTACACCAGAGTGTCCGCTTCTGATAGTCATTTGTAAGCTTGTCTATTTTTTATTATTAATGAACTTGGGTCCATTTCCCGTGCACTTTTGTAAAAATCGCGGCATTTTTACAAAAGTGCCGATTTCGTGGAAACTTTGGTAAAGATTGCTGCATTTTTACAAAAGTGCAGATTTCGCGGCAAACGGCGAAATCCTGGAGGGTCTGGTCAGAGAGGGGTGCTGGAAGGTTACGGTGCTGGTCAGACATCTCTGCCACAACACGGGGGCATTTACTTACATGCCACCATCACCTGTGTTTGATCACAAATGCCGAAGGTCACACAATGAACCAATAGGCTTGCGGGAACAAGACCTCCCAAACTCAGCGATAACAGTCTGCCGTAACAACTGCAGACATGCTGTGTGCACTATTTTTAAAATAAACAGGGCGCTAGGTAAACACCTGTAACAAAACACTCTATCAGCAACATTCCAAAGGCTGACAACACACAACATTATTCACTTCTACATAACAAGAAAGACGAAACAGGCTCATAAATGTGTGCACTTTTTTTTTTTAAATAAAAAGGGTGCTCGGCAAACAAGGAAGCAGTAGGGGCGGGGAGGGGTGAGTCTGGGACTGCGTTCGGCGGCCGGGATGTGCGCGCATGTTATGCGCACTATTTTTTTTAAAAAACAATTACGATGTGTAAGTTTAAGGATACTGAAGTTAGGCCTTGCTGCTTCCGGAATGAACAGAAGTTATGTATGGCATGAAGAACCAATAATGAGGCTGATAACAAAAAGAATGCACAAGTTAATGAATCGAATTGCAAGTCACGAGAAACTAACAAGCAATGGGCGGAGTTTTAACACCCGTATGGATTACCAGATGTCTCGGAGAGACAGCGCATGCGCGCTGCCTAGCGGAGACCTAAAAATTAATACATTTTCAAGTAGAAGCACAGGAATCAAACTTGATTTTGTAATAATCAAGCCAGCTGGCAGTGCGGGCCCCAAAATAAACACGCTTAGGCAAAGTCAAGAGGTCTCGCCTTTTTGACCTATTGATTTAAGAAGGCTATATACAGTAGCTGTGAAGCATCAGCACAAAACAAAAAGTGGGGGCGTAAACGCTGGATCATTCCCTATGAGTACGTATGAGTGAGTCACACCTAGGGAATGACGCAGACATTTTGTTTGTGTATTTTTTTTATCCACGATGACCGATGCCATTTGGACCAGTAAATAAAAAAAAAAATAAGTTTGGGGACTACTCTTTTTCCATTGTATAGCGGCCCTGCAAATGGCGATTTCTAAGCTTACCAAAAACACAAAAATTAAAAAAGACAGTGAGGAGTTCAAGAAGCAATAGAGGGGCAGATGGGGTAGTGGTTGGTGGGGGAAAAAAGGGACAGGGCATGGGGTGAGGGAGAAACAGAGATGCCTGAAGCTGTGCCCAGAGAGGACAACAAAAATATTATTAGAAAAGAAAAGCGACAATTGGTGAACTTTTCGGGTTAGTAAGGGGTGAGGCAGCAAAACTTTTGGAGGTGAAGCGGCATAAGGGAGAGGGATAGATAAACATGCACACTTGGGAGTGCTGGAAAAAAAGTTGTTCCCTTAATGTTAGCGGTGGAAGAATACACTCAAAGGAAGAGAAAAAAAGAGGCTAGGCTCCAGAGGAGAGTCAAACACAAGAGGAACGCAAACCGGAAGGCCAATAAAGCCAAACAATGGTAAGCAATAGGCATTCTCTAAACCCGGTGTACATTTTTGGTACGGTCCACAAGAGGTCTGTAAAGTAGGCAAGAAAAAGGATTTAGCAAATTATTTTGAACTCGCTGACGCCTTTTCAACCTTATTGGGGAGTCTGCTTAGGCCTCTCTAACCCTTAGGTGACAGTGGTCATTGGTTGTTTTTTTCCATACATGCGCCCCATTGTTTCCAAGTACTTACAAAGGAATTCAAGATCGTTAAAGCAAGTGAGTCAATTCCTAGACAAATTACTCCCATTAAAAATGACCACATACAATGTCTCCGGAACCAAGTGTGTGGTCTCTGACCACAGCTGCACTGCTGTGGCACTTTGCCATCCACAGTAATTTACTTTTTAATCACTTAGTTTGTTGCAGACACTCAGAACACTTACGACATCCACTGGTGTAGTTGTTTCTACTCATTTTGTGCATAACTCCACAACCTGAATGAGCTGACTAGATGGCTCTTCTTACGAAAGGTGCAACAAACCTACTGCTGGTGAGATAAAGAAAACTGGCTGATACATGCCATACAAACTTTATGGGCAGGATGCTGTGTTATAGGCTAACCAAAAGTTGCTTTTATGTTAGAAAATGGAGTTCGAAAATGAAAATATTCGAGAGGTGTAAGGCCCCCAGAGTTAAAAATGTGTATCGTCCACTCAAAGGGCTAAAACATGAGCCACAAGATCTTTTAAGATTGTTGACTTGAACATGAAGCAGTATATCCTTCACACCCAGTTTTTCTGAAGCATTACTAAACAACATTCTCTTTAGCGCAATTTGCCCCAAGAGGACCAGAGTATCTAGGACAGCAATGGAAACTTTTCACAGATTATGTCCAAAAACACAAACTCAGAAAATGTTACTCTACTGCACGTGCACTTCTGGAAAATGTGTTAATGTATTCTGCATTGATCATGATAATTATTTAAAATCTTACATTAACTCCACTTTTATTGTATTTTGGAAATACATCTTGGATGATGAGTGAATCAAAAATACCAATACAGTTGAACCACTATGTAACAGCTTCTCACTCTAAATTTGAATTGGAGGTATTTGTAAAGCACATAAAACCCACAGGCATCCAAGCACTGAAAAGACCAACGTGAGGAGAGTATCTCCCTCAAATAAAGCTGCTGTCATGGTACTAATTTGAGAATAGTATTCACTAAGGGGTGGCTGTTCCTGAAGTCAGAGAGAGTAGTACCTATTCTGCTTGAAGAAGAAGTGTAAGAGTAGTCTATCTCGATAGAGTTGGGTTATCTAGAATGATGGGGGAATCCCTCCTTTTAGATATAGTGCCCTCACACACCCTTGTGAGTGTCATGCTACATCATCGGGCGTTGCTCCTCGTGGGGGTGGAGCTGCTGTCCTTCACAGGCCCAGCGACAAGGCTCTTTATCTGAGATCTTTTAAGGAGATGCCGCAGTTGTGCACGTGGGTGTGTGGGTCTAGGACGGTGAGTGAGTGATTGAGTTAAGATTACCAGACGGTCCCCAGAACCTAGTTTTATTTGGGGGTCCAGATGGTAAGGCTAAAAACAAGGCAGATATGGAGCACCTCGTGGAAACAAATGTGGAGGGCGGATAAATGTCTTCCAGCTGCGCTCAGAATCCATGTGTGTGTGATAAAGAAAAATTGGGTCAACATGTTTTGCGATTCATGTTGGTCCATTTTGCGATTCATGTTGGTCCATAGGGGAGCAAGGGGCAGTTTGTCAGGACTTTGTGAGGTAAAAAAATACAAAAGAAAGTGATCAGGAATCAGGGAGGAAAAAACCCTGTATACCTGCTGTACCTATAATCAGGTGTTGATGCGTCTCTGCGCTAGTAGAAACGCGTAATTTAAGTTCCTTTACCCAAACCCCAAATACAGAAAGGTGGGCCACATCGGCACTCACTTTGGCTATGAGGGAGAGTATAATTGCTCGTCCCCATCGACGCCCAGTACCTGCCCGTCCGTCTGTGAGTCGCCAGTACTAATTTGCGAATAACCAGGTTTTAACCTGTCTCCTGAACACTAGGTAGGTCCTTGTGCTCCTGGTGTTTACCATGCGAGAATTCTAGAGCCTTGCCGCTGCCACTGAGAAGGCCCGATCTCCTAAACACAATTTTCTTTGGGTCCAGTGGAAGGTTGATCTAGACCACGGTGATACTGACGTTTCTTACAAGGCAACTAAGGGGCTGGTATACAAAAGCATTTATGAGTACGAGACGTAGCACCACAGGAGTACTATTCGAAGCTCTCCTACATGTCTTTGTGAATCGGCTCCAAAACATCCTACTTTCATTTGGTAAATGTGCAAAAAGGGCAGGGACCTTTCTGTCTATTCTAAATGTACATGAATATGACCCAGATTCTCATTTTATTCCAATTTTAAATATTTGGATGGTAATTTACAGACATGGCAAGAGGTATACCTGTTGTCGTACTACCCAAACTCAAAGGGTTTTGTGAATTGGCTCCCGAGTTTACAACAGATCTATCAAATGGTGGAACATAATTTGACTTCAACGTACACATACCAAAACTGCCTGTTTTGCATTAGTTTCTGCATTCTTTGTTGAAGACTCACATTTTTTGACATGCCCGAAAATGAAAAATGTGCTTTTTTATTAAATAAATAAAGTAAAAAGTTCAATGTAAGTAGTTCCTTGCATTATATTTAGATAGCAAGCTGCTTTGGGTAGTCTGATTACACACTGGTGGGTAAGGAGTTGCTGCTTTATGATTTGTAATAACAAGATCTTTCTAAGCCGTTTTTAGGTCTGACTTGGCAGCGCAGCTGTCATCAGACCTTATGGGATCGAAAACAAAAATAATTCTGGAGTACTATTTAGGACTGTGGCTCCGCCCAGTTGTTGGTTCATCTTTTGATTTGTCAAAACCTGTGTACTTCCTCAGAAAGAGTGCCTATCCTGCAGGCATCTATGATCAGCTGCTTCAACCACACTCTATATAAATCAGAGCTTTTGTGTTTGGCCTTTCAACACATGCTCTGTGATTACCAGAACTTGCCATTTAAGGTCACGTAAATGACACTGCGATGCTATTAAACAACTTCCCTAAGATCACTATGGTGTTTTTTCTTTTCTGTTTGCCATGTGTGCTAGCTTATGTTCAATATGGCAGGGCGTCGTTGGTTATGGTGGCAAGCTAATGACCAAGGCTATAGGCTAGATCTGTTCATTATGAAAAGTTACAATAAAGTCAGTGGGGCTGCCATTTTTATTGCAAAAATTATATGTTGTAGTCAATAGGCATTTAAGGATGAGTTATTACTTTATTAAAATCTACAGAAAGGTATGTATTTGGTTACATGGAATCTCACAGATAAGGGTTTAAAGGTTCATTTACACTCGCTAACAAACCATTGGGGTAGAATATTAGTAGTGAAATAATCCTTGTTCAGCCCCCTTAGGAGGCCTAGTCTCTGGCAAGACCAACTGTAATGCTGTTTATAGTTCTGATTTTGTGACTGTATGGCTGATGCTTGCCTTGTTTGAAAACCTACACTCAATACAGTAGGTCTGAGTTGGTTATGGTGACAAGCCAATTATAAAGGGTACAGACCTGATTGGTTTGCTGGTAAAAATGTATGCCTAAGCCAATGGTCTGATCTCTTTGTTATAAAACATTATGACAGAGGCAGTGGGTTTGGTCTATTGACTGTGAAATGTATTTGGTAAAGTTAATAGGCCTTTAAAGGTAGATTATCACGATGTCGTATAGGTTGTAGAAAGATATTTCCTTAAATGAAATCTCACAGGTTATGGTAATAGGCAAAGGTTTTGGTGTCTGTCATCCCCTGTGACAAACCCTGGGCGTAGAGCATTTTGTTGTGATAATCCTTGTTAGACACTTTTGGGAGGGGTTGTATATTGTTTTACCTACTGTAATCTTGTACATATTTCTAATGTTATAACTGCATACATGATGGTTGCTAGCATATGCACGCTTCATTAAGCCGGAGTTGGTCTTGTTGTCAAACTAATGTTAAGGCTATAAAGCTTATTCATTGTTTAACGTTATGTTAGATTTCATGGGTTTGATCATTTTATTGTAAAACGTTATGAGAAAGCCAGTCGATCTGACTTATTGAGGAAAGAAAGTGATAAATGCAATTGGCTTTGATTGTGGATTCTTATTACACTCTGGTCAAAGCCTGTAGGTAAGTATTTTGTTAGATGGAATCTCACAGACCAATGTAGGCAAGGGTTTTGGTGTTGATGACCTGCTTGAGCAAATCAATGTGGCTAGAAGGGATAAAATGTGATAATCCTTATTAGGTCCTTTTAGCCGGGATTTGATATGGATTCGACAGCTGTAATTTTGTACATATTTATAATTTAATTTCTGTGCACCTGATGTTTGTCTTGTGGGAAAGCAAATGATCAACACATTAAATCTTAGATGGTTATGATAAAGGCTAATGACAATGGCTATAGGCCTGATTGGTTCACTCGACTAAGTTTATGCTAGATGCCGCACACATTAGATACAACAGAGCCAATAGCTGAAGCACTCAGTTTGCATCTATGGTAACATTCAGCAAGGAGAAATGGGTCAGCCACTTGGCCTGTTACCCTATGAGTGATGGCATTTTCCATTTTGTTCCTTTCATTTCTTTCATTCTCAGCTTTTTATTTAAAGCGATTTGACGCCTCATCAGGGGTAGTAAGCACTATATAAATATAAATGCAATTACAATTTCCATTATTTTAGAGTATTTTACAACTTCCTAGCCAGTGCCAACAGACTTTTTGCTTGCTGTTCAGTGTATCTGCTGTGTGCTGCATTTCACAGCCTCTACATCTGGCTGAAGTCATGGAACAGTACTGTACACAGCTTCACTGTTTTACCCTTTCAAGATGGCCAACACATTGGTTCAAAACATGGCGGCCACATTGGAACCTCTAAACAACTGCACATATGTTAAATTTTATTTAGTATGGGAAGCATATGCCGGGCCTGTTTAAATGGAAACATGTTTTCTTTTTTTGTTCATTTAATTTATCATGCATATGTTGTTGAGTTTGTATGTAACAAGTTTATTGTGGTTGTGTAAGTGGATCAATGCAAGAAATCAATCAGTGGGGCTGCATGAGTACTAAGATGAGAACCAGCGTGCGTGCATGATGGCTTGGTGAATGCCTAAAACTATCATTGACTAACTACGGTGCCACTTTAATTTAAAAGGCAATACTTGTTGCACGTTTTGTCTATCAAAAGACCAGCTAATAAAATGTACAGATAACATGTATTGTTTACCTTTCTTTCCTTTCTTTAATGCTAATTTAAAAATCAATGTTTAAATAGTCATCGCAAGTAAAACCTTATTGCAAGGTGCAAATACAAAGTTATATTGATAACATCAGTTTTCCTTTACATAGGCATAATAACAGAGTGGTGAAAGAAATATACAAGTATCAGTCGGCAAATGTCTCCTTCCGAGATAAATACTAAGAGGGGGTTGGTTAAAGTGCTGCTTGCGGCCACAGTGATGTTCCCCGCGTTTCCAATGAGAAGTCCCAAGCAGATGGAGGCAACAGTCCATCCTGGCCAATCACAATGGTTGGGGCGGTGCCACTCATACACACAGCCACATACAATCAGAAGAGCTTTGTCCTGAACCAGGCATCAGCAAGATCCTCCAGGCTTTTCTTTCACTGGCATGATCTGAAACGTCTCAAATGAAGAGTGCAGGCAAAGTCCAAGAAAATAATGGTAGCCATACAGGTGTGACTGAACGTGCACCAAATCGTGCTTATTCTGGTTCCAACGACAACCCACTGGCCTTCAACCTCCAAGATGCGCCTGCTCTGCAGATCCAACAGTCATGCTTCCATGAAGTAACTTTGAAAGTGGCCCAGAGCTGCTCACTTAGGCCAGCCTATTAGTTGCTTGTTATACTGCCATCCGTTTTTTTCCTTGCTTTTAACTTTTTTTTTTTACAAGTAAAAAGAAAACAAATGCAAAAATACAGATCACCACCGATGTTACAAAAAAGGAAATTATCTCCTTAACATTATCCGCAGTAAATACTGTTCCAATACTTTTCATTTCGTCAGCGGACACCGGCTAATTGCTGCTGCAGCAAGCTCTCCGGGGCTGCTGCTCAGATCCATGCAAAAGGAGACCTCGATTTCTGGCCGCGTTCCCCGGGTTCTGCGTGTCCGTTTTGGGCATTTTCTGTGCTGCAAAAGAAGTGAAACAACAAAGTCAGCTCTATCTGCAAGTCTGGCTTGCAACAATAAAACAACAAGCGTGGAACCTCAAAAAATAAAGCAAGATTGACAAAATATAGATATGTTCACTACCAGCGACACAGAATCAGAAGTGGGGAAATTCTGTACTACTAAATAAGTAATATACTAGCCAGTATCTCAACACTTTGCATCAAATTGAATTGGTTCACAGCCCATCAATGACATTTAACATGCGTTTATAATCTAAAAAGACTCGGATCCTCAACAGAAAATAATTCAAATATAAATGAATCAACAGTGCTATATAAAATATAGAGCAATTGTTATACTACCAATGTTTTGGTTAAGGTCACTGCCTTCAGAAACGCATCTTTTTCTCAACATCTCTATGTTGTCTTGGATTTATGTTTAAAAGGGCTAAAATGAATTTTTTAGCCTAATGATTCTTCTATTAGGATGACGCAATGTGTCTTTTGACTATAACTGCCCAACAAACTTGCATCACTAGGCAGATTAAATGCAAATTAAATGTGATGCAAACTAAAAGAATTATTGTGTGATTTAGAGTTTTGCAGTCTCTGTTTGGGCGAGGACAAGGGGGGGTCGCCGTGCCAGCTGATGATGCGGCGCCCCCCCCCAGGCTGACCTATGGTAGGGCTGGTTGTCACGTTGAACCGGACGCACTTTAGTGCTTCCAGTGCAACGAACAGGCAGGCCGGACTAGATCGGCTTGCCCAAGGCTCACCCTTTAAGAGGGACTGTGGGGGAGCAGAACAGTCTCTTGTTCCTTGCTCCCCCACACGATCGCAGCCCGGACCTGCACTGGTCCGTAATCTTCTATTTTCTTTTCTTGCAGGTTATCATTGCGGAGTCGTGGGAGCGGGCTGTCTTCTTCTTTTCCTCAAGGAGTGCGCCTGCCCGAGGCCACCCGGTGGCCATAAGGAGGGCGGGCCCTTAGCCACAGAGGGCTGCCCCCGCACCCCTTGGCTGTGTCCAGCCACTCCTCCCCAGGGCAGGCGTTGCCCGATGGAGGTAGGAGGGTCTCTGACGCACGTCCGGGGCGGCTAGGCGAGGCTAGGTGGTATATCTCTCCCCGTCGCCATTGCGCAGGCCTCTTTGCCGCTCCAGACGTCGCGCTTGTATCTTCGGGACACTCTTTGCGGTGAGTGGCCTATGGGCTGAGGCCTACGGGCGTTACCCCCCCCTCCGCCTACTCCCTCCCTTTGGAGGTTTCAGAGCGATGGCTAGGCGGCCCGCTTAGTGTCGGGCCGCTGTGGAGGTGGGGGTTTCGGGCTTCCTTGTCTGCAGTTTCCTTCCCGGCTGCTGACTGAGGCCTACGGGCTGTGTCTCCCCACCCCCTCCGCTTACCCCGCTCCTCGGAGAGTCGTGTAATGCCGGGCGGCCCGCAGGACGGGCTGCTGGGGAGGTGGGGGTTATCGGGTCTCCCGGCACCGCATTACATCGCCGGGGTCCGAGCGGCTCTGAGCGGCATCATCCTGGCAGCTTTGCTCCAGTTCGCCAGTATGCCTATGCTGCAGGGGGCCACGTGGTGGCAGCATGTTCTCTCGTCATTCATTGCCTTGCGGGGAGGGGGCACCCCGCCATGTTCTTACGCCCGGGCCCACCGACTTGCTCCCTCCCATCCACGGTGCAGCGCCCACGTGTTTCTCGGCTGGTTCCCACCCGAGAGATAGCGTGGGGGCGTTCTCTGGGCCTAGCACCCGTGACGGTTATTCGTCTCCGGTGGCAAGGCCGGGGCCCGGAGTGCTGATGCTTTATTCAGCCCCCCTGCTCAGGACAGGATAGCTCCGGCAGGTATTGTTGCATGGCTCCTTGTGCCCCATCGGGGGTGCCCATGGAGGATGCGGAGGCGGATGGGTATGCTGTCCGGGTGACCCTCCCAGGTTGCACGTCTACTTTCATGTATTACTGTTGTGTTCTCATGCATTGCAATCCTGATATGACGATATAACTTCTGCCTGGCCCGGCGGGCTTTACCTTAGGGCCGTGATGATTTAGGCCTTATTACGAAAGTCCATATCTTCGCATTTAGGCAGGATACCCTGCGTGCATAATGTGTGTAAATAATGCAGGCAAATGTATATAATTGTCGATGCTCTTGCTGCTGCGCTGTCGCATTGCCGCCCCTCGTGTTTTATATCTTCAATTGGGTGAGTCAGCCTAACACTTGGATAAGGTTTTACTGTTTATGCTGTGTTTTTGTGTGTAAATAATGCAGGCAAATGTTGAGAATTTTCGATGCTCAGTCTGCTACGCTGTCGCATTGCTTCCCTCGTGTGGTTTCTACGTGTGCAGCCTAGCACTTGCACAAGGTTCTACTGTTTATGCTGCGTTTCGTATGTAATTAATGCAGGCAAATGTTTTGATGGTCAATGCTCATTTGCTACGCGGTAGTACTCGCCCTCGTGTTGCTTATACTTTCAATTGGGAGTCAGCCTAGCACGTGTATAAGGTTCCGACTGTTAATGCTGTGTTTTCGGGGCATTATTTCTAATGTTTTCACCATGGTGGCTCGCACAAAGGTTTTGTTTGTTCGGCAGAAGTGGTGTAGGCTGAAGGTAATTTTTATGTGGCGGACCGTAACCGCGCAGGGGGCCGCAAAAAGCTTATGCTGTGCCTCGCCACTGCTCCGAGATCCTGTTGTAATTGGTGTGCTGCTCGGCGGGTCTCCAGCTGTTAAACGGAGCCGAGCTGGAGCACTGGAACATGCAGATGGGGGGGGTCCCTCCTGCTCGGCCCCTCCCTCCCCCACCCGAACCACGATCCTGCTCACGCACCACGTTCACAGCTGCTAATACGGGGCCCCCGTGCGATCCAATGCTTGTACCACGTGGGCACAACCTCATGAGTAATGGTGTTGGTCATTCAGCAGCTCGCATGCACTATGTCACGCTGCTTTGGTAACTTGGTTGGATCTTATTCCGCCGCGGTGGTCGACCTATAGTGCGATACTGATGTCGCTAATCCAGCAAGGACATGGGTGACTTGTTAGAGCTTCTACCTAATACAGCGTTTCCTTGCTTGTTTCAGGCCTTCCCCTTGCGTGCTTCTTCCGGTGGGCGCACACCCCTTTTCGCAACATCAACAAGTATCGGAGGTATGTATATGCTCTGAGGGTGGATGGGCGCGCCTCAAGGGATGATGCGAGTGCGCTGGTCGGTTCGCTTGGGTGGCACCTGTTTCAGTTGTTGTCTTCCGATGTGTGTCTCGTTCTGGGGGCGTGCCACACGCATCGTGGGGCCACGGTCTTGCGCAAGCCCATGGGGCGCTCTGTGTCTATGCAGTCCATGCCTTTTTAACGTTTGCCTCCTCAGCGCCCCCCCCCCCTTCACAGGGCAAGTTTTTGTCGAGTCTGCGTGTCTTAAGTCATGCAGTTCGAGGAACACCACGGGGCCCGTCCCGTCTCACACTTTCTTTTCCTCTCATACAGAAATTCGCCCGCGTCGATCGGCTTAGGACCTTGGGAGCTATCCTTTTCCCGGCAGCACCCTCCCCTCCCCCCACCCCCCCCCCGCGCACCCGGCGATAGGACCAATTCGTGTGAGGTAAGTGTATCGGGCGAAGTTGTCTTTGGGTGGCAGGGCTTTTGGGGAGCAGGACAAGCAAAAGTAGCCCATGCTGCTCCATAGTGACCATGTGGTTCGAAACCTAATGCATGCCCTGAGAGCGTCGTGTCACGTTAATTCTGGCTAGGTACAGATGTGTAGAGAGTCAGCTCTGTTTACCCCTACATTCATTTAAAAGATGTACTTTGGCTCACAGTGACTTTTTCTAACAGGGGAAGAGCCAAAGATAGGCATGGAGAGTCAGGGGTCCCCTCCGCTTTTTACTCAGACGTCACAGGTCGACGACTCAGGGATAGGACCCTCGCAGGATGCGCAGATGAAGGCACTGCTGGACTTGATCAAGGCGAATGGGGTTGCGTGGGCTAGTGAACTGTTGACGGCCAACCCCCCCCCAGAACCCCTGTGGCCGGCCCCGCCCCGGAACAAGACATTGTGGAAGAGCCTGGTCACACCAGGTCCAAGCGTGTACAGAAGCCAACGGTGAAAGACTTCCCAGCGGAGCCTCCCCCCAAAACCAGGGCGCCCGAATTGGTCAGGAATGTGATCGTGCATGCCCCCGCCTCACCCCCGGCGGTGATCCTGAATAGCGCCCCCCCACTCCCTCGCCCGGTGGATTCTACAGCAGACTTCGCCACCAGGGAGGATTTGGGTAAGCTCACGGATTCCCTCTCTGTCTTTATGTCAGAGGTTAGAGCGAGCTTGCTTGCCGCCCCCTCGCCGGCTGTGCCGCCCGCCGGCCCCTTGGAGGTGGAGCCACACTTCATCGTTCCTCCGCCCACGGCATCAGTTGACGCTTTGGTAGCCCGGGTATGGGGCGGGCTTCAAGGGGGGGTCAGCAGGGCAGCGCCCGAATGTCCCCTTGTCGACATGGCATCGCCGGCGGATTGCTCACTGCCTAGCTCCGTTATTGCGCTGACCCCTGCCCCAGTGTTGCTTGCCGCTTCCCCTGCACCCACGGCCTTACCCGCGCTCCCAGCTGCACCTGCGCCCGCATCCATGTCAGTTTCCTCTGCGCCAGCGGTTAAGATGACCATGGCCCCTCTGTTGTCAGGTAAATGTTCCCTGGCTTGGCAGGTGCCTCAAGCAGCAAAAGAATGCATTTGGCGTAGGGAATTTGTCGATATCTTCTCCTTCCTCATGTTGGGTGCCGATGGTTTTGACATCAGGAAAGCGGGTGCCAAGGATGAAGAAAAGAAAGTTCGTTTTCAGTCTTGGCCTGAGAAAACAATCAAAAACTGGAGACAAGCTTTCTGCATCCTAGCGGCAGTTATCACTGAGCGCTTCCCAGAGCAGGCGCAGGGGCTTTTTCAATACGCGAGTGTTATAACTGATGAAGCCGAGTCTTCTGTGGGCATGGGGTGGTACAGGTACGACTGTGAATTTCGAAAGAAAATGGCGGTCTGCCCCGAATTGGACTGGGATCAGGTCGAGGTGAGGCTCTGGATGCAGCATATGGGTAAAGGTAAATTGGAAGGTGTGGGCAAAGTGAGCACACAGGAAAAGAAAGCTGAAACAGGTAAGGGCCTGTACACAGAGAAGAAAGGTAATTTTAAGCAGTCCTTTTGCGGGGGCGCGGCGGTGGTGGAGGTTACAATAGACAGGCAAGCAGGAAAGGTTTCTCAGCAACTTGTAGATTGTTCAATGCAGGTAATTGCACCTGGGGTAGGGCGTGCAGGTTTGCGCACTCTTGCAGTAAGTGCAGTGGGCCACACCCTGGGTCAGCATGCGACAAGCGCGATTCCGCAAGCGCAACCAGCAAAGACAAGTAACAACTTTCTACAACCTTGTACCCCCTGCACACGTCCTGTTGCTCCAACCCTATCACCACCCCCCCTGCTTGGCCATGTGGATCTAAATGCTTGTACGGTTTCTATTGAGGACTCACCCGGCCACTCCAAGGGCCCGTCTCCTGTCATCATCCCTAATCTCCTGCTCTTACTAAGGTCCTAAACCCAATGATAAAGACAGGACTGTCCTGGCGGGAGGTTTCCTTGAAGGTTTTAGAATTCCTTACCAGGGTCCCAGGGTCAGCAGGGACGCCGAGAACCAGAAGTCAGTGAGGGACCTCCCGGAGGTTGTAGGTAAGAAAATCTGCAAGGAAGTGTCCTTGGGGAGGGTGGTGGGCCCGTTCGCGTCACCTCCCCTCCCTGATTTTGTAGTGTCCCCGCTGGGTGTGGTCCCAAAAAAGGAGCCGGGGGCTTTCAGGCTAATTCACAACCTCTCCTTCCCGGAGGGCAATTCCGTGAACTCCTGGCTAGCAGAAGGGGCTTGCGCCGTGTCCTACTGTTCCCTGGATATGGCGATTGACCTGGTTAGGAGAGCAGGGAAAGGGGCCTGGCTCGCGAAGGCAGACATTGAGGCAGCGTTCCGACTTTTGCCCGTGCACCCAGACAGTCAGCATCTTTTGAGCTTCAAGTGGAGAGGGGAGTACTATTTTGACAAATGCATGCCCATGGGTTGCGCCATTTCATGCGCCTTCTTTGAGGCATTTAGCACTTTCATGCAATGGGCCCTCTCAAAGAAGTATGGTGTCACGGCAGTGTCTCATTACCTTGATGATTTCCTGTTCATCGGTAGGGAGGGCACTCAGGAATGCAGGGAGGGTCTGAATGCTTTCATTGACTTGGCTGGACACCTGGGTGTGCCTTTGGCGCCTGGCAAGACTGAGGGCCCAGCACAGGTCCTCACTTTCCTTGGCATTGAGCTAGATACGGTAATGGGCGTGTCAAGACTCCCCGCCGAGAAGGTACGGGACCTGAAACGGGACATTCAGGACTTGCTGGGAAAAGACAAGGCACCTCTGGGGGTCATCCAGAGTCTCCTGGGCAAACTTAATCCTCAAGCGTCATCATTTTGTAAAGCTGTCTGCGGGCTTGAAGAAGGACCTGCTAATGTGGGCTGAATTTTTGTCAGATTTCAACGGGACTGTCATCTGGAGGTCCCCGTGGGTGACCAGCCCTGAAATCAGCATGTTCACCGATGCCTCAGGCAGGGAGGGTTTCGGGGCAATCCTGGGTGATTTATGGTGCGCGCAGGAGTGGCCCAATGCCTGGCCTAAGCGTGGGATCACTTCCAACATAACTGTCCTGGAGCTTTTCCCCATTGTGGTATCGCTGCATCTTTGGCCGGGTCCTTTGTCTAACAGGAAGGTCCTTTTCTGGTCGGACAATATGGCCGTTGTACAAGCCATCAACGGTCAAACAGCTAGTTGCCCGTTGGTTCTTTGCCTTCTGAGGGAGTTGGCCAGCAGGAGCCTGCGCTGCAATTTGGAATTTAGGGCTAGGCACATTGCGGGGGTCTCTAATGTCGCGGCTGACGCTCTTTCTCGTTTTCAGTGGGACCGTTTCCGGGCGGCGTGCCCACTGGCGAGAACAGAGATGACCCCGTTCGCACCAGGACTTTGGCGCATCTTGGAGTGGAGCAGGAGCTGAGAGAGTTAGGGGAGAGGTCACTAGCTCCAGGTACGAGGAGGCGCTATGGTAGTCACCTAGCCAACTTCCACAAAGCAATTGTCGAGTTGGGTCTGACAGCCCTGCCGCTGGAGAGCAGAGTACAGGCTTTTGTTGTCTGGGCCAAGAAACGGGGTAAATCCCACTCCTGGGCTTGCGGACACCTGGCTGCAATTGGCCATGATGCGAGGACCCGACCAAGTCTTTTGCAATTAAGGCTGCATTGAAGGGGTGGGCTCGGGATGTACCTAGGATCCCCGACAACAGGTCCCCTATTGAGTTCCCCACTCTGCAGGCCATGTTGGCGGTCCTGCAGACTGTGGTGCACTCGCATTACGAGGCTTCCCTCTTCTCTGCGGCTTTCAGCCTAGCCTTTTTCGGTGCATTCCGGAGCAGCGAGCTAGTAGCACGCTCCAAGGCAGATAAGTCTGGGGACGCTTTAGGGGTGGCGGACATAAGTGTCAAGGACGGTCTGTCCATCACTCTTAGACGGTCCAAAACTGACCAGGCGGGCAAAGGGACTGTTATCATGTTGGCCCCTCTCGGGGACCTGCGTTATTGCCCGATAGCGGCCCTCCAGTCTTACCTCGCCCTGCGCCCAGCGGTACTGGGTTACCTCTTTATCCATGCTGACCTGAGCCCCTTGACCAAATACCAAATGGATAAAATAATGTTGGCATGCCTTGATAGAGCTGGCTTGTTGAAGCAAGGGAAAAGGTTTTCCAGCCATTCATTCCGTATTGGGGCAGCCACTTCTGCGTTTAAAGCGGGCATGCAGCCAGAAAGTGTTCAGAAAGAGGGGCGCTGGGAGTCCCCCTGCTATAAACGTTATATTCGCCCATGAACAAGGTATCTCGGCCTGTCCACACCATTGTACATATGTTTGCAGTGTTCCTAGTTTAGGGTGTGATGCTCCTTTACATACATTTGTGCACTCTTGGTCAATAAACTTTTGAAAATGAATTGCGTCTTTTCTTTGACAGGGTCAAGAGTGTGGGTCTTGGGGCACTCCACAGTCTCCAGGTTGGGCCGGTGGGCAGCGATCAGGAACTGGACGCAGGGCTTCGTGAACATTGACTGTGTCTGGCTGGGTTTTCCTGGCATGCGCTGGAATAGTCTGTTGCACAGATTACAGGTAGCTCTAGCTACAGCGGGGCCTATACCTCAACACTTGGTGATTCACCTGGGCGGTAATGACCTCACGAACTTGGGGAGGTCTACCTTACTGCAGAAAATGAAAGTGGATCTAGGGGTCATCTGCGGTCTTATGCGTGAGTGTGAGATCTGGTGGTCAGAAATTGTGCCACGTAGAGTTTGGTGGGGCGCTAAGTCGTGTCAAGCAGTTGCAAGGTCCAGGAAGAGAATCAACAGCGCCATGAAAAAATTCAACCAACGGAGGGGTCTGGGTTTCATCAAACATGAGATGATTCAGGACAAAGTCAAAGGTTACTTTGAGGCGGATGGTGTTCATCTCACGCCTGTTGGCTTAGACCTATTCCTCCTCAATTTAAAGGAGGCACTTCTGAGCAAAGGTTGCAGGTAATAGAGTTGCAGTGGTGGGGGGCCCGGGCAGCAGCGGGGACCATCGCCCGGGCTGTGGCGGATTTACAGGGCGATCCGGAAGCAGAGAAGTGCAACACTGTACTTCAGCGGGCACATAGGGGTGCCAGAGCCTAACCTCGAACCTCATGGGAGGTCCAGGAACTCGTGTCGGCGCCCCAGTAGTCCTTCGGGCGGTTGTGGGCCTGTGCAACCGGGGGTTTGCCTAGATACACCCTGCAAGGGGCGTGAGTAGTGTGATTACCATAATGGTGCAGCAGCTGGGTGGTTCGCCACTGTGCTGATTGGCTCATCAGGCGGGCAGGTGGCGAGAATACGGCCTGCCCTTGGATCGCCCGTAAGAAAACCCACCGTGATTACATATGTTGTATGTAATAAACCTGCAGCAACTTTTCCCAAATCTTAACACTTGTGTCTGTGTGTTATTTGCGGGTTTTGGTATTGTTGGGGCGGGGGGTTCCTGTTGCCCTGATGTGGCTATGCGCCTGCCCGAGGCCACCCGGTAGCTTGTCTCCTTTCTGGTGAAGAATTGGCTTGGTAGTTTGGTCTGCCCTGTTCCCATGATGCACTGGGCCAGGGACAGACTAATTTGCATATAGCCAGGTTCTGAGCTGGGATGGGGCAGTGAGATAAATAACGGTGATGGATCAAGCCCTGATCTTTGGACTGGGTAAGAGTGGTCTGCTTAATTCAGACACTCTGTTCATCACCACCCCCTTTTCTGTATCGTTTTTGGCCACTATAGGTGTGGCAGGGTATACTCAGACATGAGTCCCTTTCTCACTGCTCCATCAGGATTCAAGCAAGCCGGGCCGAAGAGGCTGAAATGCCAGAAACCGGTCCCCGGTAGCTTGTCTCCTTTCTGGTGAAGAATTGGCTTGGTAGTTTGGTCTGCCCTGTTCCCATGATGCACTGGGCCAGGGACAGACTAATTTGCATATAGCCAGGTTCTGAGCTGGGATGGGGCAGTGAGATAAATAACGGTGATGGATCAAGCCCTGATCTTTGGACTGGGTAAGAGTGGTCTGCTTAATTCAGACACTCTGTTCATCACCACCCCCTTTTCTGTATCGAGGCCACCCGGTGGCCATAAGGAGGGAGGGCCCTTAGCCACAGAGGGCTGCCCCCGCACCCCTTGGCTGTGTCCAGCCACTCCTCCCCAGGGCAGGCGTTGCCCGGTGGAGGTAGGCGGGTCTCTGACGCACGTCCGGGGTGGCTAGGCGAGGCTAGGGGGTATATCTCTCCCCGTCGCCATTGCGCAGGCCTCTTTGCCGCTCCGGACGTCGCGCTTGCATCTTCGGGACACTCTTTCCCTCCCTTCCTCTAACCCAGAATGTCTGCTTGAGGGGGGGCTCCAGGGGAGCGTTAATGTGTTCCTTTTTCGTTGCAGGCGGAGTTACAGGGCGATCCGGAAGCAGAGAAGTGCAACACTGTACTTCAGCGGGCACATAGGGGTGCCAGAGCCTAACCTCGAACCTCATGGGAGGTCCAGGAACTCGTGTCGGCGCCCAGGTAGTCCTTCGGGCGGTTGTGGGCCTGTGCAACCGGGGGTTTGCCTAGATACGCCCCGCAAGGGGCGTGAGTAGTGTGATTACCATAATGGTGCAGCAGCTGGGTGGTTCGCCACTGTGCTGATTGGCTCATCAGGCGGGCAAAGGAAGGAGGGTTTTGCATTTACTTGAAACATCTTCGGTGAGCGGGGGAACAGCTGCGGGTGCCGGGCGGGAGCCACGGGACTAATGTGGGCCCGGCAAGGCAGCATTAGAAAACGTTTGGGGCACTAAGCGCCTAAGGGGGTGATTACAAGGGAACTAAGGGTGCACATGAACGCGGGCATTTGGAGTCGGGACTTTCGGTGTTAGCCCGAGTACCGGAAAACGATCGCGCGCAATTAGGGAGTTTTTGAGCAAGTCTGGCAGTCAGTTCACAAGTGCACAACCCGCATGTTCCTTTGTTACCTGCAAACGATCACACTCAATTGTGGAGTTTTGAGCAAGTCTGGCAGCTCAATTCACAAGTGCACACCCCGCATGTTCCTTTGTTACCTGCAAACGATCGTGCTCAATTGTGGAGTTTTGAGCAAGTCTGGCAGCTCAGTTCACGAGTGCACACCCCGAATGTTCCTTGGTTAAGCATATGGTCAAAGGTTCGTATCCCAGTGGATCCATTCAGACTGTAGATGAAAGGAGGCTCATTGAATTGTGTACCAATAAATGTCTGTTAGCTGTTTTAAGACGCAGACCAGGTTATAGGTGGCCACTTGTGCATGAAATGTGGGTTTACTTTGAAGGAATTCTTTTTTGCATAAGCACGGTTGGATTGCAGGGGACTGGGTGCTCAGTGGTTTGGGGGGCATGCGGCGCAACAAATATTGTATTTTTTACTTCAGCTACATTGTTCACCGAAAAACACTTGGAAGATCGAGCGTACAGAAACGTTTCACTCCCTACGCACGAGGATTGCCGGTGGGCAGTTGAGGAACCTGTTGGGTCATCTGGTGGGCAGCGCCGGCAAGCAGGCATTTTTTCACCGCTTCCAGGAGCCACAGAGGATTTGAGTGGGCAACTCACCTGAGCCTTCTGGGTTAGCCAGTGGATCGTGGCTCTGGTTACGTGAGTGCCAAGCTGGCTGGGGCTGCTGCTGCTGCTTCCAGGTAAGAATTTGCATCGGTCGTTACAGGCAGTGTGCAGGGCGTGAGTAGGGATTACATGCAAGTAGACCCAGACAGGAAATCTCATCCTAAATGGCCCCTAAAGTGCGGTGGAATGAGAAGCGGTCACGTACTGACGTTATGCTGGAGGCGTTAATGCAGCAAGTGCAGGTCATGGGACAGACTCTCAACAGGCTACAGGAAAGGGTAGATGGTCCCGAGGTTGTAGAGGGGAGGCACAGGCAGCCTATTATACCGCCTAGATCCTACTCCCCGCCTCTGCCGAAACGGAACAGGTCCAGCGAGAGAGGGCGGCCCGAAAGAAGGCAGAAACCTAATCCACCCGCACCAAGCCCTCGGGGTAATGGGGACCAGGTATTTTGTTGCCTGCGGCACCAATACAGGGCCAGGCTCTTGTCCCAGTGGTACCTCAGGGTGGTGGGGGGGCCAAGCATTTCTTTACCTTCGGTGCCAACAGAGGGCCAGGCTCTTTTCCCAATAGTATTCCCGGGGGCTGCACTTGAGCAGCCGGATATAGTTTCCAACTTGGTGGTAGTGCTCCCATGGCTAGAGAAGGTGGAGATCTGGTCGCACGCTGCGGGGGCATCCAGCAGCGGAGGTGACACAGTTGTTAGGGCCAGAAAAATAATGGCTGAATTGGTTAAAGAGAGGCCTGATGGAGTGCCGGCTTACCGGCGGGGGATGCAACACCCACTGTTGCAGTTCCAAGCACTGGTGGTGAAGGCGCATCGGCAACAGCAGGCACTGAAAAGGACACGGGAGTACAAAAGATGTCTGATGCAGCAGCACCAGCAGGTATGAGTAGGACGCTCCCCCGTTAGGTTTGGGGGAGAAGCGTTCCGATAGGGAACAGTTGGGGCGACATTTATCCCTGGAGACCAAAGAGCAAATCTGGAAGGGGGCATATGTCAGCATTTTTTCCCTGCTGATAGATGAGGCTGAAAGAGAGGAGGCAAGAAAAAACAAGGAATGAACTCGTCACAAAGAGTGGGCTAACATGATACTGAAATACGGGGTAGAGGAGAACTTGGACAATTGGATCCAGGCTTTCACTATATACATGGCAGTCATGTTAGAGCACTTCCCAGAGGTCGGGTCTGAAATGGCATGTTACCAGAATAGGATCACCGTCGCGCATGCAACTAAAGGGGGCGATGGGTGGAAGGAATATGATAAGGATTTTAGAAGGGCGAAGGCGCAGGACCCATCATTGGGATGGAATCAGACCGATATGTTTATCCATTTGAAGCATTTAGTCCAAGGCCCGTCAGATAACATGCGGGCACTGACGCAAGACAGCGGGGGGTTTCAGCACTTTAGAGCA
Organism: Lissotriton helveticus; assembly: GCF_964261635.1. Lineage (NCBI taxonomy): Eukaryota > Metazoa > Chordata > Amphibia > Caudata > Salamandridae > Lissotriton > Lissotriton helveticus. The sequence continues at coordinate 573,036,430 of NC_136061.1, read as the reverse complement.
GGCCCCTCCGGTAACGTGGGGGGCGCCACGGGTACATCAGGGGGCACAGGGAGAAAGGGAGTCTGTTTTGACTACAACAAGAGAACCTGCACTAGAGCCCCAGGTAAATGTAGGTTCAAGTACTCCTGTGCTTTTTGTGGTAACGCGTCCCACCCCAAGTCCAGGTGTTTCAAGAAATCCAAGGAGGAAGGGGTCAGGAAGCAGGAATGCGGAAGCACAACTAGAGAAGGCTAGATCCCCAGTTAACGTCAGCGCCCTGATCCCCTGGCTAAACACCTACAAATGCCCCAAAGCTGCTAGTACTATCAGGGAGGGGTTTGTGGAAGGTTTCAGGATCCCAGCGCAGGAATACACTGGTGTGGCACACTGTAGAAATCATCTTTCGGTTAGGTCCAATGAGTACATAGCAGAACAAAAAATTCAGAAAGAGATAAAACTGGGTAGAGTGGCAGGCCCTTTTGACAACGTCCCAATGGATGCCTTTGTATGCTCACTATTAGGGGTGGTCTCAAAGAAAGTGCAAGGTGAATTCCGATTAATCCATAATCTTTCAGCACCAAGAGGTAATTCTGTGAACGATGCAATTGCAGACGCAGTGTGTAGTGTGAAATATGCATCTTTTGACCAGGCGGTAGACATGCTCGGGTCCCTGGGGCGGGGGGCTTTATTGGCGAAATCTGACATTGAGTCCGCTTTCAGACTTCTGCCTGTACACCCGTTAGATTTTAACCTGCTGGGTTTCCAATTCCAAGGGAAGTAGTACAAGTGCATGCCAATGGGGTGCTCTGTGTCTTGTGCATATTTTGAAAAATGTAGCTCCTTTCTGGGGTGGGTTTTCAGGCAGGACATGGGTCATCAATGGGTGCTACATTACCTTGATGATTTTCTTTTCTTGGGGTCCCTGGGTTCGGGGGAATGCAGGACAGCATTGCCAACATTTTGCACCCTCATGCATGATTTTGGCGTGCCATTAGCGCCAGGGAAGACAGTGGGCTCAAGCACACAGATTGAATTCCTGGAGATTGAGCTGGATTCTGTACAAGGGGTGGCAAGTCTTCCGGAAGACAAAGTGTGGGATTTCAGGGTAGCCTTGCAACACTGCCTGGACAAGGAAAAAGTAACATTGCACCAGTTGCAGCAAGTTGTGAGTCAGTTGAATTTTGCATTAAGCATTATCCCGATGGCACGCCCTTTTTCCCGCACGATTGCTCAGGCCATGTCAGGTCTCAGAGAGAAACATCACCACACCAGACTGTCCAGCGAGGTCAAGCAGGATATGCTCATTTGGAAGGCAATCCTGCACGATTTCAATGGTAGGGTGGTGTGGCCCAGCCCGCCTAAGTCCAGCTCCCGGAGTTGGGACGAATGACTGATGCAGCAGGGACTGAGGGCTTTGGCGCCATTCTGGGGTCCGAATGGGTGGCACAGCACTGGCCGGGTTGGTGGAGGGACTCAGTGCTCACAAGCAACATAAGCTTCCTGGAGCTTTTTCCCATCTTGGTGGCGCTGTTTGTGTGGCCCGAACAGCTGAGAAATCAGTCTGTAATTTTCTGGTCTGACAACATGGCTGTCGTAGAGTGCATTAACAACCAGACTGCAAAATGCAGTATGATGTTGCGTCTGCTGAAGGAGTGTATTTTACAGTGTATGAAATTGAACGTACTTTTCAAAGCCAAGCACGTGCCAGGTATATTAAATCATGCAGCTGACGCATTGTCTCGTTTTAAAATGCAGGCATTCAGGTCACATGTCCCAGAGGCAGCGATACACCCAACACCTTACCCGGAACAGCTCTGGCAACTTGGTGTCCCAGAGTATCGAACCTCGAGGCAGCTAGCCTAGCGCCCAGGACCAGGAGTACTTACGAAGGGACGTTTGGGTCTTTTTGAGATTTCTTGGGGGAAGATTGGGAGTAAAAATGGCTGGAGCCGGGGTCAGTAGTAGCATATCTGGCTTTCATGAGTGAGCAGGGGCGCATGGTAGCGGGAGCCAGGCGACATATCACGACAATATCATTCTTTGCAAAAATAAAAAGGCCAGGGGATCCCACCAAGAATTTTGTGGTGCGCCAAGCTTTGAAAGGCTGGCAATGCTTGCAGGGAAGCTGGCCCGATGCTCCCAGACCAGTAGGGCTGGAAACTTTAGCTAGTCTAATGGTAGCCCTGACGCCGGTTTGCGAATCCGCGAGTGAGGTGATCAATCAATCAATCAGGAGTTTGTTAAAGCGCGACTACTCACCCGTAAGGGTCTCAAGGCGCTAGGGGTGGGGGGGGTGCAGGTTCCATTCCATCAAGGAGGGGGTCTGTCGAAGAGCCAGGTTTTGAGGTTTCTTGCGAAGATGGGGAGCGATGTTGTCTGTCTGAGGTGGAGCGGAAGGGCGTTCCATGCTTTGGCCGCGAGGAATGAGAAGGAGCAGCCTCCCGATCTGGTCTTTCTGGTGCGGGGGACCACGGCGTAGGAGAGCTGGGCTGATCGTAGGGGCCTTTGGGGTGCGTGGAATTTGAGCCGGCTGTTCAGGTATGCTGGTCTGGTGCCGTGGAGGGCCTTGTGTGCATGGGTGAGCATCTTAAAGGTGATTCTCGCCTCGACGGGGAGCCAGTGGAGTGTGCGCAGGTGCTGGGAGATGTGGCAGTGTTTTGGCAGGTTGAAGACCAGTCTTGCGGCGGCGTTCTGGATGTTCTGTAGCTTGCGGATGAGGTTTTTGTTTATTCCGGCGTAGAGTGCGTTGCCGTAGTCGAGTCTGGTGACCAGGGCGTGAGTGACTGTCTTTCGGTGTTCGAGGGGGATCCATTTGAAGGTCTTACGAAGGAGGCGGAGGGTGTGGAAGCAGGAAGATGAGACAGAGTTGATCTGGCGGTCCATTTTGAGCTCGGAGTCCAGGATGATTCCCAGGTTGCGTGCGTGGTCTGTGGGGGTTGGCGGGTTTCCGAGGGCAGTGGGCCACCAGGTGTCGCTCCAGGCGTCGGGGTTTGGGCCTATGATGAGTACTTCTGTTTTGTTGGTGTTTAGTTGTAGGCAGCTGTTTTTCATCCATTTGGCGACGGCTTCCATGCCTTCTCGAAAGTTGCGTCTGGCGGTGTTGGGCTCGTTGGATAGGGAGAGGATGAGCTGGGTGTCGTCTGCGTATGACACGATGTTGAGTCCGTAGATTCTGATGATGGGGGCAAGTGGAGCCATATAGACGTTGAAGAGCGTTGGGCTGAGCGAGGAGCCCTGGGGGACTCCGCAGGTGGTAGGTGTGGGGTCTGAGAGGAAAGGGGGGAGTCTGACCCGTTGCGTCCTGCCGGAGAGGAAGGAGCAGATCCAGTCGAGGGCCTTGTCCTGGATTCCTGCGTCATAGAGTCTGCGTATTAGGGTGCGGTGGGAGACTGTGTCAAACGCCGCTGATAGGTCTATGAGGATGAGGGCTACTGTTTCTCCTTTGTCCAGTAGGGTGCGGATGTCGTCTGTTGCGGCGAGGAGGGCGGTTTCCGTACTCTGGTTTTTTCTGAAGCCGGATTAGTAGGAGTAAAGTCCACATTTGTAAAGCGCACAATCACCCGTAAGGGTCTCTAGGCGCTGGGGGGCCGTCGGGGAGATTAAGCGAGCTATTGCCCAGAGTCACATGGTGCTGGGCTAACCTGCCGCCGGAGCCGGGGATCGAACCGTGATCCCCAGATTCCAGCGTCAGTCGCCCTGGCCGCGGCGCCACACCCGAGGATGTTGTGTTCTTCAATGAATGTGGCGAGTTGGCTGTTGATGGCTTTCTCGATGACTTTCGCTGGGAAAGGGAGCAGGGAGATGGGTCTGTAGTTTTTGAGGTCGGTGGGGTCCGCTGAGGGTTTCTTTAGGAGGGGGTTGACCTCGGCGTGTTTCCAGTCGTCGGGGAACGAGGCGGTTGCCAGGGAGCGGTTGATGGTGTGGCGGAGCATGGGTGCGATGGTGTCGGCGGCTCTGTTGAAGATGTGGTGGGGGCAGTGGTCCGTGGGGGCCCCTGAGTGGATTGACTTCATTGTCTTCAGTGTGTCTTTGGTGGTGAGGGCTGTCCAGTCATCAATCGCTGGTTTCCGGGTGTCGGGGGTGGTTGGTGAGGGTTCAGTGTGTTGGTTGTCTTTGTCGAAGTTGTCGTAGATGCTCTTGATTTTGTGGTGGAAAAAGGTGCTGAGTTTGTCGCAGAGGTCTTGTGAGGGAGGGATGTCGGTAGACTCGCTGGTGGGCTGGGCAAACTCCTTGATGATGCTGAAGAGTTCCTTGCTGTTGTGTGCGTGGGTGGAGATTCTGTCTTCAATCGCTTTTTTCCTCGTTTCTCTGATGAGTTGATGGTGGGCGTTGGTGGCGGCTCTGAAGTTGTTGTGGGCTTCTGTGGATTTGGTGTTTCTCCAGGCCTTTTCGAGGCGGCGGCATGTGCGCCTGGACTCTCGAAGTTCGGTGGTAAATCATCTGGCTTTCTTGGCACGGGTATTGTTGTTTTTCTTGAGGGGGGCTATGGTGTTGGTGCTGTCCGAGATCCATCTATGCAGGGTTCGGGCTGCGGTGTTGGGGTCGTCGTTTTCCGCGATGGTTGGGGTGGAGTTGTTGAGTGAGGAGGTGAGCTGGTCGTCGGTGATTTTGGTCCAGTTTCTTTGTGGAAGCAGGTGCTGGTGTCTGTGGATGGTGGGTGTTCTGAAGGTGAAGTGGACGCAACGATGGTCGGTCCATGGGAGGTGATGTTTCAGGCAGTATTCTGCCTCGCATTCTATGGCGCATTTAGGATCAGAGAATTAGTGCCAAAGAACAGGGTGGACTGCAGATAGAACGGGTAAGCCTAGGTAGAGGCTCCCTGCTGATTTCCATACAAAGGTCTAAAACAGATAGGACAGCCAGGGGGAAGAGCATAGTGCTACACAGGGCAGGGAATCATACATGCTGCCCCAATGCCAGACTGGAGGCCTTTATGGCACAACGGGCGCAGGTCACGGGTGGGCCTCTCTTTATAGATAGGGAAGGGGTACCCCTCACTATATTTCAGATAAAGAGAGTCATGTTTCTGGCCAAGCAGGATGCCGGGCTGGATGCAGCTAATTTTGGGACCCATGCATTCAGAATAGGGGCAGCCACGGAAGCAGTGGCCAGGGGGTTGAGGGAAGACCAAGTCAAGAGGATCGGTAGGTGGTCCTCTAATTGTTATTAAAGATATGTGCAGCTGCACATGCTATAACGTGTTTTGGTCGTTAGTACACTATTACAGGGTCCTATGTACAGTAGGCCATGTTTTTTAACAGGCATGACAGTGACGGTGCACTTACCTATTTTATTTTCCTCATTTACTTGCAGTTTCTTCAACCTGTAACTCAGAGGAGAAATCTGCTTCAGCCCCCAACCGCGGGAGGACAAGGACACCGGGTAAACCAGGGGGACGACAGGCAAGCTACGAACAAGCAACAAAGGTGATGCCCCAAATACACTCTTGGCCTCAGGAACAGCGTGAAATTTGGGTTGTAGGGCATTCATATGTCTGCCGCTTAGAAGCTTTCTTTTCAGAGGCCTACGAGGCTAGAACACGTCAGTTAGGGACAAAGATGGTGTTCATGGGACAGGGAGGCCTGCGCTTGGGGCAATTCAGGGAGCTGGTAAACCGCGCATTAAAAGAAAGGAGGGGTTCATCAGCAGCTTGGATTTTGCACCTAGAAGATAACGACTTGGCTCAACTGGGGAGGAGAAGACTAGTGGAGGACCTGCTCACCGAGGTAGGGTAGTTGTCAAGGAAGTGCCCCGAGTCAATGATCGTCTGGTCCCACATGATCCCTAGGTTCCAGTGGACTCCAAAATTGAGGTCAATAGGACATAGGTACATCAGGGAGGATCAGTTTTTTCTGCAAGATGGGGTTCACCTCATACAGAGGGAATCAGGCCTTTATAGAAGATATCTTAGCCTGGGTGGAAGGTGTTTTTAGGTAATAAGATACGCAGGGTATGACCTTCCTAGTGGGCTGAGGGGGAGGCCAGATAATTGGGCAACTACGCTGGCCTGTGGCGGTAAGGTCATGATTGGTAACCATAGTCTTCGGTCCTTAGCAGTCAGCACCATGTAACTCCAGGGGCAGTGACAGCTGGTAAGTAGGCTGTCTGGGTGCGGGGCCCGGGAAGTCATTGCTTTCCAGTGGGCCTGTGGCCACCCCCGCATGCGCATCAGGGCACCTAGTATGCAGACGTCTGCAGCCCTGCGATGGAGTTTAAGGCTCAGGGCATAGGGGGGGCCCGGGGAAAAGTCTCCGTCCGATAAGCTGTACCCCCTGCGCAACCTTTACCCCAGTAGATTATTTGTCATTTACTGGGGATCTGGGGCCTGCCAGTCACGGACCTTGCCGTAGGCTCTAGAGAGGACACGCAGAAAGTGAATATATGCATTGTTGGATTTACTGTAGGAATGTTTCGTGTATTAGAATTCGTTAAGGTTAGCCACATGACAGCATTTTTTGTCTATCAATGTATCTGTACTTTCTGCGTACATTTTTTGTACATAGAAATGTTAATAATAAAAAATGTTTTTAATACTGTAATAAAAATGGCCGGGAGGTCACACCCCCCAATCCAAAAACCTGGCGTTTGTCACAATATTTGGTCCAGGGGAGGGAGTTGTTGTCCATCCTCTTATCTGTGGTGGGGCCTGTGGCAAAAGTGAGTACCAGGCCAAATGAAAAGGAGTGCCCTGTCCCAAACGGACGTTTCACCCATCTTACTTAGGATCAGGAGACCGCTCCGCTTTCCCCACTGGCCCGATGCAATAGGGGCCATCAGAAAAAGGGCATTTCACCACCTGCCCTACTTATGGTGGATGGTGTGATGTCCTTTTTTGCAGTCCTTCACAGCCAGGTTAAATCTGGCAATGAAAAAAAGATAAATCCTGACCCCTCTGCCTCCCACCCCCCAACCAGGGAAAAAACCTTCCTTGGTGTGTGGTCCGTAGTTTCTTATTTTTCAATACCACACTGCCACTTTAGGAGTTTATCTGTGAGAAACAAAAAAAACTGAACAAAAATTGATGGATGGCCATCAAAACAGACAGAAGTTGTCCACTAAATGTTGTGTACCTTGACAGGAACTTCCATGACAGCGGTTCCTGTCAAGGTACAGAGATGGCAGCTGGGCCTGCGTTGATCTCTAAATTTGGCTGTCTGGTTGGCAGACATATACATGTATTTGTTGGCATTTATGAAGGAGAGTAGGATCTGCTTCTTATAGTTTCCCCCACTTTTTGCTGATTTTTCACTGTTTTTGACTTAGACTGGCTGGGATCCTGCTATCCAGGACCCCAATCTAGCTGCTTTCTCCTCTAACTTTAGGTACACTCCAGATTGGATTCTGGGGTACCCTTATAAGTCCCTAGTATATGGTATACTATGTACCTAGGGCATAGGTACCCCAAAGGCCTCCCAAGGGCTGCAGCATGTATTATGCCACCCCTGGGAGACCATTCAAAATGACACAACAGGTCTGCTACTGCAGCCTGTGTAAGGTCGTGCATTACTAGTGAACCTATATCTACCTTATATCACTGCATGACTGCACATATAAACCTGGCAGGCCTTACCAATCTAGAAGGCAGGTTGCTGAGTTCTGTGTGAGAGGGTGCCCATGCATCAGCAGAGCCCCTCTGCAGCCTTCATAATTTACTCTCCAGTGTTGTTCTGTGATGCAGCCAATCATATACTCTTAAGTGCATTATAACCTTGCAGTAAATGCTAACGTTAAAACAGCTACAAGGAAACATGTTGTGTTTGGTGTCAAACACCTTGAAATCAGACCTCCCGCCAGTAACTGGCGGGGGAGGGAGGATTCCACCCTCCTAGAGGGAGAAATATGACATCACCGGTACACCAGGTCCAGCTTTCTCGACCCTAGCATCACAAGATGGATGCTGCCAGCCACAGACACAAGTCTGCCCTCCTGCTGCTGGACGAAACTCCGGCAGGGGATGGCTGGACAATAGGTTTCCTGTCACAGGGAGGTGTGACCACCTCCCAGACAGGCTTTAGTGTATTGGGGCTGGGTGGGTGCACTCTCAGAGTGCTTTGATGTCTGCACTGGGGGCACATTTGGTGTCCCTGTGCATAGTCCAGCTCAAACCAGTTGCAGGAGACATTTAATCCTGCTCTGGCGTGAAGCTGGACAAAGGACATGGGTGTAGCCACCCCTCTGTCCTGACCCTCCAAGAGTTTGTCCCACCCCTTCCTTGGGCATAAAATAGGAATCCCTGACTACAGGAATTTAGATTTTACCTGGACTAAACTCTGCTACAGAAACCAAGTACTTTGACGATCTACACTACGCTGGATGACTGAAGAATCTCCCTTGGAGTAAAGGAGTTACTCCCCTGCAAGGTAGGCACCTGAAACGCATTTGACCGGTTTGCATCTACGCAGCTCCTGAAGGACTCCGAAGATTTCTGCAACACAGGAGGTGGGTTCCCGTGGTCTCTGAGGTTGATCTGTGCTCTCAGCAATTCTGAGATCCGAATCCCTCGTGGGGACCGTGCAACCTGAACCCCTGGGCACCGTGTACATTTGCAGCAGCATATGCTTTTTGGCGACCCCTGAGGATGTGCTTTGCGCTACTTGTAGTCCGGTCCCGAGCAGTGTTTCCACTGAAGATTACCGGCCTACACTCCACGAGTGTTCCATGGGCTGGTATTTTGTGATTCCTCTCGAGGTCCCTACGCAATCCCTGGTCCGTCAACCTGTGAGTCCCTGAGAAGGGAACTTTCAGTGGGCTTTCCTGGTTGCTCCAGACGTGCCCTGGTTCCCCATCGCTTGTGGAGCCCCCAGGACCTTGCTGGTCCTCACCGAAGCATCTAATCTCTGACCGCGAGGGTTGCAGTTGCCAAGGCTTGTTAGTCTCCAATCCAGACACTGACCCCCCAGCACTCGACATCCTTCGTGGGACAGCTCACCTGCGGACTTTGGTCGTCCTCGACGTCTCCTGGTCCCCGTGACTGCAGAGTCAAGCTTCACCTCTTCTCACCTGAAACACCCGACATCGGTGGGCATTCGTCTAGCGTGCCCCTGGTCACCCTGAAGTGACCCAGACTCTGTCCCCTCTGCTTGGATCACATCAAGCTCTTTTTATCTTTTCCGGCAGCAGCACTTTGCAGCATCACGCCATTGAAAACGACGAAGATTCCTGACACCATTTGACACCTATGCACCTGGCTTCCCTGGGTTAGGTAACACGAGTACTCCGGGTGCTCACATGGGTGCTGGCCTTAGAACCTTCTATTGTGAAATGAACAGGGGTTCTGCCCATATTACCCTCCCATACCTGGGCAAGGAACATCAATTAGATGAAAAAGTAGAACAGAAAGGTATAAAGGGATAAATTAAACAACACTACTTCATAACAGGAAACACTTTATTAACCTGTTTTTTTATATGCTCTTTTCTGCCAATAAACGATTATAATTTTAACACAGGACAAAATATTGGGTCAAAAAACCGGGGGGGGAAAAAACCAGACTATATACAGTAATCAAAAAAGAAGTAATTACAATATATACAAATATACAACTCTGTACCCTAAACACAAAAAGTAGAAGAGGGTGAAACAAAACACTGTTAATTGTCTGTCTGTTAATTATCTGTCGACGCAGTCGCGGTCGCCTATCCGCCAGTTGTATCTTCTGGCTTCGTCAGGACAAGGGTACTGTAAAAGGGTTGGTAACTGAGACCCCCCCCAATCAGGGAGTGCCGAGGCACCACCCTGAGGGATATACACAACTTCTTGCCTCACGGGGATGGACTCACGCTTTCCTTCCAAAGTATCCGATATAAGGAGAAGGAGTCCAGTATTACTTTTATGTATCGATCACCACCTTTAGATACACGCTCTCACGAAGTCACCAGGGATGCCTGTAAAAGGGTTGGTAACTGAGACCCCCCCAATCAGGGAGTGCCGAGGCACCACCCTGAGGGATATACACAACTTCTTGCCTCACGGGGATGGACTCACGCTTTCCTTCCAAAGTATCCGATATAAGGAGAAGGAGTCCAGTATTACTTTTATGTATCGATCACCACCTTTAGATACACGCTCTCACGAAGTCACCAGGGATGCCTCTGGTGCTGAGATTCCCCCAAGTCACCCGCGGTCAAAGGAACCCTTCAGTGTAAATTGCTGAGGCTCCGCCGTCCGTTAGTTCAGAGACAAACTCACAGTCGGCAATGCGCGGCGTTATTTCCTTAGAACCTTCTATGTTTGAAAGGGTTTGCTCAAAGTCCTCTCCTAAGTGTCCTTAATCTTTAAAATTCCAACTGCGACTGTCCCATAGAGTTGTACTGAGCTTGCGGCTGTGTTCTCACACTGCACACGTCCCCCGTGGGTCCCCTGTGTCACTAGCTTGGGTGGTTCATTGGGGCCCAGCGATTCTACGCTCTCTAGGCACTGTGTCTAGTCAAGTTGTGGTTGTTATACCACATTCTTAGTATATGGTGCGGTCTCCCCCTGGAGCCCACTGTGTATTGTGCTATTTACTGTTGTTCTAGTACAGTAATATTGTGTGCCTCGTTCTCTCATCTCATAAAGAGGTTAGTAGAGAGTGTTTAGTGCTAAATACATATATTTTATATAAACCTCGTGTGGTTCTCCTTTCATTTGGTCATTCCTGAGGTTATATTCTGGTGACCCAAGCAGCTTTACATTCCTCTGAGACTTAGCCTGAAGGCTGCTCTCCACAGCTACCACTAGGATAGCTTTCAATAAAGGTTATCTTTAACCTAATCATCAATAAGGGTCATTTGGACTGGTGCAAGGTGCCCACTATAATTAGTGGACAGCATATACCAGGCCAACTTCTCAAAATTTACACATCACACACCTAGCTAGAAAGCAATGGACTTCTGTACATTACATTGGGTGTGAGGATTGGGAGACTATCTACAAGACAGTATTTCATATGTGAATTACACTAATACAATTCACATATAAACGTTCACATTTTATCTACGCACAGGGAAATTAAGGGATTTGCTCAAAATCACAAAATGTTGAGTCATCCGCCACTTGAACGTGCGTCTTGAATTCAAAACTCAGATTTCTCTCTCTCGGCCAATGAGTCTCCACATACCTCATGACTGTCAAGATAGAAATATCATTGCTTACAGCTTGGCGCCACTCACTCTCCGAGATCGCACACAATTGTAGTAGGTCAACAGCTGCCACAATAAATATCTTCCTTGTCCACACACATCAGTGTCATGTTCAACCGTCTCTGAAGAGCCGTCTCTAGTCTGTATGTTTCGCGTGAAATCTGATGACATTTGTTGTCTGGAGGTGCATGTTGCAGCATCTCTATGTGATTGTCACCATATTTGTGCCTGCACACAATTGTAGTAGGTCAACAGCTGCCACAATAAATATCTTCCTTGTCCTCATCGCACACATCAGTGTCATGTTCAACCGTCTCTGAAGAGCGTGACAGTTAATCTGCGCAACCGTTCTGCAACAATTTAGAGGATAAGCGTGCAATGCGTGGAGTAAACCCTTTAACGTTCTTCCCACTCAAAATGAAAGTCAGAGGTTTGTGATCAGTTTGAAGGCAAAATTTCCTGCTCCATACATAGTTACGAAACTTCATTACAGCCCACCAATAGGCTAGTAACTCCTTTTTAATGGCAGAGTATTTTTTTTCTGTCCCTAACAGCACTCTAAGGCTGAGCCAATGGTTCTCAGCTCCCCACCTTTAGTTTGACTCACAAACGCACCAACCCGACATTGTTTGCATCAACAGTCAAAGTACATTGAAGTTCAGAATCATAATGTTTCAAAACTTTGGGTGATACAAGTTGTTGCTTTACCCAATCGAACACCTCTTGACACTGAGCATACCATTCAATCACAGCCCCTCTCATGAGGCCTCAACTTGGTGGCAAAGTCCTGTACAAACCACAAATAACATTTGCATAGCCCTAAGAAGGATGTGGGACTAGCCTTGTCTGAGGGTGCTTTGGTCTGAGAAATGGAATCAACCATACTCTATTTCCAGAGAGCACCTTGTCTGGTAACCAAATGGCCCAAGTACTCAACTTCCTTGGTAAGGAACACACGCTTGTCTCTCCACAACACCACACCATTGTACTGAAATCTAGACAAAACCTCCTGGAGAGTAGCATCATGGGTTGCCCTATCCGGAGCAAAAACTAAAACGTCATCCTGAAAAACAGACAACCCCTTGATTCCCTTGAGCATATTGTTCATTAAACGTTGGAAAACCGACGGTGCAGACGTGAGGTCAAACAGCATACTGACGTATTGGTAAATACCAAAAGGAGAAACAAAAGTGGTGAGGTGCCTAGGCTCGAGAGCCAATTCAACCTGGTGGTAGGCCGAAGCTAGATCTAGCTTGGAAAAAACTTTAGCATCCTTCAACCCTGCAAATAATTAATTGAGGGTAGGCAGCGGATGGGAATCCACCCAGATCTCCTTGTTCAAACAGTGGAGGTCAATGCAAACTCTCAACTCGCCATTCGGTGTTTAAGCAACAATCAAGGGAGATAGCCACAAGGACCTGTCAATAGGTTCAATGATGCCCCTCCTGCATAGGGAATCAAGTTCCCTTTCCAAATCCTGTCTTATACTGAAAGAGTCGTTCCTCAACTTGTGCTTAACATGCCTAGCCCCTTCCTTTACTATTATCCTGTGCTGAAAATCCTTGACTCTCACTAACTCACCTGAAAACACATGGGGAAATTTGTTAATTACACTCTCCAGATCCAAATCGTCTCTCACCACCAGCATTTCTTCACTAGCACCATCCCAAATAACCCTTGGTGGAACCAGCCCAATATGTTCAAACCCTTGTGTGCAACATGTGTGCAACATACACCTGTCCTGCTATATTCTTCCCTCTGAACTCCAAAATGTCTTCTATGTAACCAAATTGATTACACGTCCCTCATGGGAGACTGCCCTACGATAAGGGGGTAAGAGTGGTCTTGTTGGCCATGTACTGTCATAGAGCGCTTGTATAATCAAGGAGATACGCGCCCCAGAATCTACCAATAATTAAAAAACGTTTTCTCCAACCATGATCTCTACATACGGATCCACACATAGTTCAGGATTACCCACTTTAACTTCTTCACTCTGCACCACCATAACCATATATCTGAGATCTTTGCTGATGAATAAGCCTCCCTCATCAACCAGTTCATCATCCGTAATACATTTGACAGAGGACAATTGTTTGCCTCTGCTGGATGGAAAACTTTAGCAAAGTGACCAGGTCTATTGAAAATCCTGCAGGCCACGAACTTTGCTGGACACGGTTTACCACCCTTCACGTGTGACTGTTTTGCTGGGGAAAAAAAAAGAATTATGTTTGTCAACATAACTAGCTCATGGCTTGTCAACCGGTTTGCTATCCTTACCCTCCTTTACACCCTTCACTTTAACAACAGAAACAGGTTCACTGTTCTTGGTTTCCAGTTCCTTGGCTGACAGCTGAGAAGTTTCAATGCTATTGGCCATTTTGATGGTGTCCTCCAACGTTGGATTGCCCACCGATCATCTTATCATTGCAATGACAAATGAATTGGTCATTACCAATTGGTCAGCAACATTTTCAAATAGACACTCTGCAATTAACCTTCTCAATGCGGTAATGTAGGTGTAAACATCCTCGCTTGCATTTTGTGTTCGTAAGAAAAACTTAAGGTGCAACATGACCAAACTTGGTTGAACATCGAACCTGGCTTGGAGTCTTTTTACTGTGTGGTGGTATTCATCAAGAATGTAATTCCCTTTAACTACAGGTTCAGGCAAGTGTTTCAAAATGGCCCTACCTTCAAACCCCAAAGAATGAAGGAGAAGACATTTCCTCCTCTCAGCCCTGAACCGAATTGCACCAATTGCGCCAAAGTACGTTTCTAACCTATCAAACTATTGTTTCCACTTGATGGGAGGTGTGCCAGGTGTTTCTAATAATGGGGGTGGGTGTGCCACTGCTTGCATGCTACCCAACCAAAGACTAAGAAACAAATAAATAAAAATGAAACAACGTCTAACAAAGGCAGAATAAGTACCAGACACAGTATCAAACAAATGCCACCAATGGCAGTAGATCGATAACAACCCCCAAAACCCAGGATAGAGTACCGAAAAAACATAATTGTCAAAGAGGCACAAGAGCTGGAGACTGGCTGATGTAAAAACTGACTGAGTAGTGCGTGGGGATGCCACTTCCACCTCACCAACCTGAAAGAACTGCATGAGACAATGTGCACACACAGCGAGCAGGCAGCGCACATACCGAGAACAGAGCCCCCGCCCACAGCAGTGTAGTAAAGTCTCCCCCTTCACAAGGCAGCACGGGGTTTGAAAAAAAAATAGAAGATTGTCACAGAAATTAAGTCAGCTGTAGCGTACAGCGGAACGCACTTACAGGGAGCAAGCTCCCTCACACAGCAGCTCAAGGCTCCGTGCGGGTAAATATCACAAGGAAATGAGTAGAGCCGGAACTTAAACGTGTGACCTCCATTGCGTTCTGTGAGCCCAGGACATGAAGGAAAGTAGACTTACGCTGGATACCCAAGATGACTCCGACGTGAGGCACAGACTTCCTCTCGACATGCAAGATGGCACTGATGTGAAATGCACTCCGTCACAACGTACTGCCAGGGACTGGAATGCAGGCATTCTTTGCGTTCCAACACTGCATGGAGTTGAGAACAAAGTTGACTCCTGACGTGAAACGTGCTCCGTCACACCGTCTTACTCTGTGGTGAAACGCACTGCCCTCCTTGCGTTCCACCCCTGTTGTGCTCAATTACCGGACTTAAATGCACTGCCCTCATGCGTTAGAAAACCACAGCAATGTTTATCCGATGCTCTGCGCCACACCCGGCAACTGGAAACAACAGCCAGGATCCGATTATGAATATTGAACTAGTGCAGTGTTGTGCTTACATTTACAGCAGCTCAGCCAGTATGCATGTGTGTATGTATGTAACCTTAGAATGCCTGATGACAGTGTGGAATGTTGGTATGCCTGGTGGACTGGAAAAGTGACTGTTGGTGTGAGAGGGCTGAGCTATGAAGATGCAGCTCCTGGTGGGGCATGAATAAGCTTGAATTCATCTTGAACCAACCATCATTCTGCTTGTAACCAACAACTATGATCACGTAACTTATAAATAAATCTATACTTGGATTTACCTCGTGACTACCATTATACTTTATTACATGCAGCAACTGGAGCTGGTGCAGAGAGCGGGTGACCTCAATTTCAGTTATGCGGGTCCGTGCAGGTGGTTCAGCACTCGTCGCCCCGAAAAATGTAATAATGAAGTACGGAGGCAAGGTAAGTTTCTTCGCTTCATTTATTACACCGTGGCTGAACAACCTCAGGGCAGAGCTCAGGTAGCATCTGACCTCAAACTGCCACTACTAGCAACGCTGGACGTGGAATCCTCACACAGTTCAACATTCAGTGATAACCACTATAGGAGACCAAAGAGAAACACATTTCATTCTACTCAACTAATGTTAAAAGTAAGAGACCCACGTCTTCTGCAATAGATACACAACACGTGCTTACACTCTGGACAATCGGTCAAGCACAATGTGCTGTACTACTTAGTAGCATCAGAAATAGATCCAAACATGCCAACAGCAATTAATTGCAACCTTTAGAATAACATCGCACAGTTTTAAAATTAAAGCATTGCACGTTAGTTATATTATTTTTTTTAATAACAATATTTTATACAAAATAGACACACCAGACAAGTGAGAAGGACCAGATACTGAAACAAAAACAGTCACTACTTGAGTCCATAATGTAAGAAGTCACATCACCTGCAATAAGTACAGAGATGTCCCCTACCTGCTTCCAGCCAACACTCAATCCTCCAAACCACTCTGTACGCCCGCTCTCCCTCTATGCAAGGACTCCACTTGAGGTCTTGCCATCACAAAACCGTATTTCCTTGTCCTGGGAACAACAAGGATTGTTGACTTTCTGAAGTATAATGCTGCGTGATAACTCCATATAGCCCATAATTTGTGATGTTTGAGTGGGCAGCCTCTGGCCTTGTAGACAGGAAGCTTCCATGCTCATACCACGATCCAACCCCAGTTTCCACTGTTCCAAGGATGGAGGGTTCCTGCCTATCCAGCCCCTGGCGATATACCGTTTTGCTATCACCAGACACAGGCATAACAGGGGCCTGCAGTATCTATCAACCCCACTTTAGTGTGAAGGGGCACCAACTTGGGATCCCAACTTGGGATCCCGGGGCAGTACCCAACTCAGTACAAGTTCCAGGAGGGGCAATACCCCACACCCAGAAGGGGGCCAGCCCTTCACAAGACCAAACCTTGTGCAGAAAATCACCCTGTTCCAAATGACTGCTCAGGTAGGTCGGTGAGGTCACCCTACCTCATTTTCCATAGACACTCCTGGGTATATAGACTTAGTGCAAGTATTTCCACTGTCTTAGACGGAACTGTGATGCGATTACCGCCCAATAAGGGGAGGTACAAGCCTCCCTCCACTCACAGTCAGTCAGTTGCCCCTAGTTATCTGCACAGGCGTCCCTCAGTCGGTCAAAGGAGCCCTGTGTTTCTATAATCTGGAATATCCAAGAGCCCCTTAATGTAGGGTTTGAGGGCATTTCTTAATGGCAGATAGCGGAAGAACTGCGAACGGTGTATGTCAAATTTCGCCAGGAGCTCCAAGGAAGAGTTAATTGAGGAACCTGACAAGACATCCCCCAACTTGGAAATGCCTACAGTGTCCAATGACTTAAAGCCCTCTAGAGTCATAACCTGTAGAAACCAGGTCCCATGCTATAACGGGGTTTCCTTTGTCAGGCGCCCACCCAAGGGCCCTATGGGTCTCCCTCCAAAGCAGAAGAGTTACTTTCATAGTGTCCGGGAGGTGTACTGTAGGAATACCTTAATTCAGCAGTCGCTCGGTGGGAAAGGAGGGGTCTGCCATGTTGTTGAACCCCATTTATTTAGGATAAAGAGATGGTATGACCTGTAATAGGAGAATATATCCGGAATCAGAGGCCTCCATCGTAGGGGGATTTTTAACACTTGAAAAGGGTAACCCTCAAGACCTGGTGCCGCCACAGAAAGTCCCGAAGCAAATAATTCAGTCTCTTAAAGACTGAGGTCGAGTGTGGAAATGGGTAATTCTGTAGCTGTTTTAACGAACGGGGCAAATCAACCGTTATATAGATAGCAGGTCATCCCAAAATAGACAGCTAGTGTCATTCAAAAACTAAGATTGCGAGTTGTCCAGTCTATGTGAGGCTTAAGGTTGTAGTCCCAAGCCCGGGTGGGGTCATCGGTCACATACATTTCCAAGTAATGAAAATCCGCTGGACTGTAGGCTCCTGACAAGGACATCAATCCTTAACCATCCTGCAAGGGGATCGATGGCTATCGCAAACCGTAAAGGGAACAAGGGTCATCTCTGCCTCGTCCCGCTATATAGTGGGAATTGGGCAGACAGTGCACCTCCCACTCTCACCCTCGCCTGCAGGACAGTATCCTGATCCAGGAGATGAATTTGGGACAAAATTATGTTTCGGTAGCAGACAGAATAGGCAGTCCAATCGGACCAAATCGAACGCCTTATAGAAGTCCACTAGGAGAAATGCCTGGGCACCCGGCAAGTAATGCGCCAACGCGTTGTGCATGCAGCAGATATTGTTTTGCATTGTCCTCTATTTTCTTATGTTTAGCTACACATAGTACTCTGTCAATATATTTTCAGATTAATTGGCCACTGGACAGAAGTTCAATAGAGTGCAGTAACTATACCGCAGATTAAACTATCTTTGAAATTGTGCCAATCTTTGCCATGTTTAAGGTGGTGTATTTTTGTGAATAAGAGTTATCCTTTCATGCTTTATGCTCACCAGACGCTTGCCTGTTTTTGCCAATTCTTTGTTGTTTTTGCTCCAGTCCACACATCTGCAAGGCGCTAAACCCATACTCGCTGTTCTATTTGGGGATTGTGAAGTAGAATCTGTACTTCTGGAGGGCTATTCGAGTTGCGTAAACCTCAGGTAAGTCTATGTTGGTGGGGAGAGGCTAAGAACTACAACGCCTGACCAATCTACTGGTATTGCGTATAGGCATCACCAAGGACTGGCATGCACAATGCAAAGTGCAGACTTGCTTGATTCTCCTATGCTTAGCCTGTTTCTACCTTGTTTCAGGCAATTCAAAATCCTCTTTTAATCCCAAAATATGAGTTTGTAATTCACAAGTTAGCTTCACTTAGGTCCAGGGTTACAAAAGTACATCAAATAACAAATGTGCAGCAATTGCCAAGCCAAAATAAGGGCAAACATTTTGTAACCTTGCACTAATATTTCCCCTAAACTCTGAATTAAATGTATGGACTGACTGAAAGTTTTGTTGGCGAGTCCTCCGTCACAATAATGGCAGTTATCCTGTCTGCCTAATTACAAGTGCGGTGTAATGGGGTACCAATCCGGTTAACTCTAAAACAGGCCCTATGATTATATGCCAACCTTCAATGAGTAACTCTGGTTTACAGGCATATCTATGTAATTGCTTATGACATAGTATCTGAGCTCTGCACTGCCTATTTTTGTTCGATAGATGGTAAATTACAGTTGAATATCAGAATAATAAACTCTACATATGGTGTGGATGATCTCTCACACATGTCATCTCTACCACTCTCCTTCCTGCTGTGCCTTTACCAGATATATGTAGAGCCAACATGTGGAGTAACAAGCATACGTTCACATGTAATTATTGTCTCAATGACACAGTCAATACTGCCTAAATGCCACAATTAACAATGATGTGGCAGTGGGTCAAGCAGTCCTTTGTCATCTAGTTTAATGAAGTGAGCTACTCCGAGTATTTTAAGGCTTACATTTATTACATGCATCCCTCATCCTCTATGGATTTTGCCAAATTAATAACTGCTTACTATTCAGGTTCAAGCATGTGACTATGAAAGATTCAATATCGGTGGGAAAATAATCAAGTTGCTTATCTATATATTGTGGTTCTCCAGTATTGATATCTTTCATAGATTCACATGAACCAACCCTCCTTTCTGAGAGGAGCTCAACTCAGTAATACTTCATTCATTTTAACTTAACACTCTTATTGAGACATCTGAGGTATAGTGACCCCTTAGGGGAAAAGTGCTTAATGAGCGGCTTCCTGTATGGCTGGAGTTTGGTACGTATTAAAGCACAAGTTGATACATCTGTAAGAGACATTAGTTAGTGATAGATTCCTTACCTTAGAATATCCCCAAGTGTCAGACTGGATCCGGAAAGTTTTGCTAGCAGTACCCCTGCGTGTCAGTAGGTGGCTTCGTGCGGCTCCGTGTCCGTCGCTGGCGTCGTATGTGCCGAGATGACGTCACAGATACTACTTAGGTGCCACCCATGCGCGCGGACGTCAGTTCTGTACACAACTTTTGCCAGGAACGCAGAGCCATGTAAGAAACAGACCACTGGTGCCATGAAACTAGGGCCCTAAAAGGGATGTCCTTAACCCTAGTAATCAGTTCGTAGAACGGAGAGGATGAGTGGGGTGGTAAGGAATCTATCACTAACTAATGTCTCTTACAGATATATTGTTACACAAGTAGTAACTTGTGCATCTGAAAGAGACACGTTAGTGATATATTCCTCACCTTACAATAGATACCCCAGCAATACCAACCCTGGTGGTGGGTCTGCGAATAGGATTACACCAGAAAGTCACTGGTAACAGAACGGCCAAAAAAGCCATCTCTCCGGACTTGACTGTCAAGGCAGTAATGCTTGGTAAACGTGTGAAGCGATGCCCTCGTAGCTGCCTGACAAATGTCCTGCAAGGGAACGCCGTTTCCCAAGGCAGTAGTTGCTGCAGTTGCCCTGGTGGAATGGGCGCGCAGCCCCACAAGAGGCTTCTTCTTAGCCAACGAGTAACAGGCCTTGATGCAGAGAACGACCCACCGAGAGATGGTGCGTTTGTGCACGGCCCGACCTTTTTTGGCGCCCACGTAGCCAACAAAGAGCTGGTCATCCACCCGGAACTTTTGTGTGCAGCTCAGGTAGAAGAAGAGCGCACATTTTGGGTCCAGCCGGTGGAGCCTCTCTTCCTCTTTGGAAGCATGCGGAGGCGGAAAGAAGGTGGGCAAAGTTATGGTCTGCCCGATGTGGAAGGGCGTGACAACCTTTGGCAAGAAAGAAGGACGGGTCCTCAGAACCACCTTGTCCGGATGAACGGAAAGGAAAGGAGGTTTAGAAGAAAGAGCCTGGAGCTCACTCACTCTTCTGGCAGAGGTGATAGCTACCAGGAAAGCAGTCTTGAGAGTGAGGAGACGCAAAGGACAATTATGAAGGGGTTCGAAGGGAGCGCACATCATATATGTCAAGACAAGGTATAAGTCGCATTGAGACATGATGAACGGCACGGGAGGAAACGTGTGCGTAATGCCTTTCAGAAAACGGTAACAACTGGGGACGTAAAAAGAGAAGGCTGATCTGGAAGCCGTGGAAAGGCGGAGATGGCCGAAAGATAACCTTTGAGCAGAGCAGAGCCCTGCTGGGCTAAAGAAAGAAGGAACAAAAGGACCTTGGAAAGAGGGGTAGAAAGGGGATCCACAGCCTTCACTGTGCACCATGCCACTAACTTGTTCCACCTGCAGGCATATACCGTTTTTGTGGAGGAACGCCTGGCTGCCAGAATGACATTACAGACTTCGGGAGGAAGATCGAAAGCGGTCTACTGTCGCAGCTTAATCTCCACGCATGGAGGGGGAGGCTGGGCAGGTACGGCTGGAGGAACGTCCCCTGCTGCTGCAAAAGAAGATCCTCCCGAAGAGGCTGTCGGATCGGGGGATCGATTGCCATGCTGAGTAGCTCGGGATACCAGTATCTTCGTGCCCAATCCGGAGCCACACGAATGACTTGGGCCCGGTCGCGCTGAATCTTCTACAGCACTCTGGGCAGAAGTGGTATAGGCGGAAAGGCGTATAATAGGCCGCAACTCCACTCGTGACGAAAAGCGTTGCCTAGCGAGTGCCGCCTTGAAAATTCCAATGCGCAGAAATGATGACATTGCACTTTCTCCTCGGTGGCGAATAGATGTAACCAAGGCTCTCCTCACTGCAGAAAGAGACCTTGAGCCACGTCCGAGTTCAGACGCAATTCGTGATCCATCAAGCACCGGCGGCTAAGTTCGTCCGCCCTGGCGTTCAGAGAACCTGCCAGGTGGTGAACCACCAAGGAAATGCCTTGATGTTCTAGCTATGTTCTAACCATGTCCAAGGGCGCAGAGCCTCCTGACATAGGGTCCAGGACCCCACCCGCCCTGTTTGTTGCAGTACCACATGGCGGTGGTGTTGTCCGTCAACACCTGCATCACACTTCCCCGGACAGAGGGAAGAAATGCCTTCAGTGCAAGTCGGATCGTCCGAAGCTCCAAAAGGTTGATATGGAGTCGAGACCCCTCCAGAGACCAGAGGCCTCTGATCTCCGCTTCTCCCAAGTGGCCACCCCATCCCAGGAGGGACGCATCCGTCATCACTGTGTGCTCCAGGTGGAGAAGGGAGAGGGATCTGCCATTGACCCAATCGCGATGCGTGAGCCATCACAGCAATTGTCGTGCAGATCTGGGACGTGATCGGACAGGTTGCCCTGATGCTGTGCCCACTGGAACTTCAGGTCCCACTGCAGAGCCCGCATGTGCCATCTGGCATGTTGTACTAGCAGGATGCAGGAGGCCATCAGGCCCAGGAGCCGAAGGGTCATCCTGACCGAAACCCGGGATAGAGGCTGAAAGATCGGAATTATAGCCTGAATATCCCGGACTCGCTGTTCGGGAGGATAAACCCGAAACAGCGTTGAATCCAGAACCGCTCCGATGAAAGGGAACATCTGGGAAGGACTCAGGTGCGACTTTGGCACGTTGATGGAAAACCCCAGCAAATGCAGGAGGTTCGCAGTAGTCTGGAGGTGGGTGACAACTGCCTGGGGCGAGCCCACCTTCAACAACCAATCGTCAAAGATGGGGAAGACTGACACCCCTGACCTGCGCAGATGAGCTGCGACCACCGCCATCACTTTAGTGAACACCCGAGGAGCGCTGGTAAGGCCGAAGGGGAGCACGGCAAACTGAAAATGCTCCAGGCCTACCGCGAACCGAAGGTAACGCCGGTGGGCCGGCAGGAATGGGATGTGAAAATAGGCGTCCTGCAAGTCCAACTGTACCATCCAGTCTCCAGGGTCGAGGGCAGTCAAGACCTGAGCCAGAGTCACCATCTTGAACTTCTCCTTCCGGAGGAAGCGATTGACGTTCCTGAGGTCCAATATGGGGCGCAAGCCCCCCTTTTCCTTCTTGGGGACCAAAAAGTAGTGTGAATACCAACCACGCCCTACATTTGGCCCAGGAACGTGCTCGATGGCCCCCTTGGCCAAGAGGGCCATGACTTCCTGTTGGAGAAGCACAAAGTGATCCCCCGACATGCAGTGGAACTGAGGTGGCATGACCGGAGGTAGACTCGAACGGGAGGGAGTAACCTCTCCAGACAAGTTGCAGCACCCACCTGTCGGAAGTGACAACATCAATGGGGAAGGTGATGGGAAATTCTGCCACCCACTGGCGTGGGGTGCGCCCCGAAGCTCACACTAGGAAGGCTTTAATGCGGATGTCGAGGGGGCGGAGGCGGACTGGCCCTCATGCCGGAGCCACCACGGCGGCCTCCGCGCCCATGGCCACACTGAGTTTGGTTCTGCACAGGCTCGTGACTGAACGAGCGAGCAGGGGCGATCTTTCCCTGACCACTAAAGGAGTGAAAAGTAGACGTGGCCAGGCGCATGGCGGAAAGGCCTAAGGACTTGGCTGTAGCTCGAGAGTCCTTAAAACGCTCCATCGCACTGTCGGCCTTATCACCAAACAGGCGAGTGCCATAGAAGAACATGTCCATGAGCGAGCTCTGGACATCCGGGGCGAACCCGGTAGATCTCAACCAGGCGTGACGAAGAAGTGCCATAGTCGTGGAAATCGCCGTATCTAAGCCACAGTGAATGGCAAATTTAGCCGCGTCCTTACCCTTGGCCACAGTCTGGGACAGCACAGCCTGGACCTCTTCAGGACACTGAGGTTACATCTCAGCAACAGTATCCCACACCGCGTGAGAACACACCGAACACAGCCCCAAGCTGGCCGACGAAAACAACAGTTTGCCAAACTGCTACAGTTTCTTAGAGTCCTTAGCCGGCGGAGCCATGGGAGAAGCTCTCTGGGACGTCGGAGCTTGAATGACCAGGCTCTCAGGCGTAGGATGAGTGGTCAGAAAGGCAGGATCACCCGGCGATGATGCCTGGCGACGTTCTTATCTACAGGTGCCCCTGTGGCTGGCCGCGACCAAGTGCCCAACAAGACATCAGTGAGGGCGTCATTAAACGACAGCAGTGGCTCCGATGAAGTGGACGCCAACTGGAGCACTTCAGTGAAGTGATGAGGCACCTGCCTCCTTAGTGGACGGGGGGAGAGGCAAACCCCCCGTCAGAGGGGACGTTGAGGCCGCCGACCTCTTCTAAGTCATCCGCCCATTCCTGCTCGGAGTCGCACTGACGAGCAAGAGGGTCCTCAGACCCCTCCCATTTGTCCTCAGCCTCCGCCGTGTGCGGTGCAGACTGTGGCGGCGGGGCAGGGACCGGGGGAGGAACACACGACTGTCCCAATTCGGATCCCAGGCGGGAACAAAACCGTCCGGGAACCGGGGCAAAGGCGGAACCAGCGGCATCCACTGCGGCACTGGAGGTGGAGCCGAGGGCGGCGCTGGGGCTGGCAGCTTAGGACCTCTTGGTGCCGGGCACAGGATCCTGCGGCGCCAGGGCTGGAGCCGCCGGTGGAGTCGACGGCCCAGCAGGATTCAGACACGGGACCGCAGGGTCCAAAGACGCACCGGCGGGAGCCAGAGGCCTAAACAGGCGGTCCATGGCAGCAAGAAACTCTTGCACCTGTGCGGGAGTCGCCGACAGACCCGGGTAAGGCGGGTAGGCCGCGGGACTCCCAGGCTCCGAAGGAGCCATAGGGGCGGAACCCCTGTCCCCCTCGTCCGCATCCGAGGACCGACGGGGGGACGTCCGAGAGCGACAACGCTTCTTCGCCTTCTTTTTGTATAGTCTCTTAACCGAATCCGAGGGTGAAGACTTGAAGCCCAAGGAGCGGTGATGGTGCCCCCGCGAGCATTCACGAGAACGGCCCCTGGACCGCGAACGGCGCTTGGATGTGTGCCGAACTTCAAGCAACTTCCGGCGCCGCTCCCTCAAGGCCTTGGGGCCATGGCCCGACATTCCAGACAGGACCGTGAGTCGTGGTCGCGCTCCAGGCAGTAGAGACGGATGTCGTGGGGGTCCACCACCGACATATTATGAAGGCAGGCCCCACAGGACTTAACACCAGGCATCCCTACGCACTAGAGAAGACCAACAAGAGACAAAAAGTCCCAAAAAAGATAGTAAAAAAGTGACTAGGATACGCGCTCTAACCGGATCTGCGCTTTCTTACGCTGAAAAAGAAAGAACTGACGTCAGCGCGCATGGGTGGCGCCTAAGTAGTCTCCGTGACGTCATCTCAGTGCATACAACGCCAGCGACGGACGCGGAGCTGCACAACGCCACCTACTGACGCGCAGGGGTACTGCAAGCAAAACTTTCGGGATCCAGTCTGACGCCTGGGGATATTCTAAGGTAAGGAACCCATCACTAACATGTCTCTTTCAGATAGGATGTTATTTGGTTAACAATGTAATCTGTTAAGCTATGCTGTACAATGTGTTTCTTTAGACTGCTTGTTATAATAACCATGGAACTCCTACCTTGACAGCTGGGTAGATTCCAGTATATGTATCTATGAAAGATTTAATACTGTATAAACAATACTTTCTTTCACCTGCGGCTTCAACTGGTATTGATCATGTTCGTCCTGGGTAAATTGCAAGACTATATTTGGCTACAATAGTATGCTCCAAGGCATTGACAAAAACAGTCCCATTAAGGTACACTGAAATACAAAGACACAATATGGAGTGGTACAAACTTACACATATAACTAAAAAGAAGGAGGCAGCTCCAGGTTCGTTGATGAAAAAATATAAAACATTCACTGATATAGCAAAGTGTAAGAGACTTCACAAAATCTACCAAAAAAGATATAGGAAAATCATCCTTTTATGGAACAACCTATGCCTCTCTATATATGCCTCCCTTGACAGCTGATATTCTGAATGAGATATATGTGCAGGTCGATAATAATTACCTCAATAATTTGACATCAACACCAACAGACTACACTGGGGAATTCGAGGGAAACAAGCAGAACACTGGCTAGACTTGGGAAATTTAAAAGCTTGACTGATAAATTGCACATGGTTCACTGGTCCTTTTCAAGGTGGTGCCGAACCTCTTGTAATAGTGGACTACTTGCTTTAATTATAGAAGGGATGCCTCTAGGTATCCATCTGAAATGAACTCAATATACAGCAGTTTGTAATTTTGGACACCTATTCTGCACTCAGGGCTGTGAGAGTTTTCACGAGTGTAGTTGATCAGTTTTCAGGCTTACAGAGGATGTTGATCCTTGGCTTAGTTCAACATCTCCCTACTTTCAGAGGATCTGAATGGCTAAGGAACAAATATAGGGTTGACAATGGCTCCATTGTTCACAAGATGCAGAGAACATTTTCTCATTTTGAGCGAACCATTTTCCATGGGTAGATCAAAATCAATTACAATTAACTAAAAAAGGTAATCAGTTGCATTATACATTAATAGGTAAATAAACCAATAGACAGACACACTGATGTTTTAAGAGGTAAGAGCAATCCCGGAAAAAGCAGGTTTCAATGCTTCTCAGCACTGTTGTGTGGTTAACTGATAAATCACTAACATTCAAATTGCTGGCTGTACAAACGATTCTTTACACTAAAGGTCTGTGTAGTGTGTGAGCTTGGCAGCAAGACAGAAATTAACTAGTGCACGGCAGTGAGCGAAGGTAGAAAGAACAATAAGCAGGGAGAAATTAGCCTGTGTATATACAAGCCTCTCGGGTTGGCGGCAGCATACCCGAGGCTGCATCCTAAGTTCTAGCTGAAACGATTGCATATTTGCACCGATTTAAGTTACTGCACCCATGAATTTAAGAGAATAATTTGAAGTAGTAGTCGTGCATTAGGTTTTGATATCTTTAATTGGCCACAGTGGATGATGCCCTGAGACTGCTCCTTTTCAGTCTCCTGAAGTCCTGTGGTTTCTTTTTGCCTCCTAAAGAGGTCTCCTCTCGATCCTTCAATGGGCTGGGTGTCATTTTATGACAATCGGAAGATTTTTTCACAGTGTGCATGCTTGGGAGAAGGGCCATAATCCACAAGTGGAGATCTTTTTCTGCTTATATTCCCAATAGGAGGGGCACTGCACAAACATCATAGGTACCCTTATGAGTTGTACTGTATTGTAGTGACTTTTATCTAGCATGTCACACCCGGTTGCAGTGCACTGGAATGCACTGTTGGGCGGGAAGCAGGCTACACTGTGGGGAGTATATGTTGAAAGGGATAAGTAGATTTGGAACGAAGGATTGGAAATTCAAAGGATTTCGAGCCACAAAGTGTTAAAAGGCATTCTTGTCCCCAAAAAGGCAAGTGTAATGGAAAAAAGATTTTTTTCATAACAGAAAGGAAAAAATGTTGGAAGCGCCCAGCGCTCAGAGATCCTACTGAAAAGATCCAAAAGCCCCCGCCAGCCTCGATATAATGGTCAGTGGACACCCTCGTACGATAGTGGTGCTGCTGGCTCCGTCAAAAAAGCATTGTCAATCTGGGAAAATTCTGCCTATCTAGTTCTTGTGCCTTCTTTTTCTTTCACTGTTTCCTCGAGAAAAAAAATAACAAGTGATCATCATTTGGCATTTGACCAATGATGTTTTTCAGTTGAACTGGCTGCTTTTCTAATAAAAAAAAATGAAAGTAGGCCATATAGGCAGGGTATTTGTTTTATTTCAAACTAGCCTATTTTTTGTATTTAAAATTTTTAAAAAAAGGATTATATTTAGAGTAACCGTGTTGTAAACTCTCACGCATAGGAAGGTCTATTCACTGCTCGGTCCTTCAATGAACCTCCCATAAGAGTGAAGCTTATTAGCCTGGAAATAATTCAATATGGATTCTATTCTATTGTGACTGCTAGTCCATAGACAGGTGTGTAGGTAACATCAAGATTAAGCAGTTAAAGGGAACCTTAGCAGACTTATAACAAGCTGATTACAGTCAGTATACTTAATAAAGACAGTTTCTTTATTCTTTTGAGGAAGACTGGTCTTGGCTTCCTTCTGAGTTTGCAGGATAGTAAACCAGTGTCCACACACAGAGGGCCGATTCACAAAGGTAAACTTACAATATTGTGTAAATCTACTACTTTTTGGTATTCACAGAGGTAAACTTAGACCAAAAGTCTAACTTTACTAGTAGTAACTTACCTTTGTGAATACCGAAAAGTGGTAAAGTTAGACTTTTCGTCCAAGTTTACCTTTGTGAATACTGAAAAGTTGCAAACTTACACAAAAGTGTAAGTTTATCTTTGTGAATCGGGCCCTGAGAGACTTATAGCTGAAGTACAGCAACCTCACTGTTCACATAATACACAGCATCAACGTCCTAAAGTCTTTCGTTATTCCTCCGATGGTTTTGAAAGAAAGAAATGTTTTGCAGCCGTTCTTTGAACTAAACAAGTCAGATACGCCCAAAATGTAAGACTCAATGTTCTGTCTTAAACGCATGGACGTAAACTAACTTTGGGTTCCCTGAAATGTATTGTTTGACGGCAGAGTCCGCAACGTCAACTACAGTGTCTAAGCTTTCAGTTGAAGCTAGCTATTAGTCACAGAACCTGAGATTCGGTTCCTCTTAACTTGAGCAAGAATGAAATTAACAATTTTCGATTCCATCACATCAGTAAAGTATTTATTTGGTAGGAGATAAACTCTTCTCAAAGCCATTCAGTTTTCTTCTGATTGTATCCAGAATCAGCCAGGAAAGATTCCTAAATTTCAGTGGTCTGCTTTTACCTGCCAAGGTGACCACAGAAAGAATCTGGTCAGGTTTGCCCTACCGGTAATGAAGAGTTGGGGTGGCTAGAAGTGATGTTATCTTCAAAACGAACAAATGGGTTGGGAAAGTTGGGTGTGATACTGAAAGTCAAGTAATAGATTGCATGTAAAAATTCATGTCGGACAATGCCTTCAAGTCGTATATTCAATAAAAAGAGTAAAAAAAGAAAAAAAGATTGCCCTACTGGAAAAAGTGTGGCATCGTCATGGACTTAACATTTTTTATGCATTGTCACTAAAATTGGCCTGGAAAAGGGTTTCTACAATACAAGAGACTTGAAATCCCAAATATGACCTAGTATTTGAGTGTAACCACTTTAAAGGGGAACAAGTCTCTAGAAATAATTTTGGAGGAGTGTCCAAGTTTCTGGTTGCCTTAATCATCATATTTTATACACACTAAGTTGCCTGGGGAAGATATAATTTCATATGTAAAACGTGGTGCTTTTACTGCGTTATCACTATCGCCCAAAAGTTCTCCTTTTCGTGTCCACACTCCTCACCAAATTGTTCCTTTACTCACATGCCTGATCATATGCTTCATTTCTTCATTTGGGGCTCAAGATGGAAAAACTAACAGAGGCTTTGCCTGTGATATCTATAGAGATGGTCTTCGAGGAAAAGTTAACGGTGCAGTAAATAAGTATGGTGGTGTGCGTCGGGAGATGGTGGAGGGAATGATCTTTTTTTTTTTAAAGCAAAGTTTTATTAGCAGTTTTTCATGATATACAAGACAATTCTATAATGTCTTAGACATTAGGGATGTTGCCGTCAGCATTATAGTTACAGTATTTGTAACATTTGCAACAAGTCTGTCGTGCATCATAGACGGGTGCCATTAGCATTTGTACATACTATCCGAACATTTCGTGGATAACTCGCACTAGCAATAACAAATACATCCATAACAGTGTCCGGTCATTCATGACTACCCAGCGGGGTATGCATTTCTCATCCCATCATGTCATAATCTGTGATCATAAAACATAACTTCAACAACTAAATTCCCCTCCCCCCCTCCCTTCAGTCCTTTATCTACATGAAAATAACATCTTTAGGGTGGTTGGGCACTCAAGAGTCCAGCTGGCATCTCCATTTTGAAACCAATAACAATACTGAGGTGACACTGTGCATTAATCAACCACAGACAATGAATTATAGTCTGACGGGCATTAGTAACGTGTTCTGTTTGGGTACTTGGTATACGCCGACATTACTGTGAGCTGCTACGAGATTCCACAACATCCACCTCCTGCGTTTTTAGGGATTCTAACATTGTGTCCCATTCTAATGCTATCGGGGTTTTCCGTGTGGAGGGAATTATGTTAACTGAAAATGTTGGTGACCTTTAGTGTTGGAGTTGTAAACTTGAACAGAGGGTGCCAAAGGGGCTGGCATTCTCAAATGAGTTGGAACAGCAAAGTCTCTTACTAATGGTTGAAAATAAAATAAAGTGTTGCTCATGTCATGTAACACCACTGTAATTTAGTTGACATATCATTCTCCTTCTTTAGTGAAATTTCAGTAGAAATGTCAACCTGCTATGCATGGAAGTAATACCCTGAGCTACTTCCTCATGTAAGGAAAGGAAAAGTGGTGAGAGAGTTCTCCAAATGCAACTCCTTTTTGATCAAGGCGTGTTGATCCTGGAACTGAAATATTTACAAATGGAAGTGTGTGTAACATAATCAAGATATTGGCAGTAGATTCAAACTTTGGTGTAGATCATCTTGGTATGCAATATGGTGCTCTCATCTTCTATAGCTTTCGGAAATGTTTTGCTCACGAATACCTTCAGATATGGTGCAACAGCAGGTTCTATTGTGGCCACTGACATTACCAGCAATAGAGCTCCAGTGATGCACAGCAGCCTAGAGAACATCTATATGGTTTCTCTAGATTTATCACTCCAGGTCGAGCAGGGTGACCCACCACAACCAGTAATGCTGTATTTAGTCGTTACTTTTTCATCTCAAGGAGAGCACTTTTTCTCCACAGCACCTTTTGGCAAAAGTCAACAAACAGATCAACTTTATTCTAAGAATACACTAAAGCTTTCTGTTGAATCTCACGCTTTTAGGACCTGCATGCTAGAGGAACCACCATTTTCCTTCTTATCACCGTTTCAGTTTCTAGTTTGAAAGCTTTATGTATCGTTCATTTGGGTCCTTCACTGGATCATCTATTAATGCAGGGATCATTTCCTGAAAACGATCACAATCCCGAATCAATGGGAAGACCCAAATGGAGATTAGCAAACCTTTATGTGCATGTTTCGAATTCTCCAAATGAAACCCCACTTTGAGCATGGTGTGTACTGCACACTCTCAGAATTGAAATATTTCTCCTATGGACGCTTACAAGACAGTTCTGGTGCGCTCGAAGACCATCCACGTTGCCCCTCTTTCTGCTCAGTTTGCACTCTACAGTTAATTCGTCAATGCTTCCTTATACAGAACTTATTGTTCTTGTCTCCTATTTATCTGTGCATAAGATGAATGGTACTTGCCCGCATAGCTGATGCAGACTAAGGCTCTGCTCTGGTGCTCCAGCACCAAATTCTCACCTGTGAGCCGGCAGCAAGGTGCAGTGGAAATGTGGAGAAACTTTGCAATCTGTATGACCAGGTAGTGAAAGGCAGCCATTTTAGGATATGGTATGTTAGCCACCTGTACCAATATAACAGAAGCGGTCTATTAAAGAACATGTGAACAAGACCGACACTCCTCACCTGTACTTCGCTCTAGCAGAAGTCAACTTCACTCTAGCTATCACACTCCAAGAAAATAAACAGAACAGAGTGACTGAAGGCTTAGAGCATAGGAGAGATAAATATTAACATCCCTGGATTTGCTTTGGTGACCTATTCCTCAGGAATAACTAAGTATTGAAATATTTAAGTTATGCACAACTGTGAGCAAACATCAGCAAAACAATTGGGTATTTATTTTCTCTACCCATGGTACTCGTGAACTAGCATTGTATGCATCATCTTGATGTAATATTTAAGCAAGGACTGGCTTATAAGAGTTATCACCCCTGCTCACTGAGGGATTCACTCCCGTACAGCCAGTTCCCTTAGACTAGGACATAACTACAAATATAAACAAGCATTTAAAATGCAATAGGTCTCGCAGCATTAAAGTTTGAGTTATTGGCATTGTGTATGACAATGCGTTGCATAACTTTTTTAGCAAACTTTGAATTGGTGAGCAGTCAGAGTGTGTGCAAGAGTATGCTCTTCTTGAAAGCAGTGTGGTACAGAGTGCAGGAATTTGGACGACCTGAGCAATGTGGATGATGCACCTCACGCACGGGTCTGACGCAGTTATTCACACAGCTCTGATCCTAGAATTAATGTGTACGATTTCCCTTAAAATGTATGCTGCAAATTTACAACAGCAAAATGGAATTAATGTTAGCAACCGTATTGTAAGGTATAGTGGGAGAAGAGAGATGTGGAAGGGGCTACATTTTCCAGTTGGAGTTTTTTTACCATAAGACATTGCTCTCAGGATTCCATTATAAATTAAGCATCACCAGTTAGTGTAATTTTTATGTCAGGTGCATGTTCTGATGTGACTTCCATAACGATGCTGTGGAAGCAGCCTTGGTGGCGAACACACGCCTTTTGCAAGCGGTTTCATACTGCTGCCTCAGATTCTCCGCATATGATGTTCCTGCTACAGACCGCCTCGAGAAGTTTTGAGTGGTCCTGCTGGTATTCGGTGCCACACGTTCGGTGTGTTGCCTCTGAACCTCTTATTGCTGACAGCTTGCTATATACGCACTGTGTCTGGCTTCTTATCCTCTGTATCAGTATTGATTCTTGAGTTGATCTCTTAGAATCTGCCATGTTGGCTAGTTAGGTCCCTTGAAAATTCTTCAAACAACTCGGATGTAGAGAAACTTTGCAGTTATGTCGATTAATATTGATGTGAATCATGTAGTAGCCCAGATATTTATAATTGAAATATATATATATATATATATATATATAGTGTAGAATCAGTGCAGCTGTTTTGGGGTATTCAGCATTTCCAGCATGCCAGGCAAAGGAGTAGAAAGATACTAACAGTGACAGTGTAGCACAGTATGAGAAACATACCATTCATGAAAGGGGCAAGAAATAAGTACATGTTAAATTACCCCAAAACTGCCGCCACACCATGTGTCAACTTATGCTGGCATAAAAGAAGATCTTTCATTCCTGTTAGGTTTACCTTCAATAGAGAGGTCAGTGACTGGAACAAATTAGGTGACTAATGTGGTCTGTGTCCCCACCGTCCCAAGGCACCAAAAGGCTTAACAATTCAGGAGTAAATACAGAAGCCAAGAGGAATTCTGTATACAAGCAGAAGTGGAAGAAACCTTCAGAAACACATGCCTGCCCTCCTGTCAGTTTCTTCCAATTCAGATAAGATAATAAAATGTGAAAAAGAGAATTAGTGACCTATTTGAGTTCAGTAGAAATGAGCTGACAGGGATACTATTGCAGAGGATAGTTTATTCCTACACCCATACTGTGCCAGGTGACACAAAGGGTAACTTACACAGTGATAAAGAGACCCCGTTGCACAACAATGAATTTTTTTTTGATTTATCTAAAGTATTTGATAATGTGAGCATGGCCAGAGCGGCCGCAGATAACGGGCCTTACAAAATACAGATGTAAGAGGGAGAAGCTATAAAGTCTGAAAAAATATGTTTTCAAATTCTGTCAGACTACTTTAAAAAGGTCCGCATTTAGCCCACTGTCTGAAATAGAGTAAAAAAAATATTAGGGAAGGAGGAAACGCACTGTCAAGAATTTAATGCCTTTATATTCTCACTTAGTTATTCATGTTTTTAAAGGAATCTCACCCACTAAGACTGTTAGTAGCATGCTTCATCATTTAGTCTTTGCCCAGATAAAGTCAGTATCTGGACGGGCGCTACCTTGACTATCAAACAAACACCTATGAGGGTGCGGGGATGTAAGAATAAAATTCCCTAGGGTTTACCCCAGTTGTAACCTGTCATTTTATTAAGGGGTCTGTTTGCAAGATTAAAAATGCCCCCGGAATCCCGCCGCGGCCGCACCGGAAGTCAGGCAAGGTCGCCTGTGACGGGGGCGGGGCCGCGTCCGGACCGGAAGAGGAGGCAGGCGGAGTCAATGCGTCTCGTGCCCCGCGGCTCCTGTGAGCGGTGGAGTGCCCCGGGGCCGCGCCAGCAGGAGGTTGCGCGCCGCGTGCTGAGAGCAGAGTCCCCCGAGATTGGCCAGGTAAGTTCAAAAGGGCTGGGGGGGCTTGGTGCACTCGTGTGTGTATGCTCGTGTGTGTATGTATGCGTGCGACGGTGGCCGCGGCGGGGGTGGCCTCGTGCACTTGTGTGTGTGTGCGCGCGTGTGTGTGTGTGTATGTGTGGGGGTGTGTGTGTGTCTCTGTATGTATGTGCGTGCGTGTGCCCTTGTGTGTGTGTTTATGTGTATGCGCATGCGTGTGTTGTAGTAGAGCTGCGCGCATTGAAAGAAACTTGCAACAGCGCTCGTACTTGTGCGCGTGCAAGTTTGAAATCGCCTCCAAGGAGATGCGCGCGGCCAGGATTGTCTCCTGGAAAGCAGACACGGCAACAATAGGTTCTCGGCGAGAACGCGCTTCCACGCGCTTAGCCGAGACCTAAAAATAGTTTTACAAAGAGGTAGCTATTCTAACCCTTAAACTATTGAACACGGCTAACCAAACTGCCTGATTAGGAGGCACTGTTACCCCACCCCCAAAACTCCATTCTCCGGTGAAAAAGAAGAGTCCAATAGCATTATCTGTGTTACCACTTTTTCACCGAGTTTTAATTTTATTTTCAATAGTATCAGAAAAACAATGGCATACTCTTGCAGCCGAGGGCCTTGTAACTGAGCCTTCTATTTTTGCTTTTAAATGTGGAAGGAATTTAAAGGATCATCTCGTTCGTGCAGACATACCATCTCCCAGGACTGCACAAACCCTCACAAAACATTGTGGCCTTCCACCAGTGAAAGGACACTATAAATGCAGGCAATGTAGTGTCTGCCTATTTTGTCCTGAGACAAAAGATTTCAATCATTTACAAATTTCGACACCCCTCCAATCCTTCTCCTACTGCAATACTTCCAGTGCAATATACAGCATTTTCTGCCCACGCAACAAGCTATAAATTGGCCAAACCACCCAAAGAATTTAAATTCAAATATGTCAGCATAGGAGCTGCATTAGATGCAAGGTCCTCACTACTCCACAGGTATTGCAGAATATTCTGAAGATCACATCCGATAGTGAGTAATCAACATAATTTCCAATCCTGAATAAGGAGGGAACATAGACACATTACTAAACAAAGAAGAACTTTGTTGGATTATTCGGCTGGACACTGTCTCAAACTGCAAAGAAAATTGGACATCTCTAATTTAAAGGAACTAATTTGTCCTTTTACTTACTTACTTATACCTATTACCCTTCTTGGGGTATAGGCCATCAACCAGGACGCTTACGCCATTTCTGTCCTGGGCTTTTCTTTCAATCTGACTCCAGGTGTAACCTATCACCTTGCAGTCAGCCTCAAGGACATGAAGCAGGTGTTTTTTGCAGGCTTGCGTAGGGTGTGACCTATCCAGCCCCAGCAAATTTTCATGATTTTTACATGAGGAGGGAAAAGTAAAGTCAGCTGCCATAGGTTGTAGTTGCTGATGGTGTCTTGCCAGCAGAATTCGATACAGATGTTGATGAAGGTCTGGACTTTGTTGGTGAAGGTCACTTGTCCTTTCAACAATACTGATATAGGTTTATTTATTTTTTATTGAAAACCTTTTTTGACCCTTTTTCTATGAATGCAAATATGTGTTTTTTAAATGTAAACACAATTTAGTTGCTGTAACACATACTCACAATGCACTTACTCTATCCTTGCATTTGTATTACTCTCTGTGAGAGGCTGGCTCAGTATATGAAGTACATTTATGTAAGTGGACACCTTGCACTGATCCAGACAGCCCTCATGGTGATTTTAGTGGTCTTAGACAACCTTAGAAAGCACTCCCCGAGCACTCATTTATATAATATCTGTAAAAAATATACAATCAAAGTGACACAGTCACAGAAATCCACAGTCCATATATTGATCCAATATGCCAGATCCTCGTGTTCCAAAACAGGTTTTATTTCTCCAAGTTCACATCCAAAAAATGCAGCCTTTGTCTTCCGAAGTTCATATCCATATACAGCAGCCAACACATGTTTTGTCGTGCTGTGTAAAGCACATTGACTTCGTCAGGGCGTATAAATCAAGTCCAACGACGTACTCTCAATATCACAAAGTCAATATTCCTGTATCCACTAATATCGGTAACTCCCCATATCTTCAAGTAGAAAGAGCCCAAATCTCCCTCCGTTCCAGCAATCGGTCAAAATTCACTCCGATTTGCGATCCATGTATACATCTGGTCGGTTGTATCGACAGTTCCCCACAGTAGCCGGCGTTCTGGGGGGAACTGTCGATACACACTACCCCAGGGGGCGACCGAACCATATACTAAAATAGTGGTATGCAAACCACGACTCAAGCTAAAACAATAGCCAGAGGACGTACAAGTGCCCGAAAATCAAGAAACCACCCAAGGTGATTATCTAGGAGCCCCACGGAGGTCTTATGCAGTATAGGAACACAACCACAATCTCCGTACAAATCAATGTGTAAGTCGCGATTGCAATTTTAAAGAAAGAGGACCCTTTCCAATGGACCCTGAAGAAACCCTGTGGAAAACAAGAGACTGAAGAGCTACCCCACCCATGGATACCTTGGGAACCAGGATACCTGCACCGGGGTAGCCGGATGCATAGGTGTGAAGTGGGGTCGGAAATCGTTGTCGAACTAAATGGTACACTTCAGAAAGATGCCGCTGCTGGAGAAGGTGAAAGTGTCCGGTGGAACCCAAATGTGGATTCAAGATGTGAAGAACCTGCAAGCAGAGGGGGCAGAGTCTATGCCACTCAGGAGTGACTAGGAGGCACAGAAGACAAATGCTCACCTATGCCGGGTGTTGCAGGAGAGCGGACGGTGACCTTGGAACTGCAGCTGTGTGGACCTGGCGACTCTGTGGAAGACCAGGAGCCATACACGAGCTGTCCCACGTCGGATGTCAAGAGGTGGGGGGTCAGTGTCTGGCAGGAGCACCAAGAAGCCTTGGCAACTGCAACCAACGAGGAAGTTGAAGAAGGTGCAATGTCGGGACCAGCAAGGTCCAAGAGACTCACCAGAAGCAGGGGAGTCAGAGCAGGCCCCGAGCAATCAGGGGAGCCCAAAATAATTCAAAGGTGACCCTCAAGAGGACCTACAGGCCGGAGGCACTGGAGTTGCAGAGGAACTCTAGCAGCTCACAAAAGATGCAGGCCCACGGTGCAAGTGATGCCGTGAGGACGAAGATCTTGACCCCTGGAGATGCTGGAGGTTGGAGCTACTTGGAGCCCGAAGATCTTGGTGGAAGGAAGACAACAAGCCTTTGAAACTGCAAGTTGATGCAGTGCACAGGGGTTTGGTTCCTGCGGCTCAGACAAGGGATACTGAACTCCACCTTGGTGAGCGGACAGGGCAGGCCTCGAGGGATGTGAAGAACCACCACCTGTATTGCTGAGCCTTTCAGAGTCCGTGGGAGCCCAGGATCGTCAGACTGGTCAGCTTAGTTGCGGTGCCTGCAGATGCAGGGAAGTGACTCCTTCATGTCAAGGGAGATTCCTTCAGGTGTCTTGGATGCCCACAGGCCTTGGAAGGTTTCCTGTATAGAGCACAGGCATGGACGTTGCAGCAGACGAGCAGGGCGAAGAGATCAGGAGCAGCAGGAGTCTTCCCGGTTGCAGCCTTGATGCCTAGAGTGAAGGCCAGCAAAGTCCAGAGTGCCCAGATGGTCGAAGTTGAAGTAGTGTCTGAATTGAATTGTGTCCTTCGACAAATCTAGGGACCCATCATCAGGTAATTCCTTAGGTACCCTAAGGAAAGGGTTGGGATGATTCAGGGGTCCCTCTCTAATGAGGGGCTGGACAACGGTGAGGATATTGCCCTGTCCTTTGTCCAGTTTCATGCCAGAGCGGGGGCCAACTGCTCCCTGAACTGGTTTGAACTGGACTAGGCATGGAGGGCACCAAATGTGCCTGCACGCAGACTATTTGGCACTGGCAAGCGCTCCCACCCTGCCCAATACACTAAACCCTGTCTACGCGGTGGTGACACCTCACTGTGACAGGCTGCATATTGTAGTCCATTCCCTTGCTCGAGCTGGGCTCAGTAGCAGGAGGGCAGAATCGTGTCTCTAGTCGGCAGCAGCCATTTTGTGCTGTCTGGGTCTAGAAGACCGGTACCAGGGCCTAACAGAGGGCCTTTACAGTGCTTGAAATCATACCTCCCACACCGTTTACAGTGTGGGGGGTATGATTCCAACATATCTGATACCAAACATGACAGGGTTCATTACAGCCAGTTTCAAGATGATCATTGCATAATGACGCGGTACCTCTCTATATGTTATATGGCTGTCTCATTTACAACCCGGGAGAATGTACTCCGAAGGCTGTAGGGGTGTCCTGCTCATGCAGAGGCACAATCACACTTAGAACCGAGCACCTTGTCTTCAGGATTGAAAAGGGTTGCCGTAGGGGTGACTTATAGGTTTTAAGTGCAGTGACCCTAGATATAGGGAAACCTTTATCTTTCGTAAGTGGTGCTATCACCAGCTTACACAGGCTGCAATGGCAGGCTTGTAATGATAGTTTGAATGGTCTTCCATAGGTGGCATAATACATGCTTCAGCCTAAGGGGGACCTCTGGGGTACTTATACCCTGGGTACCTTAGTACCAAATTCTAGGGACTTACAATGGTTCCCCAGTATTCAATCTGGGGTGTACCTAGGTACGTATCATAACTACTTAGGGAAGAAAGCAAAGAGACTGGGGTCCTGATTAGCAGGATCACAGTCAGACTAGTCAGTAACAGTATTACATCAACCAAAAAGTAGGGGTAAGCCTAGAAGCAGATCCTACTTTCCTACACTCTCTCTATACCCATTGTCTCTCATTGGCTCTTTCTTTATCTCTTTAATGTTTTTCCCTCCTGCTCTACTCAGGCACAGTACCTTTTTCTTGCTCAGTTCTCTCTAGAGAATTTAGGTCCTTCCTTATTGTTGACTCCTGCAGATATATTTGAGTCCTTTCTCTATTACCACATCTTGCAGCAAATTCATGCAGCCACCCACAGATCGCCGATCCTGACTGTATCCAACAGATGTTTTCACCCCACAATGAGGATGGATTTCAGTTCCGTGGTAAGTTCCACACTCTCCTGGCTGACTGTAGCCCATGCTTATCTTCAACCACAATAGGCAATTCTCAGCTACTTGCTCCATGAGTATCATCAATCAGCTTGGTAAGAGAGCAGCGCGCCTTTTCACCTGACATATTGCATTCCACCTCAGGCTAGATTTGCTGATATTGTTTATTCCTGCATTGGATTGATCCTTCAAAACAAACTACTGACCTGTCATCCTTATATATTGTTTGACTGAGGCACATGACGGCTCCCTCCCCATGTCCCAAGGATGATGCTCAGTTTTATGAGCACTTCTGTGCCCCTATTAGGCAGGGGTTGCTTTCTGGATTTTCCCTTTCTCCTGCATCTTTCATCACAGCATGCTCTTGCTAACTACTTACTACTTTTTTAATTTCTTACAGTGCATCCACACTCTTCTTGGTTTTGTAAGTATGTGATTGTGTTTCTTGAATTCACTCACTTGTGATACATGCCTTGGACTGCTTTGGGTTTTTGTTATTATTTTCTGATTGGTCTAGCACTTCTGTCTCAGGCTTGTTATCCTCGGAGTCCTTATGAGGATCCCAATATCCATAATGGGACCGAAACACCATCGACCTCAAAATACACGGACCCTACTTTGATTGTGTATATGGAATGGGTTTGACAGGCTGTTCTTGCTTTTCTTATACATGTGTTGATCACGCTTTATCATTTAGTGTATCACTTCAAAAAGAGAGCACAGAGCACGTTTTCGCACACCTATACTATGCAATACCACATTGATCTTCCATTTATTTTGTGATGTAATAAAGTGTCATTTTTGCCATTTGGTTTTTCGTATTACAAAGAATTTTTACTAGAGACCATTGTTTGTTTTGCTACAGAGCTAATACCAGCAAGGTGTGACAGTCATCTTATGAATAAGCAGTCTTGGCTTGTTAGACGAAAGAGGAGAGAGGAGGATTGGTTCTCCAAATTATAAATATCACCACAACAGCTGTTGTTTGTAATGGAGGACAATAGCGCTTCAGTCATCTGCATAAGCGGAGTCAGGATCAAAACAGCGATGGAACAGTAAACTTATTGAAGCAAAAAATAAAGATCTAGAAGGGAGGTCAATATTAAATACGTGAGAAACTGACCCCGGTAATGCTGAATGAAGGAAATGGAGAAGCAGCAAACCACCAAACAGTGCGTAATGGGAACAACATATTCACTGATATATGGCGTCAGAAAAGGTTGCATATGAGGGTAGAGATTGCCCTGGTAAACATGAGAAGAATGGGTTAATTGAGCACAACAAATTGAATGACTTAAGAAATGGATATAATCTAGCATACCCCCTCAACCGCTGGTAGACGGTAATGCGGGTGTGAACCTAATGACAAGCCTGACAAGGAATGATGTAAAATTTGAGCCATATATTAGTTTGAGGCAGAATGTCAGTAAGGGAGATTAGGCCTCTGGGTCAGGGACGAAAGAGAAGGAACAGGAGCAGAGTTTAACATGAGAAATCTCTACTATGTAGACAAAAAGCTCAGTGTGAAACACTGAGGTCTTGTATCGTTGGTTGCTATAATGCTGGGAATACTGAATACAAATATTTAAATATACATATATTTTGGATGATGCAGTATTGTTCCAAGTATGTAGTAGAAAGGGGCACTATTCCCTGGATAAAAAACCAGATCTGGGGCAACTTACCAGGCCAATCACAGCACATCCTCTACAGGGATTGTGATACAATGTTGAAGAAAGCTACAACGGAAGGGAAGGGTTAATGGAAAGGTCAGGATAGCCCTTTGCACAGACTTTAGCACTGCTGGGCAGAAATCCATTCGTTCTGGGCATATGTCAAGTGTCTACGACGACAAAGACCTCAATTGCATGGGAAAGTCCCACAAATTTAAGAGTATACATTCAGAGGTGTAAATGTGCAAATACCTATCGCGCCACGACGCCCACGGGCAAACGTATGCGCTTTACAAATTGTATTAATAAATAAATAAATAAATAAATAAATAAATAAATAATATCGCCTTCTCATACTCAAGGGAGGCATCCAGAGTGGGGGTGCCCTGACACAAATGGATACATGACAATTAATGCACATAGAAAGAAAGGCACAATTTGAGGTACTGAGGGACCGGAATGTTTAAAGTGAGTTTTTTTTTACAGCAGAGCTACCGTGTAGGTTAGACTAATCAGGGTTTTGGCCCGATCTTGGGTAACTCTTTAAAGAATTATCTCAGGTTATGTTTCAGTACACAGAGTGCAACTGTTATATCAACACCAACAATGTAAGGTGAAAAACGAGCACTGCAGTGCAGGAATTGTAATCAGTATGTCAAAACTGTTCAGTGTACACCTGAATAGATATCAGTTTGTGTTAATATACATATGTCATCAATGTCCCAATGGTTGCTGTCATTTCAGGAGTCACAATATGGCTTCTAAAGGACTTTGTATTTTGATTCGCAAATCTGATCCTTTATAGAATTAGGCAATTGTCTAATAGCACCAAGCAAGGTATATCATCGACACATAGAATGACATTATGTAACCAGAAACAACCACGGGGAAATCAGAGGATAATAGCATAGCAATGATGGATATGTTACTACAATCCAGCACTATGCCCAAATTTGATCTAGAAATGAGTGCAAGTTGTATCCAAGATTGGAGGGGTTTTACTACTATAATCTGGTTAAGCCGCCCTCACTTTAAGTAAAATAGTTAATTTTAAGGGAGTAAGGACACCATTTATATTAGGAGGGTGGCCTATTTCTCTGCCAAGGCAATGGAATAAATTACACGGTGGCCCTGACGAAAATGCCGCCCACCAAATTAAGAAATGACCACCAAGCTGGGTTTTCAAAAAGAAGATCCTGAGGCAAGATTTTCATTTTGAAAATAAAAAATGAAATGCTTACCTCGTCCTGGTAATGCTCTCCCAAAGCGAGTGAAGAATTTAGCAGATTTCACTGCCCCTTCCTACCAGGGTTTTCCTGGCAGTGACTAGTAGTGAAAACTTAACTTTAGTTTTGCCTATCTAAATCAGGTGGGCAGAATTTAAGGTCTGCCTCTGATCGCTTTTACTCTTCAGGGTAGTCTGAGTGGTTTAATCATGGCAGAGATGGATAAGTCTCCGTCGTGATTAAATCTGTGGTCCAGCCACATTTAAATTGGGCGGGTCAACCATTGCTGCTATTGCGAAGGAGTTCCCTCTCTGCAAATAAATAAATTAGATCCCACGACTGATGCACTTAAACCACTGGACAAATCAATTCATGCAATGTTGAAACATCGAGGAGGCAGACTCATTGTTTATAGTATCACTATTCAGGAACAGTGCAATATATATTTTGAATGTTATTCCTTTTGTTGCCATTCTCTCGCTCTAAAAGCTTTTGCTGATCTTACCAAATCTTGCATCTTTATTAAGTCACAAAAGATTGGTTACAAATGTGTACAGAGAGCTAAAGTGAAGCCGATTCTCTGGCATGCGAAGACTGACTGGATTCGATGTACCTTAAGAACATTGCATTGTTATAGGTATGCTAACCCATTCCCCACTAAGGTAGATTATTAAAAGTTGATATCCATGGTATATATTTAAATTAACATATTGGCACAATATAAACCTACCTGATAGGGACAATGTCTTATAAGTAATGCTCTAGATGCAGAGTTTTAGTTTAGGGCACTAACTTAACCATTTAAGAACACACAAATTATCAATAGACATGCGTATGAAGGGTCCATGTTGAGGTAAAACAAGTGCAATTCAAGACATGGCAGATACCAAAAGAATTATTCTGGTACCACGTTTAGCAAAGAGAATGTCCACTGTCCCCACACATGGGTCCAAAACTTTCATACACTGCATTAATCAGGACACGTAATCCATACTCTTAATAAATTCCAGTTAAGTGTCATGTTCCCGAAAGAGGATGTACTCTGGCTCATAAAAGCTTGAAAGAGATCTCAATCTTTGCTAAAAATGGCACAAACACTAAATGTCGCGGCATGTCAGCATTATCACCTTAGATAACAGCTTCCACTACTCAAAAAGCCATCGGCTGATGGTACAACCCTTTGGAACTGTCGTTCTACCTTGCTCTTGCCTTTTCCAGCCAAGTTATTGTAAAAAATAATAAATAAACAATTATCCCCTTATTTGGGAGGCAATAACACACTGGATCCGTTTCAGTCTCGTTTTTGGGATCAGCATAGTACGGAGACTACAATTCTAGCAATTACTGATACAATCAGGGCCAGCTTAGATGAGGGCAGACCTGCGGCACTCATCCTATTAGACCTCTCACTGGCTTTTGATACGGTCTGTCATGCCATTCTGAAACAGAACTGGGTTACTTTCCAGGGCACTAGATGGGTTTACTGATTTTTTTTGTCTATTAGCCACCCAACAGACTATTGGTACTACATGTGTGGGGTGTTGAAAGGATCTTCCCTCAGCTCGCACTCTTGAATAATTATATGGCCCTTTCACAAAAGTTATTGCTGACTACAGCTTTGAGAAACTATCCTATGCTATCGATAATCACCTGGCAGTATCCATCACTGAAAATCGAGACTCTACTAGAATAAGATTCTGTGAATGTACAAAATCTGTGACACTTTGGATGAAAAAGAATTGTCTAAAACTTAACAGGGATAAAACTGAGATTGTTCTGTTTGGTGCGGTAAATCAGATTTGGTTGGATGACTGGTGGCTGCAGAAACATGGGAGTTGATTCTACTTCCAAAAAAAGTGGCAAGAAATCTGTGCATCCTCATAGATAATATGCTCAGTGTGAAATTTCAGATTTCAGCAGTTTATGGGTCCTGCTAAGGGATCCTACGCATGCTCGTGAAGATATTTAGGTGGATACATCTTCAGTGTAGGAAG
Source organism: Lissotriton helveticus (assembly GCF_964261635.1). Classification (NCBI taxonomy): domain Eukaryota; kingdom Metazoa; phylum Chordata; class Amphibia; order Caudata; family Salamandridae; genus Lissotriton; species Lissotriton helveticus. Next base: position 572,993,093 of record NC_136061.1, on the reverse strand, counting down.
ATCATTTCGCAGGTCCTGATAACTAGCTGCTTAGATTACGATAATGCCCTGTACATAGGCATTCATGACTGACTGCTGTCTCATTTACAAATCAGTTAGAACGTGGCAACTAGATTGGTCTGTTGTTGTTCTCTGAGAATGGCTTCTGGGCCTCTGTTAAGCTCTCTTCACTGGCTGCCTATCCGAAAGGGGACTGTCTTCAAGTTACTTGGTCATGTTTACAGAGCACTATACGTCGGTGGCCCTCACCATCCTCCCAGTGGAGTTAGTTTTATCATTCTAGCAGGATGCTTAGATCCTCAGACCTGGGCCTGGCAACTCCTCGCACTGTTAGGAGTGGAGGACGCTCCTTCTCCTACTTGGCTTCCTAGCATTCGAACAAACTACTGCTGGCCATATGTTCCTGCCAGAAATGTAAAAAAAAACTTTTTTAAACATGGCTCTTTCAGCAGTGGCTTTTGATGAGTTATATTATACGGTATGGGAAATTTGTTGAGGTGCTCCAGCGCTGAGATACTCCTTTGGGAGTGACATTGGCACAATACAAGAACCCCTTAACATAACATGAGACAATATTGTTTTAAACATACAGAGAATGCACAATAATTTATACCCATAGTTTTAGCTGCAATAAAACTACTGACCAAGTTCTTCTCAAGTGTAACTTTCTCCTCACACTTTAAAGCCCTCCTTCTTCATTGCCTCACATACATTACCCCCGCTGGCTCTTCAATTGCTGAACCAATAATGGAAAACAGTTCCTTCTGACAAATAAAACAGTGACTTACCTATGGCTAAAAATAACTCATTCACATTCATGGCCGTCTTGGCTGAAGTCTCCATAAAGAGGAGTCCAGTGTCTTCCGCATAGGTTTGTGCATCCTGCAATAAGAGTCACTTAGTTTAGTATGAACTCCTCTGGCATAGGCTATTGTAAAAGAGACAAAAGCAGGTCAGTATGGTGATGCATAACACAAGAAGGCTACATGGGATCACTATGGATCAGTTTCCTAAATATGGAGACTAATGGACAAGAACATACCAGGCAAAAAAAGGGATAAGACCCTCATAAAGCAAAGGTACCTTCAGCTCTGATGTCCTCAGTTAAGAATTGCAGATGGAAATCAGGAAATGATGGCAACAAATAATAATATGCCCAAGTAAATTACGAGGAACAGAGAACTAGAGTGAAATACGATGTGTATGGTACAATTAATTGCAACACGTGCTAGGTTTGACTAAGGACAGAAAACACTACTGTTATTTCTGATTTCCCTGATGTCGCCACAGGTTTTGACAGCTCTAAAAGATGTATTTTGATTCACTACCTCATGTAATCCAAATAGATCCAGCACCTATGCTGATCCAAACAGCTACCGCAGCCGAATTGTGCACTGACTGAAGGATCAAAAGGGGATTTAATTTTCTATGTGAACCACATAGACCTACTCACTTAAGATAGTTCCTGCAGGTAACATTTCCAGTGCCACTGTTTGCTGAAAACATGCTACCGGATGAAACATCCTACAATTATTTTAAGACACCCCCTCTTATGTCCTCCTGAGGGTCCTTAGACGTCTGTACTGACATTTTTCGGAAGTCCTGCTTAAGGACAAGGGAGTAAAACATAGTGAAAAGGCACAGTTAAACTGCATTGAACTTAAGACCCGCGGGCCGAATGGTCTATAAAAATAACTCCATTCTGGAATCGACTTCAGGTCAAGAAAGTACATGTGGCTAACTCCATCAGCCCTCGTCTAAGGTGGGGGGCAGACTTTGGGACATGGGGCAAAGATATTTCTGTGGGTAAGTATGAAATGTCAATATGATTTTGATTTGTAATACTATCCTCTCTCTTGCAGCCTTCCAAAACACCACATACATATCATTTGCATTTATCGCATTATTTCCATTGTATACAGGCTAATGGCATTTTATAAATGTGACATATTTATACTTCCATGTAGTTCGGAGTGGCCTCAACTACGCCATTTGGGATTTTGGAAGAGTTAATATTCAATTACAGGAAAATATGTATGTATGCATGTAGGTATATGATATTTCTATAGCACAAATCTAGCCAAAAGCAGCGGAGCAGCAGGAAAGTCTTCAACTTCTAACAGGCAGGCAGTCGATGTAGGCGAGGAGCAGAAGTGCCTACTGTCAGCGATGGATGATGGCAGTCGTGGCTGTGCTTCGATCTTGGCTCATTTTCGCCTACACCGGATATTTTCCAATGGCTGCAGGATTCAGATCTTATGGGAGAGGCCCTTTGGAGGATTACATCCTACCCGAGTGTCTGCCCCCATATGATTACCATCCGTTGGTTTTCATTAAAACAACTATCCATCATCAGATAGGTTTGCAGAGATCCTTTTACTCACCAATCATTTGGACAATCTCATGCTAACGCAAGACTTTACGTTCTGTATATATTGTCTTGGTACCCAGATTAGTCTGAAACTGGATGATCCTATGGGTAGAACAGCACCTCAAAACTGCCTGCTCAAGGTAAAGCACAGGATAGAAAGTAATGCCACTGAACTGCAAAACAGAGATTCATTTGTTAGACAAAGTCCGCTGGTCTTCGGCGTTTTTTGCCGGTACACGTTTTGAATGTTCTTGCTAGTGGAATCTTGTTATATTATATGATTTTTTCTGATTCTGCCCCTTCTTTTCGACATCATGCGAATGAAGGAACATTTTCCTGTTTACCATCTTTAAGTTGTATGCAAGATCTTTCCAACATTTATTTGTGAAGGCAGGCTGTGACAAACTTCACTGGCTCCCACATACACAACGAATACACTTCAGTGTACTGAAAGTACCATATATCCAGTGCTAATACACTTCTACACGTAATTCAAGCTTGTATCAAGTTTATGTCCTCTTGTATCAAAGATGGAGCGGTGTACAGCACCTATTTTTCGGTACACTCTGGACAACCTTCGGAGTTATTCTCCAGTCTGCCCCTTGTATTCCACTAATGCACACTCTTAGGGCTGGCTTTTGAGACAACTTTAGCTGTCTTGACAGACTACTGTTTTTACCTCTAAACAAATCATACCCACCATACATACATCGAGGGGCTTTTGATCAACTGTCTTTATCGATATGTTAAATTGTCACTTGCATTTTGCCTCGGACCTCACAGCATACAACACGGGCAATGGCTCAGCCTATTACACGCTCAGACAGTGTTCACCTTGAGTGATTGCACAAGGCCGATGCACATAGTTCAAATCCGCGAAAAAATAATTATTTTGTCTTCACTCGCATTGTAGCTCAGAGAGTGGTTTTTAATTGGATTTTTTTATATTAATTTTAAATACTGGCTGGTTATTTTACCCATACTACTTTTAAAAGTTTTAACAAATAAGGTGGATGTAGTTTGAGTTCTTGAATAGGTGGGGATTTATTCAGGTCTCCTTCACAAATAAAAGAGATAACAATAAATGCACGGCATAACTAAAAGGGTTGTTGTTTAAATACATTTCTAGTAAAACAGTGCACAACTCAATGCTTTTTAAATGTAAAATATTTATTGGAAGCATAAGGCAGCCAAGTTTAGGTGAAGGCATATTTTCTTTTTCCTTTTTATTTTTGTGGCATATCCCTCCAACAAAAAACGTAATAACCATCAGTCCCAGCTTGCCTAGGCCAAACCTATTGGCTTTCCTAATACTCGTTTTCGATGGTTAGAGGTCACTGGCTGAATCTTGGAGGGAGAGTTTTTTCAGTGTGTGCTCTCTTTACAAAAGAACAAGCATTTGCAATGCAATAGGTCTCGCATTTATGTGAGTTTGAGCTATTGGCATCGTAAATGACAATGCCTTTTATTTGTATTTTGGTTTTTAAAACATAAATAGAAGGCATTGTTATTTACAATGGCAATAGCTTAAACTTGCGTAAATGCCAGACCTATTATATTGCAAATGCTTATTTTCTCTGGGGCTGCTCCTATCTATGGGTCTTCGCCGTCCCGCTCCTGCAAGCCAACTGTTGATTTGACACGAGAGAGACAGAGAATATTTCATGCAGCCAGACCACCAATTCCAGTCAGGTGGGGTCCGGTGGATGGGGGTTGCTGCTAGCTGCCCCGCTAATGCTTTTTTTAGGATGACCCTCTTGTATCCCCATGGGGGGGGGGAGGTGGGCCTGAGAGGGGCAGTAGGTGTGTACCCACCCTGTCCTCTGTTTGGAAGTCACACAGGCTGTCCCAGCTGCACAGGAAGTGATTAGGGTAATCTCCACTGTCAAAACTCGCATTAATCTAACAGGCCACAGGGGTTTTCTGGGAGGGCCCACTCTTGCTGTCCTCACAACAAATGTTCTAAGATCAAAATGAAGCCAGTGGGGTAGAACCAGGAAGTCCTGTGTATTAAATTCCATTACAGGAGGCAAGGGGGGGTGTTGCTGGGGTGCCTCCTCCATATGTTTTGCAGCGTTGGAGCCTGGGGGGTTGCTTAGAAGATCTCTGTAAGTGTCTCTGTTGGCACGGCTAATGGTTAGAATAGAACAGCAATAACCACGTCATGTTTTCCACACCTATCTGAGTAATATCTTGGTGTCTAGAAACAGGTACTAGCAATTACTACTCGTTATGTATGTATGCATTTATTCATTATATTATTCCTGTATCCATGAGGTTTGTATAGTGTGGGCATTGCGTGAGGGATTAGAGCGCTTTATGACAGAAGAAGCACTATACCACACAGCATCAGAATTAACAATTACACCAGCGATAAATATGTATGGTGTCAAGGCTCCTTACAGGGTTCAACAGCGGAGTCTCAGTTTAAGAAGGGCGGGTAGGAAGAATGGAAATTAATCAAAATGTCTTTAAAAAAAGGAAAGGCTTTCAACTGTTCTCTTTCTGCTTCTTTGAAAGGACGACAGCAAGCCCTGGTTGAACTGGAACCAGAGACATGCAGTTTACACACCGATCCTTGTAGCAGGCGCATTTGCCCCCTGAGCTATTTTCCCTGTGTTAGAATGTATGTACTCCAGGATATACAGATTTCTGCAGCAAGCTCTTCGAGTCTCAAGGCGCCACAGTAAGACGCGATACACAAGTTACCCAAATGTCCTATATGTCACTTAAAAATGTAGCACTCTCTTTCTTCCTCCCAATACGCTGCAGTATGCGGTGGGATGCACAATATGTGAAAATACTACTGATAGAGCAAGCTTCGCATCGCGACTTGCTCGAGTCATGAACCTCGCCCCTGTGTAATCAATTAATACATTTGTACGTCTCACTAATCTTTTATTTTTATATTCGAACGAAGTAGATGAAGCTTGCATATGTGGTTTCTAATACAACTAATCCATGTCTCTAAAACATGGCCGCCGCTTGGAAAATTGCTTCTGCGCATGCGTCAGTCACACTCACGTGACCTGACGTAGTTATAAGTTTGGTGGGAAAGGGTGCGCATGCGTAATACACAGCTTTCGTGAATAACGTGGTGATGCTCTTGTGAACGTGTATATGTTGCTAATATTTAAACTGCATAGTATATTTTTATAATGATAAGGTTAAAGTACAAAACCATGATGTGTTTTTCATGCATTCACTTCTATGTTTTAATTTGTTTTCGCTTACTTTTCATGTATCCTCGACTCGGAGGGGTGCTGGGGCTGGGGAGTCCATCTTGGAGGGTATTTCTGCGCAGAATCACTAGAGGCTGCCACGACATTGAACTCAGGCCAAAGAAGGTTGATGCCAGAGCCACCCTGGGAAAGTGCACCTTCACCCAGCAAAAGCATCATGATTATGTTCTATTGTATCGAAATGTATTCTTTCCATTGTATTCTCTGCGACTTCTCGTGGGAACCCCAATCTCGCTAGGCGGTACCCAGAGATGCAAAGTAGGCCTCCAAATAGTCTGTTCTGATTGGTGTGATACCCAAATCCTACCTTAGGACCAATCCAAATTGAGGGATTCTGACACTTTGCAACATTGGGGGGTGGTACACCGTCCCAAAACAGTATATCTACCCTGGGTTCACCTAGGGAAATTGTCCGACTTGTCTGGTTTAGCTGACCTGTCACTGACCCAACGCATTCAATAGGTGACTGAAGATACAGAGCGCTGCGGAGCACTCTGTCCGAATTTGACCATAGACTAAGGTTTTACTAAACCTTAAAGTGCTGGCGGAGCACTTTGCTGGGAGTTCGCTGACCCAATCGGGGTCTTGATCGATAGCTGCAGAGAGGGTGGAGCGCAGGCGTTGCTTCCGAACTGCGGGTGCCGGTCCTGTCCTGAGGGTCCTGTCCTGAGGGTCCTGTCCTGATCCTAATCTAGTCTTCCTGTCCTGTCCTGGGTGTCCATTCTGCACCTGCTGTCCATTGAGGGGTATCCTTCCTTGAGGGTTTCCTGTCCTTAACTGACCCGTGGCCAGGGTTTGGTTTCCACACCAGTCTAGGTAAATATCACTCTGAAACTCTGAATCTTGCACCTTTCTGAATTTCTGTCTTTTGCTTCAATAAAGACATACCTTGGCACATGTTTATTTTCCATGTTTTCCGCAACCATTGAATCATAAAGTCATTTGCTTTGGTTTCATAACGTGTTCTTATGTTGCCCTACCTGTTAGAAATTATATTTTGCATTGCAGTTTGTCATTTCCTGATATGGTCTAGAACATCCTTACTTAAACTGTCTAAAGAACTTTTGCCTTAAAGCATAGCGTGTCTCTCTTCATAGACTCTCCTATAGTTATATAAATGTCCCGAACTCCTGTCTCATTTTTCCCTGAGATAATTCTAGAATACTAGTCCTAATCAAAGCCTATCCCATCTTTAGTGATTCATCTTAAACGTTCTAATTCCTGATCCTTCGTTTTGAATGTGTCCTGGTTCCCTTAGTTTATAAATGGTTGCACTGACTTATTTGCTATTTAGCTATATACTTTCTGTTATTTGGATTATTGATTGCTTAATTACTGTGAATTTGATATTCTCTGAATTTTACTAAATTAGATAAAGACTTTAAACCTTCCAGTTGTCCGTGGTCATTTTACAAAGAGTATTGAATGTTATTTGTTGGGTTTGTATTTTGCTGCCTTTCACTTTTACAGCTAGCTCCCTGATCCATTGTGGTCATAGGTACCCGCGTCGATGGATGGTAAGTCGGGTACTCTGAAGAATAACGAAAGGAACTCACAAATTATTGATAGTAGACCGTGAGGTCATCCGATCAATGTATATGGTGATTTGAAATATATGGGCCCGAAGACCGGAAGTGGCGAAATTATTGGTCGGGTGACCCGCGCGCTCTATCAGTATTTTCTGGTAGCAGAGTTATGGTTAGGGAATAGTTAAAGGTTAGGTAGGACTAGTTAGGCTAAGCCAAGTCGGTAGCTGCTGACATTATTGCTGCTATAAGAGCGGCCATTTCGGGGACTTGATCACTCTCTTGAGATGCGTTGCTTTTGAAATTTATGAATTGTTTGAAAATTGTTATTCTTGTTCTTATATTGTTATATGTATTAATCCATGCGTATGTAAAACGGTTTGTTAAGTGTTGTCGGAAATCCCCGGGGAAATTGAATGGCAAGTGGTGAATAGATTCCATTTGCCTCGAGGTCACAGGCTCAAGGAAGGTTAGGTGCAGGTTAGGTAGAACCGGAAGCACTAACTAGGGTTTTTTCTGAATACATGTGTGAATAAATGTTAGTAACAAGGTTCATTGGCGAAATTCCCATAGTGGCGTAACCTAATAAGGGTCACATCGGAAGAGTAGCAGGTTCATCGGAGCTTGGGTGAAAGCAAAGGGGTCCGCTGGGAAACCTTAGACTCGGATATATCCCGGAAAGAGTGGATGAGTCTAGGGAAGTAACAGGTTCACTGATGCTAGAGTGAAGGGTAGGCGGAAGAGATCTACCCGTAGTGTGTGAAAAGTAAATGGAAGTAGTTTACTTGCAGCAAAACAACTCTTTCCTGTCTAGACACTTGAGCACTGTGGCGAATGTGTATTCGTCGTAAAATAACCAAGTACTAAGCACTTTAGAAAGAAAGAAAGTTTCCGTTACCTTGTGAAGGGAGGGAGTCAGTCCCGAAGCGTCTCTGACGTCACTCCGTGCCGCGCTGGGATTGGTAGAAACAGCGGGCGGGTAGCGGGGCTGGAATTGTGAAGGAGGGGTGAGCGCCGAAGCGTGAGAACTGTCTCGCGAAAAGGCCGCGCACCCATTGGCCGAAAATTATTTGAACTCGTGCACCTCATTGGTCGCACGGAATTACAAGACGCATTCTGATTGGAGGTAATTTGGTAAACAAAGTTAAGCGTAGGAATCGTATGTGGCACTCGTATACTCCAGAGACTAGACCCGATCCAAGAAACCTAGGGTTTGAAAGGGATCAGTGGAAGGCTAATAGATACGGCATTATGTACGGAAATAAGCGAAAATTGTCCCTTGTAAATAAGGTAAAGAATTACTTCAAAAAGGACAAGCCGATCAAAACTAGAGAGGGCATTGTTATTCCACCACCAAATACTCCCGCCTCTTTTATGATGTTCGACAGAGGGTACAATACATGTGTGTGGTTAGAAAATTGGGCGAAATACACACAAGATGACGGAATAATGGCCTTTCCGTTAGAAGGTACCTTTAATGGTAGGATCCTATTCAATTTAAGAACCCGAATTAATGAATTACATCCCAGACCGAGACTAACACAGTATGAGGCATTAGAGGAATGGGAGATTGAGGCTTTCCAAAGAGAAAAGCCCCGAATGGACAAAGGGCTGACAAAGTATTACCCAAAACTGAAACAAGAAACCCGAGATAAAAAGATGAAAGAATGGAGACAGAGCATGATTGTTGAGGGACTGTTTCCCATGATGCCAGCAGAAGATCCTCCTGGGGGGGGAAAAAGGACAGAGAAATCTAAACACTGGGGGCCCCTCGGAGAATCAGATGACGAATTGTTAGATGACATATGCATGAGAAGTCCGCCTCCTTATAATGAGGGACACCGACCTTCGAGTGCAGGAGATATTCCCCGGAGACCCCTACAAAGGGAAGAGGTCAGGTCCGCAAGTGTAGGAGGGGATTATCTAATTCCTCCTTATACTGAAAATCTAGGACCCGTAGAAACCAGAAGTATTTACTCAAGGAGACCAATTGGTGGGGAGATGGGACATTCACGGGAAGGAGATTTTTGCTCTCGTCCCCCTTACGGAGGTGAGGTGAGGTCCTTAAGTTCAGGAATGCCATTATTACAGCCACGGGATGAAGAAGATCCGAGAATTCTAGGCACAGGAAGTTTGTTTCAGAAACCTAATTATGGCGGAGGACCAAGTGAGACACATCCCACTGCTCCGAGTTATGCTCCCATTCTAACCCCGCAGGTGTTACATGACAAATCCTTGGACAGGTTATTAAAAGAGAAAGAGCGGGAAGCGCTAGCAAACCAGAGAGCTGAGATAATACAGAAAATGTCACAGCTAAATGCAAGTCCTGAAGCCTTGACGATCCCAGTAACTATCGGACCAGTGGTTCCGTTGTACGGGGACCGTCAAGGAAGTCCGAAAACTCCAGTAATTACTCCTGTCATTGCACCGACCAGACCAGAACCATTAATTGTAGATGACCAGACAAGTGAGTGCGAGTCGGAGGTCTCGCTGCTAGATCTGCCCGTTAGAAATGCCGGAAAAAGGATACAGAAAAGACATAATCCTTTTAACGCGAGGGAAATTCAGATGGAATCGACCTCAGGTACGAAGAGTGTCACATTGGTGACTCCTGAAGAAATCGAAAGATGGAGTCAAGAATTTGAAAAACAAGCGTCCCCAACGAAACCTTTAGATCTCTACAAGCTGAGAATAGAAATAGAGGAATTGATGGCAGGAAACGTAGGATTAGACAGATTAAATACCTACTCCGAAGACGAAATGCTGTTTATTTGCAAGAGTATCACTCGAAATACCCGAGTGCTTCATGAAAAACTGACAGACACTGCTGCTAGCATGGGAATAGATGTTTCAAAATCAAAACCACTGCAGAAGCCATATAGGGCAGATTTCTCAGACAAGGATTTGGAAAACTTGAATGTTTCAGGGAAAAAGGCACAGGTCAAGGAACTATTGACAGTATTGCAGAAATGGGGAGACGTGGAAAAATGGAAAGCCAGATGGGCTAGGAAGAAAGATGAGGCCAGGTCTAGGCAGGTAACTCCTGAATTCGCTCTAAGAGAAGCTGAGAAACCAGAACAGTTATGCCCTATGCGTGAAGTGCCAGGGGGAAAATATGTACACGTCCCATGGTCTCGTCAGGATATTGTGTCCTTTACTAACGATTTCCCGAAATTACGAGAAAAGCCCGTGGATTGGTATAGGCAGGTGGAAAGATTTGTAAAGGTGCAAAAATGCCTGTGGAAAGACCTGGATGGGTTTTTCGATATAGTGGTCCCTGTAGATCTGTGGACCGAGTGTAAAATAGCCATAGCTTGGCCGAGTGAGGAATACCCAAGAGATGACAAAACAGGGGAACCATCGAAAGAAGTGATGAGAAAATATGAACAAGTAATACAGCATCTGAAACTAAAAGTGCCAGCAAAGGAAACTGATTGGACCAAGATAGATAGAACCACGCAGGAAAGAGACGAGACAGTGCACTCTTTTTATGAAAGGCTGTTGCAGGTGTTCAAAACATACAGTGGTATAGATAACATCGAGATGAAGGATATGACACATTTTATTTACAGGTTTGTAAATGGTTTAAGACCCGAAATTTGTCAATGGATAAAAGATAACAAAATCTGTTGGCATACAAAAAAGATGGATGAGGTCCTACGGTACGCAAAGTACTGTGAGGACGAGATGGCAGAAAAGAAAAAGGCTCTCAAGGAGAAGGTTATGTGGGCTCAAGTGAAGCTCGCAGAACAGCAGGAAAAACAATTGAATAAAATGGCCAAAACTACTCAGAATCCAGGTCCTGGGGGTGGGGGAGGAGGAAAGCACCGGCCCAAAATGAGCAGGGAGGAGGCTAAGAAGAAATTTCCCTGCCACCAGTGCGGAGAAATTGGACACTGGCGAGATGAGTGTCCCTATTTGCAGGATGATAACTCCCAAACACCTGATTTAACTCCACAGACGCAGAATGAAAGACCAAGAAAGACCCAACAACAGGTAAAAACGATTCAGTTGCCCCGAGCACCAAAGCAAGTATTTAAGGGAAAATCGACGCAGGGTGAGGACGTAGAAATCTGGGGGAGCAATGAGAACAGAAATGCAGCAACTTCGCAGTATTTACTAAATGATACCTTCCTTTGTGATGACCAGTACTGACGGGGCCTGAGAGGGGAGGACGAGGAGTGCGTACTTGGCGCCTCCTTGCCGGTAGACCAGTCAGGACCATACATTGAAGGAAAAGTTGACGGAAATGATGTCACTTTTCTGTTGGACACTGGCACTACCCGTTCTACTGTGAGAACAGTGGACGTTCCAAACCTACCCCTCTCGGGAGAAGCAATCCAAGTAGTGGGGGTATCTAATCAACTGATTAGTACTCCTGTTACCGAGCCCATGGAGATCTCAATTGGAAACTTTAAAGAAATGCATAGATTTGTCGTTTGTGACACCAGTCCAGTGAACTTACTGGAACGTGATTTGCTGTGCAAAATGAACTGTACCATCTTTTGCACACCAAAGGGTGTTGAAATTCAGACCCCAGATGAAGATGGCATTTATAAATTAATGTTAATAAGACCTGACTCAGAAATTAAACGAATGACTATACAGGATTTGCCCAAAGAACTCCAAGAAACAGTGAAGCCAGAGGTATGGGACTTTACCGGAAAAGATGTAGGATTAATGAAAAACGTAGACCCCATACAGATAGCAATAAAGGACAATGCAGTATACCCTAATACTAAACCCTACAGAATGAATGCAGAAGTGAGAGCAGGTGTTACCCTGGAAATACAGAAATTGCTAGAAGGAAACATCATACAGGAAGTAATGAGTAGCCCATGCAACTCACCGATTATGGGCATCAAAAAGCCTAGTGGCAAGTACAGAGTAGTTCAGAACCTAAGAAAGGTAAACAAGATAGTGGTTCCTTGTTGTCCTATTGTCCCGAACCCAGCAGTGATTCTGTATCAGATTCCCTGGGATGCTGAGTGGTTCACTGTGATAGACCTATGTCATGCATTCTTTTCCATTCCCTTGCATCCAGACAGCAAATTTCTTTTCTCATTTGCTTTCAACAGTCACGTGTATGTCTGGAACAGGGTCCCCCAGGGGTACACAGAGAGCCCCTCTATCTTTAATCAGATCTTGAAAAAATGCTTGGAAACTTTGGTCTTACCTGGAAATTCTGTTTTGGTGCAATACATTGACGACCTCTTGGTGGCGTCCAAAAGTCATAAAGATTGTGTGATTGACACCATTGCCCTACTAAATCACCTGAGTGAGAAGGGACATAAAGTGGCCCCTGAAAAATTACAGTTCTGTGCAAAATCAGTAAAATATCTGGGGCACCAGATAGAGAAAGGCATCAGGAAAGTAACGTCGGAAAGAGTGAGAATAATTCAAAAGATGCAGTTACCCCGTACTCAGAAAGAAATCAGAATGTTCCTTGGGGTGATAGGATACTGCAGGCAATGGATTGTGGGATTTGCAGTCCTAGCTAGGCCTTTGATAAAAATGACAAAGAGAGGAACACCGGATATTGTAGAATGGGATGATGAAAGCTTAACAGCCTTCACAAAATTGCGAGATTGTGTACAGCCCCTGCATTAGGAATGCCAGACTATTCCAAGGAATTTGCCCTGTTCTGTGACACTCGCGATAATTGCGCGTTGTCAGTCCTAACACAAGAGCATGGCACAAACAGAAGGCCAGTGGCATATTTCTCTGCCACCCTGGATCCAGTGGCTGCTGGATTACCAGGATGTCTGAAAGCAGTAGCTGCTACTTGCACAAGTTTAGAGCAGAGTGAATCCATTGTCATGGGACATCCTGTAACTGTGTATGTTCCACATGGAGTGGTGATTTTACTAACAAGAACGAAAACTCAGTATCTCACCCCTAGTCGGCTGACTAAATACGAGAGGATTCTCGTGGGTGCTGCGAATATAACAATTGTCCGGTGCAACATTCTGAACCCCGCCACTCTGCTTCCCAACTCAATGGATATGGAAGATGGGGAGGAAGATGAACATAACTGCATTGATTTAACAGAATTTAGCACAAAACCACGCCCAGACATTAAAGAAACACCTTTGCCTAAACATGACAAGGAATTGTTTGTGGATGGTTCATGCCTAAGACATGAACAAGGAGGCCTGAATGCTGCCTATGCTGTAGTCTCCTTAACCAAAATTGAAGAAGCAGGTTATTTATTTGGAGTAAAGTCTGCACAAGTAGCCGAATTGATCGCTATGATAAAAGCTTGCAAATTGGGGAAAAACGAACGCCTAACAGTGTATACTGACAGTCAGTACTGTTATGGAGTTGTGCATGACTTTGGCCAATTATGGCTACAGAGGGAATTCCTGACTTCATCAGGTACCCCTATTCGAAATGGAAAAATTGTTCAAGACCTTTTAGAGGCAATCCAATTACCAAAGGAATTGGCAGTGGTCAAGTGTGTTGCTCATAAGAAGGACTTTGACCCTGTATCTTTGGGAAATGATTTCGCTGATCAAGTGGCAAAATTATGCGCCAGAGATCGACTGATCATAAATCCAAAACGGGGGGGGGGCCGGAAACAGCTGCCAACTTCGAGTGTTTGAAGAAGTGCCTACATGGGATGAAGTGAGAGAATGGCAGCAGGCGACACCCTGGCAAGAGAGAGAGAAGTGGAAGGAAGAATGGTGTAGACCAAGACGTGAGGATGGTGTCATCTTGGGCCCAAATGGTATGCCTGTGTTACCCAGACACTTGCTTGGCACAATGGCTAGATTGATACATGAAGGATCACACATTGGTAGGGACGCCATGATTCTGGTATTCCAACAGACTTGGTACAGCAAAAAGTTCAGGAAAGTAGCAGAGTCCCTCTGCCAGAGGTGCTTGTCATGTCAACAGATGAATGCAGGCAAGAGAACAATGGTGGAACTAGGGAGAATTGGGAGGTCAGGGGGTCCCTTTGTGAGAATACAGGTTGATTTCATCACCATGCCACGTTGTGAAGGGAAACGTTATGTCCTTGTCATTGTCTGCCTATTTTCAAAGTGGGTGGAAGCTTACCCTACTCCCCAAAGTGACGCACTGACAGTAGCAAAGTGTTTATTGAAAGAACTGATACCTAGATTCGGGGTTCCAGTCACTATTGAATCAAATAGAGGCCGACATTTTCAGAATGATGTGATCGATCAGCTCTGTAAGGCCTTTGGGATCTCGCAAAAACTCCACTGTGCATATCATCCAGAGGCTTCTGGAGTGGTGGAACAAATAAACGGGACTATCAAAACAAGACTAGCGAAATTGTGTGATGCATCTGGCATGACCTGGGTAAAGGCCCTGCCTCTGGTTCTGATGGGACTCCGAAGCATTCCAGACCGGAAGACAGGCCTGAGCCCCCATGAAATCCTGATGGGAAGAGTGATGAGACAAGCGTGGGTACCAGGAAGCAAACTGTTGAGTATTACTGATGATTTGGGGCTTGAATACTGCAAGAGATTAGGTGACCAAGTGCGTTATATCTCTCGCCAGATCGGAGAAGACGCCGTCGCCAATCCAACGACTCCTCTCCACAAACTGGTTCCAGGGGACTGGGTCAAAATAAAGAAGCATACTCGGTCGAGCTGCCTGGCACCAAGGTGGGGACAGAAGCGCCAAGTAATCCTGGTAACGACCACAGCAGTGAAGTGTGCAGGTGTTCCCCATTGGATCCACGCCAGCCACACCCAGAAGGTACTACCAGACGAGGAGCCTGGAGAAGAAGGCCGTCCAGCAGAGGGGCCTGCAGAAGCAAGACCAGAAGTAACTGATGACGTACAGCCCAGTACCAGTCAAGCTGAGGGGTCCGCAGACGTTGGTCCAGGGGCAGTTGATGACGAACTACCAAGAGTCAAGCCTGCTGAGGGGTTCCCAGAAGTTGGTCCAGAAGTAGCTGATGACGAGCTGCCAAGCATATGGCCAGATGAGTGGATACCCTTGATTGACCTCACCGAAGACCCCATCAGAACAAGGGAGCGAATTTGGGAAGGTAGAGAGTGGAATAGAGAGGAAAAGCAAGGCACAGGCGAAGAACCTCAGACTATTGAGATTCACATCAAACCTGAGGAAGGAGAAGATCAGACAGGGACTGAGCAAATAATTGATACACCTCCACTGACTCCTGATGTCGAAAGGGGACAGACTAGACATAGTGTAATAGTTCGAGCAGAAGAAAATCAAGGGATCGAAGTGCTCGAACAGGATCAGATAGGGTTAGAAGAACGTGTTCAGGAAACAGAAGCAGAGACATTTGATAAGCAAAAACAAAACTCTCCTGAACAAGGCCAGTTTAGTAACCAGGCAGAAGAAATAGATACGAGCCCTGGAACTAGTCAGATAGGAAGGGAAGAAAAGGAAGCAGAATTGCCACAAACAAATGAAAATAAAAGGGCAATAAAAGAAAACGAAATCCCAGTGCCAACTAAAAGACTTAAGAAAAGAAAGCACATTGAGCCTGGATTCATAAAGAAATTGAGACTGAGGATAAAAACGGTAGAAGAAAAACGTGCAGAAGAAAGGAGAAGTTCTTGCATAGCAGAGCAACCAGAAGACACTTCCAAAAGAAGGAGCGATCGAATAAAAAGACAAAACAAAAAGTACAAGTCTCCTGAATGGACGCTCGTTTTGGAAGAATTTGAAGATCTTGATATAACTGACGAAAGCGACGGAGACCCGGTCGCTGAGTACTCTGCCGAAGAAGAAGACGAGCCACCGTGAAATTGCACAAAGTAAGCTACTCGTGCAGAGACACAAAGAGGGGTCGAGAAACTTCTTCTGAGCCAAAATGTCTGATTCAAACGTGAGTGGTAGACCTAGTCGCAGTTGTTGCAAAACATGCTGCAAGGTATGTGTATGTAGTATAATCATAGTGATATTAGTTTGGATAGGACTGACAGTTTTCATTCCTTTTGCGGTGAGCAAAAATACTAATATTGACCCTACTGAGATTGTAAATACTGACAATGAAGAGCTGACAACACAGAGTGTAGCAAGACATGAGAGAGCACTCAAACAAACAAAACGAGACCTAGAAGCATCAGATGAGGGAGGACTACATTATCATGGAGTTAAGAATAAGACACATTTAAATGTTTTCGCAAACTTGTTAATACACTATGTAGAGACTATGGAAATTGAGGATTGCTATGTCTGCATGAAGCTACCTACCTCTGTGGCTGAAGGCGTGACATACCATCACCTGCCCTTGACATACGGAATATCCTGTAGCATTTTAGCAAGCTTATTTTACAAAAGAGGACCATTACAGTACTATTACTCTAACAATGACGTGATCTTTTCTGAACTTCCTATACGTGGGAACCTGAATCCTGTACATACCAAAAGTGACGTTACTCGCTATATGGGCGAATACTTCCTGACTATAGGTAATATAGACATAGGTGACGCACACAGAGATAACTTGACCTGCTCTTTGCGTGAGCAGGAAAAGATGTTCCTGAACATGGCAGAGAAGAGGAGAATTAAAATACAAAGAAAGGCAGATGACAAAAGACAGAAAAGGCCAAAATGGGCTGAGGACATGGAAGGCACCTCAAATGGTGGGGCGGGACCTGCTCTGTTGCTGGATTTTGAAAGGAAAGGAAAGCTATGTCTTCACCGCGAGAAGACTAGCTACTATAATAACATTTTCATTGGTTCCAGTGAATGTGAACATAATTACAAGGTAATTGGAGGATGGGGTTTCAAAAATGGGTCAGAGCCTGTGTTTCCTGGAATTTATTATATATGTGGAGACAAGGCTTATTTCAAATTGCCGGATCACTGGTATGGAAGCTGCTATTTTGGCATTGTCTTCCCGAAAATATACCACGTGAATGAAGTTGCTGGAAGCAGTGAAAATACTAATGGCTTAGTGCGTAGTAAAAGAGAAAGCGTAGGTGAAATAATGGGTAGTATTTTCAGTGCACTGATACCTGGAGTGGGAGTGGTTCTGAACACTCACAGAATTTGCAAATTGTCCACTATAGTGGATGTGTTGTCTACGGACACAGCTCATGGATTTCTTCTGGTCAATACCGAAAGGGTTGCGATCAGATCAATGGTTTTGCAGAACAGACTTGCTCTTGACACCTTATTAGCAAAAGAGGGCGGAGTCTGCCGGATGTTGAAGGCGCAACATTGTTGCACTTACATTCCGGACAAAAGCGTACAGCTCAAAAGATATGTGAAAAACATTACTAATTTGGAAAAGGAACTCAAACAACTCGAGGTTGACAGTGCCTGGAAGAGACTGGTTGATGGTCTCTCAAATGTAGGTCATTGGCTTGCTAGCTTAGGTAAAAGCTTATTGTTTAAGGTACTGATGCCAATTGGAATTATAGGTCTTATCCTATTTTTCATATTTGTCTGTTGCAAATGCCGTAAGCACACCAGAAAGCATCAAGTGAATGCCAGAGGAGTGAAACGGAGTGTGGATGAGCTTGAGTTAGAGGAAATGAATAATCAGATATACAAAAAGGTGAAAAATTCTCACCCTACCAAAAATGAAAAAGAGAAGCTGAATCGCTTGCTGGAAGAGATAGAGTTGTATAAAGTGTGAGAAGTTGGCATCTGGTTCCATTATTTTTGTGATGATAGTAAATATCATCAAAGAGGGGATTGATAGAGCAAGCTTCGCATCGCGACTTGCTCGAGTCATGAACCTCGCCCCTGTGTAATCAATTAATAAATTTGTACGTCTTACTAATCTTTTATTTTTATATTCGAACGAAGTAGATGAAGCTTGCATATGTGGTTTCTAATACAACTAATCCATGTCTCTAAAACATGGCCGCCGCTTGGAAAATTGCTTCTGCGCATGCGTCAGTCACACTCACGTGACCTGACGTAGTTATAAGTTTGGTGGGAAAGGGTGCGCATGCGTAATACACAGCTTTCGTGAATAACGTGGTGATGCTCTTGTGAACGTGTATATGTTGCTAATATTTAAACTGCATAGTACATTTTTATAATGATAAGGTTAAAGTACAAAACCATGATGTGTTTTTCATGCATTCACTTCTATGTTTTAATTTGTTTTCGCTTACTTTTCATGTATCCTCGACTCGGAGGGGTGCTGGGGCTGGGGAGTCCATCTTGGAGGGTATTTCTGCGCAGAATCACTAGAGGCTGCCACGACATTGAACTCAGGCCAAAGAAGGTTGATGCCAGAGCCACCCTGGGAAAGTGCACCTTCACCCAGCAAAAGCATCATGATTATGTTCTATTGTATCGAAATGTATTCTTTCCATTGTATTCTCTGCGACTTCTCGTGGGAACCCCAATCTCGCTAGGCGGTACCCAGAGATGCAAAGTAGGCCTCCAAATAGTCTGTTCTGATTGGTGTGATACCCAAATCCTACCTTAGGACCAATCCAAATTGAGGGATTCTGACACTTTGCAACATTGGGGGGTGGTACACCGTCCCAAAACAGTATATCTACCCTGGGTTCACCTAGGGAAATTGTCCGACTTGTCTGGTTTAGCTGACCTGTCACTGACCCAACGCATTCAATAGGTGACTGAAGATACAGAGCGCTGCGGAGCACTCTGTCCGAATTTGACCATAGACTAAGGTTTTACTAAACCTTAAAGTGCTGGCGGAGCACTTTGCTGGGAGTTCGCTGACCCAATCGGGGTCTTGATCGATAGCTGCAGAGAGGGTGGAGCGCAGGCGTTGCTTCCGAACTGCGGGTGCCGGTCCTGTCCTGAGGGTCCTGTCCTGATCCTAATCTGGTCTTCCTGTCCTGTGTGTCCATTCTGCACCTGCTGTCCATTGAGGGGTATCCTTCCTTGAGGGTTTCCTGTCCTTAACTGACCCGTGGCCAGGGTTTGGTTTCCACACCAGTCTAGGTAAATATCACTCTGAAACTCTGAATCTTGCACCTTTCTGAATTTCTGTCTTTTGCTTCAATAAAGACATACCTTGGCACATGTTTATTTTCCATGTTTTCCGCAACCATTGAATCATAAAGTCATTTGCTTTGGTTTCATAACGTGTTCTTATGTTACCCTACCTGTTAGAAATTATATTTTGCATTGCAGTTTGTCATTTCCTGATATGGTCTAGAACATCCTTACTTAAACTGTCCAAAGAATTTTTGCCTTAAAGCATAGCGTGTCTCTCTTCGTAGACTCAACTATAGTTATATAAATGTCCCGAACTCCTGTCTCATTTTTCCCTGAGATAATTCTAGAATACTAGTCCTAATCAAAGCCTATCCCATCTTTAGTGATCTTAAACGTTCTAATTCCTGATCCTTCGTTTTGAATGTGTCCTGGTTCCCTTAGTTTATAAATGGTTGCACTGACTTATTTGCTATTTAGCTATATACTTTCTGTTATTTGGATTATTGATTGCTTAATTACTGTGAATTTGATATTCTCTGAATTTTACTAAATTAGATAAAGACTTTAAACCTTCCAGTTGTCCGTGGTCATTTTACAAAGAGTATTGAATGTTATTTGTTGGGTTTGTATTTTGCTGCCTTTCACTTTTACAGCTAGCTCCCTGATCCATTGTGGTCATAGGTACCCGCGTCGATGGATGGTAAGTCGGGTACTCTGAAGAATAACGAAAGGAACTCACAAATTATTGATAGTAGACCGTGAGGTCATCCGATCAATGTATATGGTGATTTGAAATATATGGGCCCGAAGACCGGAAGTGGCGAAATTATTGGTCGGGTGACCCGCGCGCTCTATCACTACTATAAATAATGCTCCTGAATTTAGCAAGTTCTCCCCAGTCACAAAGCCCTGCAGGAAGCTGTGTTGTGCCGCCCTCGCGTGCATATTTTTACTTTCATAGCACTATATGATTTTGTTCTCCATCGCAAGCCTGTGATATAAAACGTGCAATACTGAATAGTATGTACACATTTGTGTATATAGCGCTTGTTCCCGAAAATCCGTGCAGAACCGTTTGAGGCGAAGAGGCCCAAAAGTCTGCTTTTAACAGCTTAGAAAACCTGGGAATTTCCCACTGGGCACTCAAATATCAATATTGTAAAAAAAAATTATATTTCGTTTCACTGTTCCAGTCAGGAACCACCGCTTTCAGTGTAGTGGGTGCCGTGACCACGAAGATGGCCTCGTGTATATAC
Source organism: Lissotriton helveticus (assembly GCF_964261635.1). NCBI lineage: Eukaryota > Metazoa > Chordata > Amphibia > Caudata > Salamandridae > Lissotriton > Lissotriton helveticus. Next base: position 572,972,815 of record NC_136061.1, on the reverse strand, counting down.
TCAAACACCTTTAAAGAAACATCACGTCGGGCTCTGTTGCTGATTTCTTGCAACATCAACAAAAATAAATGCAGTTGTATTAGAAGTATTTAATTTGGTTTTGACGACGCCATGCGGCCTATCAGATGCATTGTGTGGTACATACACATCTGCGTAACTTTTAAACTTCTGAGACTTAAAACGGACTCCTAGAGCTTAAAAATCGCCTGCGTGATACCACAATTCAAAAAGAAACAAAGCTTAAAAAAACACACACACATACAAAGAAAGACAACGCCCAATTTAGCTTGAATTTCACAAAGGAAGGGCGAGGGTCTATTGCGTCTGTGAAATAATAACCATATGGGAGTGAGATGCATGTTAGCCATACTGCAATAAATCATGCATATGTGCATTGATGCAGCATAAGAGAATCGATTACTCTTAAAAGAAACAAAGTCATTGTTGATAAGGTGCACAAGTTAATACAGTGTCTGTCGAATTTAGGGAAAGTTCCCAAAGAAATCAGAGAACAGATTAAAACATTAACTTGATTGTGGATTAGTTTCTTTTCTCGAATCATTGGTGCACATGCATAGAGACAGCTAAAATACAACACCCATGATTAAAACGTTTTATTAACGAGCTGGAACATAAATGCTATTTTATATGAAATGGAAAAGCAACTGTCACCTCTGTGACACGACAAAAATCAAATAGCCTTGAAATTAATTATTGACAGTTGCTCCTGGTTTGATAAGCATATTTGAAATACAGCCATGTCTAGTGGAGAAGTGTGGCTCAGGGGTTAGAGGCGGCAGACCCAGAAGCTGAGATCGGTCCTGGACCAGGGTTCAATTCCCCGCCTCGCCGGGTCTTGGGCTCAAAAATTCCATGGACTCGATAATTCTCGTTCCGGTGCCTACTTGACTCATGGGTTCACACTCTGCGACTCTGGGCAATAGCTTGCTTAATCTCCACTACGGCCCCTCGCGGCGGGATGCCTGGCTTTCACCTTGTGGATACCCTGCTGGGGCTATCTCACAGGGGAATACCAGGACGGGTTCCCAAGGCAAGCGCCTTGATGCCTACGGGTGATACGTGCGCTATATAAATCGCAATACATTTACATTTACATTTACATGTCTTATTTTTATTTCAAAGTGCGAGTTAAAATGCGCCCACTGCCTGTTTGACAGAGCCCTGGAAGGGCGGGGGCAGAGGGCGGCCGCCGAGAGCTCTTCCAGCCTGCAGAGGGACCCAGGGGAGGTGAGGGCCGAGCGGGAGCTTCGCGTACGCTACAGACGTTGGGGAGCAAGAGGGTACCCCACATGGTTAATGTTGGTTCTACGTGGCATGCCCCGTCCGACCTGCAACTGGTGCCCCTTCCTTAGCTGCACTGGAAGTTGGTGCGACTGTGCTGGGCTCACACAGGCCCAGGGCAGCGCAGGGTGCAGCAGCGGGGAGAGAGTTCGAGGGGCGCGCGCGTGGCTCGGATATCGGGAAAGGAGCACAGTGCATTGCAAATTAAGCACAGCTGTGACATTCCCAGGAGATGGTGCATTTGAAATTGGAGGCGTGGAGGGGGTGCGACAAACCTCAGAGGTCATGCAAAATGGGGTACCCAAGAATTGGGGGCAATTTAGCATGACTGGAGCATGTAAATCGTAATGTAAGGAAAGCAGTCGAGAAGCTTGAAAAGTAGCTTAGAATACACATAGGGTGGTGGCGCTTATAAACTTTAGAAGGACCCTTTACGAAGGAAATGGAAGCGAGTGATCCAAGTTTTGTGCACGTTGGGGCCAATTGAACATCAGCGGGGGCCCACTGCAGGTTGAGGACGTGGTGGGGTACACGGGCTCGGGGCAATTCTATGGAACAAGGGCACTCAGCAGACAAAATCAGAGGTGACGTTGCGTTTGGCGAACGCCAAGAGCACGAAGGACGAGCATAAAATGTGCCCCCAACCCATCAAAACAAGATTTCTCCGTGGAGCCGGCGGTGGGGGGGGAGTGGGGAGGGAGTGAAAGCGCAAAATGCGCGCGTGCATATCTCCTGTCCTGCGTTCGCAAGTAGACAGGGAGGGAGGTGGAGAGAGGGAGCGAGCTGAGCCCTATGCACGTGAACATCTTCTGTTCACCTGCGCGTCCACATTTACAGTCCCTCTCTTGCGCGTGCCCATCTCTTGTCTCGCATGAGAGGCAAGTAACTAACAATACTTCTCACTGGTGGCAGCGCTTCGCGTTGCGTTAGCCAGGCGAGACCTAAAAAGTTACATACCTTCAGTAATGCTCTTTCTGGTGGAAACAATGTCTACATGTAGATCCCTCACCTTTTGAGTATCCCACACTGGCCAGGGCGACCGGCTTCACCCTGGTGCCACATGCTACGCCACATGACGCACCATAGCGACACAATGCGTCCCTGTCAGTGTGATGACGTCAGTTACCATTCATTCTTTTTAAGGTGCCTTCGACGCAACCGGATCACACAAACGTTTGTAAAGTAGGTGCAATCTTCTGTAGTATGTTGAAGGCACATCAAGAGAACATGTAGTATAACCAGCCATGCAAAAGGAAGGAGGGTAAGTCGGTTAAGAATTTCCAGGCAGATATAGTATCCACTAGACAGAGCCTTACTGAAGGCAAGTATATTTTCCTTTGATGTTTACTTCCACCTGAATAGATTCCCCAAGCAGTTCCCCCACCTGTAGGTGGGTACATGATCAGTTATACCAAGAAATCTGAGCAAGAAAAGTGTCCTTCTCTCCTCATTTCAGAGCCCAATAATAATTGTTTGCAAAGGTGTGGAGAGACGCCCAGATTGCTGCTTTCCATATGTCTGCAACTGGCACACCTCTCGTCAGCGCAGAAGTAGAGGACTTGGCTCTGGTGGAGTGGGCACGAACATCTTCTGGTGACTCCTTTGTGTGCCATTGCAAATCTTGGTGCACAAAATTATCCATCTTGACAATGTCCTCTTATGCACTTATTCCTTGCCCATCATCTTTCCAAAGTATCGGACGAATAGCTGGTCATCTACTCTGAATTCACAGGTCTGTACATGTAGAAGCTGACCACTCTCTTTGGGTCAAGACAGTGACATTTTTCTTCCTCCTTTGTTGGATGTGGAGGGAGATGGAATGTTGTATTGGTAACGGGCTGGGCTAAGTGGAAAGAGGTAACCACATTTTGTCAGGAAGACCACCCTGGTTCCCAGTACCAGCTAGTCTGCGAAAAGATGAATAGAGATTTCACAGATCCGGCTTGCACTTCACTAACATTCTGGCTAATGTAATAGCTATCAGAAAGACCTTCTTTAACCGGTAGTTGCCTTAAAGGAAGGGCAACTATGCAACCGTGCAAACAGGGAACATGTGTGAGAATAAGGTTGTTGTCAGATTGGGACTTAATAAGTGGAGTAGGGGGAAACGTTTAGTGAGCCTGTTTAAACATTTGAAAACAGGGTGACTTAAAGAGGTACGGCTGATCAGGCAAAAATAGAAAGACTGACAAAACTGATCTATAACCTTTAAAACTGCCCCACAGCTCAGCTGTCAGGCCAGCAAGACAGCAAAATGTAAAAATGTCAAATGAACAGGCCTGAAGAGGTTCTATGGACTTATCAGAACACCATGTGACAAATGTGTTCCATCTGCCTGATGAGTCTAATTAGGTAGCTTGTCTTTGTGAACATAATATAAAATCCACCACCTAAGGAGGCAGGGAAAAATAACTAAGGTTGCCCCATGCATGCAAATGAAGGCATTAGAGGCATGGTTAAAACCTGTCCCTGAGACTGTGAGAGGAGATCTAACCTGTGAGGCAGAAGGAGCGGAGGGCACAGGGAGAGGTGAATGCGATCTGCATACCACCCCCTCCATGGCTAGTCCAGGGCAATTAGAATTACTTGGGCCCAGTGGGAGACAAATTTCCCTCAAAATGCAAAAAATCAAGAGTTTAGTAAGAAATGCATGGAAAAGTGAAAAATTCCATCTCAAACAAAATGCGTCTCCCAGTGTTTCCTGCATTTGATACTAGAAGGCACAGCATTTTGGGCACTGATAGTTCCAGTGAATGGCAAAGAGGTCTAACTGAGGAGTCCACCACAGCTAAAAACTGTCGTGGACTACCTCCGGATGAAGTCGCTACTCATGGTTGACAAGATGACACCAGCTGAGAATGTCTATTCATTTGCTACTAAGCAGATCTGATGGACCGGAGCTCAGGATCAGAGCCGAAGAGCTTCTCAGGAGAGAGGATGCAACTCCCCTCCAAGTGTGGTGATGAACCATATCGCAGACATGTGTGTTAAGATCCAGACTGACTGACCACGAATGAAAGAAAGGAAGTCCTGGAGTGGCAAACGTATTGCCCACATTTCTAACAGACTGATGTGCCTCATTCTGGAGGCCAAAGGCCTCTGATCTCCAGTTCCTCCAGATGGGTAACCCACCCTAGGGTGGAGGCATCCTTGATCAGTGTTTTTAATGGAGGGAGAGGATGAAACAGCCTTCCTTGTGTAAGGTTGCTGTCTACACTTTATCAATGTAGATCTACAGCTCTCAGAGCTTTTGATATAGCTTTGGAGATCTCCTGTGAGATTTATTTATTTATTTAAAAGTTTTGTAGAGCGCGTAGTAACCCTAGAGCATCCCAGCGCTGGAACCTGAGTTCGGGAGGGGACAGTAGCGGAAGGGAGGAAGGGTTTAGGGGAAGAGAAGAGTTTTCAGTGCCTTCCTAAAATGAAGGAGGTTAGGTTCGGTTCTCAGTCTCCGGGGGAGACTGTTCCACAGTTTGGCAGTGTGTACCGAAAAGCGACGTCCTCCAGACCGAGACCGAGATAACACCTTCAACATCAAATTTACCATGACATATCACAAAGAACACATCAACCTCCTCGACATTAAGTTCTATGTAAAGGATGGTAAGATTAATAGCACTTTATATAGAAAGGAAACATCGTGCAACTCAGTACTGCACGCAGATAGTGCTCACCCACCCTCGATAAAGAAAAACATTCCGTACGGCGAGATGGTAAGAATCCGACGGAACTGTAGCGAAGAAGAGAACTTTGATGCTAACATAGAAGACACTGTCAGTAGGTTTGCCAAGAGGGGATACAATGGAGGTGTACTCAAAAGAGCCCAACAGAGAATCAAAAATGTCACTAGGAATGATACTCTAAGAGAAAAAGCCATTGATAAAACCAACCATTCGAAAGTACGATTCGTGACTCAATACACCACACGTAGCGGTGCGGTGTTCAATGTTCTACGTAAACATTGGCACCTTTTACAGGATATCTCAGGCCTTAAAGAGCACATTGAAAATAGGCCAACCGTGACATATAGAAGAGGGGTTTCATTGAGGAACACACTATGCCCAAGTTATATAACCACTTCTAAATGCATTCCAAATTGGTTCCCAGAGAGACCAGAATGTTTTTTTACATGTGGGAACTGCAATATATGCCCCATGGGTAAAAACAAGATTTCTAGCTTCTGTTACAACTCAAGCAGGGAGTATAGAATCGACTCTTTCATAAATTGCAATACGACACATGTGGTTTATATACTTGGATGCAGGTGTAACATCATTTATGTAGGCAGCACAGTGCGCCCCCTCAAATTGAGAATCCAAGAACATGGACGTGCGATTAGAACTAGAGATATTAGATATCCCATCACGAATCATTATGTGGCCGAACATGCCGGGGATCTTGACTTTTGGTTCCATGCTATAGAGCACATCCCGACCCCAAAAAGAGGCAAAGTGGATTTGTCGTCTGAGGGCCATCAGCCTCGGGCTAAATACTGATGATGAGATGCATCACTTCCTGTAGGGCATACGATCTACACCTATATCCCATTGGGCTCAATGGGTATACTATGAAATCCTGTAATTGAAACAAAGTAATTGAATAAATTACTTATATGTTGATTTTGATTGATTTTTGCATGACATGCCATGATACTATGAAAGAATGACTTAAGTGAACAAATATTCTGTGAATTGGCATTCAGCAAAAGTAATTGGGTTTTGTATTGTATATACTTTATATATGTCACACTGTCCTTTCTTTGTTTTTACTTAAGCTTTTTTCCATGTTTGTCCGATTTTAACCTCTCTTTGACTAAACGTAGTATTGAATTAGGTCAATGCTAGCTTGGATAAGGGCACTCATAAGATTGCCATATATGTCATATTGAACCTGACCATTCCAAGATGCCGCCCCAACTACAATTTGGTTAGTCCATCTTCATAATTGTGACCTAGCAATGAGAGATGTTTATGAAATTATTCTTCGTTATAGCGGCAGAGCCCACACATAAAATATAGGTGTCTCGCCAGTCTATGGAGAAAGATAAAACAAAATATACATGCCTCATACATCCGGTTGAATTAACTGGGGACACCAGCCCTCGCGAACATATACCCTCGTTCAGTTGCGGCTTTATGAGGCAGAACATTTGGATCAACATCGGGAATATTCCCATAGACTTATATAACGTTTCAAACAGCCCGTTTGGTAAAATATACCGACAGGGTGCAACTATTAATATACGGTGCACACTACAAGATGGCGCCGACACAAAAGCGGCAGAATGGACGAGCCATTTCCGCTAAGACGTAACATACAGGAAATTGGAATCGTGGCGGGGTTAGCTAGGGTATTTAAACTGGGAAGCTATGATGGCTCGGTTTGCGACTTTCTTTCCACCTGGGATACGACGAACTATTTGGTAAGTGAAAAAGAGGGTGCCTATCTCTCGTCACGTTTGTTCGTCAGAAATGCGTATTTGATTTAGATTTCCCGGGCATATCATGCGGACTCTTGATGGACAAGTGTACTTGATTATTATATTATATATTTGCTCATCAATGAAGTCCCGTCCGACTTTATGTTTTTTCTCGATATGGGACTAGATGGGAAAATGGATAGGTTAACATCTGTATGCTGGTTGTGCTACATGATATCTTGTTTCAAATATGGTAGATATTATGGATGGCCCAATTTTTAAATGCATTGACTTCTATGGTAGCTCAGAGCCTCCTGTTACATTGTACCTTGAGATAATGAGACTGTGAGATGAACTCGATAATCACTGGTATCTAATTGGTTTGTTTTGTTGTTTTTCTTTCGTTTGTTGACTTTTATTTTTTTATTGGCTCTTGGACTATGTATTAGAAAGGGCGGCCAAGACCTATGGCGGGACCCTCCTCAAGTTATCAAGCTTTTGGGATTCAACCAGTTATTCCACTATAGAGAGGTAAGACTTTCTCCATGTTTACCGCATAAAGTGGACATGTAGATATTGAACCTCGACAGAGTATTCTCACAATGGACCTATAATATGTATAAACTATGGTCATTTTGAATGGCTGTATTTTAAGGAATTACTTTACATAGTATCTCTATTATAATTAGTTTGTCTTGTTCACAGAACAGAAACACCTTGGATCACTAATTGAGTGACTGGCTGTATCATGATCCATATTTGGAAATAGCTCTCTGCGAAACAAATTGTAAAAATATTAGAAGGAGCTTGACACAGCGGATTTATTTTTCTCACTTCAATAGGTGAGAAATTGTTTCTGGTTTTTCCTCATCTTATTTCTTTTTCCCTTTTCTCTTTTTCACAATTTACGTGTCTTGATGGTTGGAAACTGGAGATTAATGCAATAAGATAATACTTGATGAATCAATGGACAATCTATGTAGGCGGTCCCAAAATTATGCTTAAAATTGCTGAAACTTGAAATCTATCTATGTGTAGAATCTATGTCCCCACGTACTTGTGAGACGATATATAGTTATATATTATTTGGGAAGTTATAAAAATTTATTGGAATATGTTCTGCCTCGGACTATGTTTCCTGGGGTTTCCCTTCCAAACCAAGAACCAGTGTAGCATGATGTGACTGAAGCATACAAACACATTTGTTTTTAATGTGGTGTTTTGTAAGTTGGTGTTTTTGTATTTATATTGTATGTTTCTTATGCTGTGTATTGATTGCACATTTTTAATTGTTTCAGCCCTGACGAAGTTCAATGTGAACGAAACGCGTTGGCTGAGGAGTCTGTTTTTATGAGAATTAATTAAATAAAAGAATTTTGGAAATACGTTTTGGAGCTTTCGAGTACTCCTTTTGATGCACCGTCCCTACTTTCATGAACTTTGGAGATCTCCTGTGAGTTGGGCCCACTGCCTAAGGAGGCACCACAGGAGGGCCCTCAACAGCCAGCGTACACAAGTGACCAACAGAATGCAGGAGGGTAGCAGACTGAACAGGTGTAAGACCTTCAGGACTGGAAGGATCGATTGACTCTGAAACATCAGAATCATAGCCTGAAAATCATGAACCTCCCCCCAGAGAGAAGGAAAGGTTCAACTCGATATGTTGTCTAGTACTGCCCCATGAACAGGATGTGCTGAGGGGGTACCAGGTGAGATTTGGGCTTGTTGAGCAAAAGCCCATGTTGAACAACAGCATGCCTGTCACCTGCAAGTGGTGCGGCACCATACTTGGAGAGCTGGTTTTGATGAGCCAGTAGGCCAGGTAAAGGAACACTGGAGATTTCTGCCTGTCAGAGATGAAAGAAAACCACCACCATCAACTTTGCCAAGACTAGGGTTGGGGGAGGGGTGGAAGTGATGCCAAATGGAAGGACCACAAACTGGTAGTGGTTGGACCGGACTGTGAACCAAATAAACTTCCTGTGTGACTGCAGGATCAGGATGTGGAATTAGGCATCCTGCAGGTTGGCAGACATCATTCAGTCTTCTCTTTCCAGTGCAAGCAGGAACAGCATTTTGAACTTATTGTTTTTGAAAAAACAGTTCAGAATTCTGAGGTCCAGGATCAGGTAGTGGACAATATCATTTTTGGGGACCAGGAAGTACCGAAGGAAGCACCCCTGACCCTGTTCATGCCGCATTTCTTGTATAAGGTTGCGGTCCACACAACGTAGATCTGGTGACAATCGTGAATATATTAACTAGGCTTGAAGACATAGGGGATGGATGTCCCGAGCAGGGGCGGATTGTCCATTAGGGCTGTGCCTCTCTGATATTCCTTCCTGTTCGTGTGCAAATATTAAATACATCGATTTATTTAGAGATAAGAATATATATCTAAACTAATCGATGTATTTTAGTCTGGGCTGCCTGTCCCAGGCTGCCAGCCCCGCCTCGCTTTGAAGCAAGAGACGGAAGCCAGGCGGTAAATTAACGTTCTTAACTGTCACGCACGATGCAGGGCGTGCTCTTCTGAAGCCCTTTATAATTAATCTTTGCCATTGTACTCTATGGCAATAGTCTCTATAGGACAGGGACTCTGTTAGCGTCATGGTTTAGGGTATTTAAGTCTCCCTCTGTGCGTGAGAGCAGAGCAGCCGTCCGTCTCCATCATTCAGATGCATAGATCCCACCCCTTTGCATTCATCATACGTCACACGTCGGCATGAATGCAAGCACGTGTGTTTTGGTGCCATGTCGTCAGAAATGGTCAGTGGACGGACCCGCTCGCATCACCAGGAGACACGGACCCATTGGCAGCCAGTATCTGGTGAGATTTACTATGGCATTGTTTGTATTTCATCAGCTGAACCGCAGTGTGTACTTCTACAGGTAAGAGCTCCCGCAGCTTTAAATACTGTATGTCAATTAAAGTACTGACTAATCAAGATAATGCTGATTTAAATCTATTTACATGATGCGACAGGCTAATCCCAGTTAATAACTCACAATTGGAGATTTCAGGGAGTTTTTTCTGATTTTGCACGCTTGGCTCAGTCCCTTCGAACCGGAGACTGGCAGAGGCCTTCTCTGGGACACATCTCGAACTTTTCGCTATTCCAAACATTCATAACTTGTAGTTGAAAAACAAATATTCTGGCAGTTAACCTGCGCGAAGCAAAGTTCTCACACAAAAAGAGCAGCCCTGCAGACACACCCAGCCTTGTTATTTGAGGTCCGAGTCCCACTCAGGAGAACATTACATTATTGGAACTTTGTTCCTTAACCCCTCCCCTGCTGGTGACGGAACGACTCCGTCATCAGCTGCAGTCGCGCTGTGCTGATGACGGAGCGGTTCCGTCACGGCCCGCTCGGCGCACCTGCGCGGCGCGAATTCCGCGCCTGCGCTGGACGTTCCTTTGAGCAGGCGGGGCCCTGACGGAACCGTTCCGTCATGAGCACAGCTCAACCGTGGCTGGTGACGGAGCGGTTCCGTCACCAGCATGCGGCCGCCGTGCAGCCGCCCCGCCCCTTTAGCACTGCGGCGGAATAGCCGCCGCAGTGAAGGGGTAAAAGAATGTGCGTTTCTGAACTCGGAGCATGCGAAAGACCAGCACAGAGAGTAAAAAACAGGCGGACTACTCTGGGACAACTGACCAGACCCAATCTGCATGTTTCACACACTTATCACAGGGACAGTGAATATTAAAAACGAAACCATTTCACACATTAATGCTACTATTTTAGTTTTAACTGGTAAAATGATGTGCTCTGATGGATGTATTATCAACACAGTCACTGACTTGGTGACCGAACCCCATGGTTCTTTGCTGTCGGTGGCTATGTGAAGTGTCTGCAGCTGTCAAACCTCGGATATGGGACCAGTGAGAATGTGTTCTTTGCCTAGAAAAGTAACCTGCCATATGGCATGTGTGTGTTTTAATGTTGCTGGCACAAGAATGGCGTGTATCCTCTCTGTGAAAGACCATGGAGTGCTATGAGCAAGAGCATAGTTCTGTCTTAATGAAAGAATAAATCAAGCATTTTATTCTGCATTGATAAGGTTTCTGGGACACTATTGACACACACCTGCAAATAGTGTTACAATGGTCACAGGTGGAGTCGGTAATGAGGTACATAAGGCAAGCATAGAGTGGATAGTGATGTAAGAGAGGAAAAAGTGCAGTAGACGGTGTGTGAAGATACGCATAGAGTGGACGGACATTGGTGTGTGAAGATAAGCATAGAGTGGACATTGGTGGGTGAAGATAAGCATAGAGTGGACATTGATGCACAAGAGCAAAGTGTGCAGTGAGCATTGAATTTCGTAAAGAAAGCACAACGTGGACATTGATGTAGAAGAGAAAAGTGTACAGTGGACTTCGAAGTACATAAGACCGGCATAGAGTAGACATTGATTTACAAGAGGGAAGTGTACATTGGAGTTTGAAGTACATAAGACAAGCAAACAGTGGACATTGATTTACAAAAGGAAAGTGTACAGTGGAGTTTGAAGTACATAAGACAAGCATAGAGCAGACATTGATTTCCAAAGGAAAGTGTACAGTGACGTATATTGCAGCACACAAGCCATTAAAATATCTCAGTGGACTGTGTCCATTTAACAGTTCCAATGCGTACCATAGTCGCTGCACATTCATATCTCCACAGGTTATCACAGCCTTTTATCCTTCTGAGATCGATAAAATGAGAAGCTCAAAGTTGGTTAATAGTTTCAAAGTCTGTTATGAAGTTCTCTAGTTATACTGAATAAGCAGCTAACTATGCCAAAATCCTAAGAAATCTCTTAATTGATGTCATAAGTACACTTTCAAAATTGCTTTATTAACTTTCTAGCTTTCTCAAATTTGCTTGAATATGCACCATTTGCCAACTCGTCTTTCAATTTTCCCTATGATGGTCAAGCTTGCTCGCTCGCCACAAGGCACTGAGTCCGAACTTTTACGCCTCACCACTTTCAAATGTCACCAGCCGCCACTGGTCCCGAGCCTCTTGCCACTGGTCCCGAGCCTCTTGCCACTGAATCTGCTGTTTCCAGGCCAGACTATCAACTGCGACAGCTTGACCATCTCCAAACAGTTCTGTGACGTGTGTTTGCAGGTTATCTAAAAGAAAGGGGATGCCTGCCAGTGTGGAATCTAACAGAGCATGCACATTTCTGCCAAGAAGGCAGGTGGCATTAATCTATATTCATTGCCGAAAACATTTTCTTGGCAAACTGTTCTAGCTTCTTTGATTCCTGGTCAGCTGGTGTAGAGAGAAAAGAGCCCAGTGCCAGTTTAGTGGAACAAAAAGCCTGCAATAGTAGGCTCTCAGGGGATGGGTGAGCTGATGAGAAGCTGGAATCTCCTGGAGCTGGATTATATCACCCGGCATTCAGCCTTGAGGCAGCATCAGAAGTTGTTGGTTTCTCCCACATGGCTAGCACAGACTTTGTCGGAGCCTCATTAAATGGAAGTAAGGGTTCTGCTGTGTGGGTTATGGAGTTCAGGACCTCAGAGAGAATGCTGGATTTGACCTCCGTGGATGGGAGCAGCAGGTATAACATGTCTACAGGCCGCCCAATTACTGTGTGACAGATGGCCACGTCCAGCGCTTTTGGGTGCATCATGACGCACAGGCGTTGTTGTCATGGTCGTAGGCACCACAAGCCGATGTTGAGGGGTCGAGAAAAGGCATATGTCCATCACAGTCCCAACAATGCTTGAATCCTGACCACTTAGGCAGAGACACTTTGAAAGAAATCTGCACCTAACTGAGGTTTGTGAAGAAATATGGTTACCAGCGTCAACACTCATGAGGAGCTATGGAGAGCTCCGGAAGGTGGGGATGGCAAAGGAAAAGGGAAATGAAGTCATAACGATGATGGGGGTGTTTATGGCTCTAGTGACGTCACAAGGCGTCAGAGGTGGAGCCAGCGTCCCTTACTGGCATGGGAGTGCTATTGAAGAGTTTCCCGACCTGGACGGAAACCTTCGATATTCAAAAGGTGAGGAATCTGCAGTTAGATGTATCCATCAGAAATCTTTATATAAGGCTGTGCTCTACCTCATGCAATTTGCTCAAATTCCAAATGTTAGTTGTTCTCACCCTCCAGTCTCCCCCAGACAACACAGCACTCTGCCTCCTGCTCTGTCATCGGTTTTGCATTGTTCTGTAGTCCTCTTGTGCTATTTCCAGCAAAGGCATCTAACAACGAACAAAAGAGTGGTAGTCCCATTACTGTTGTCTGAAGACGGACCAGGAAGTTAACAGGCATGGATTCTGAACTCTGCTTGGCCAACAGTGAACATCCTGTACTACTACTGTGAACTCCAGGTCCCTGAGCTCTCAATCCAATGCCTTTCTTGAGCACCAGATCCAATGACTAAATCATCAAAAGTGAATCAATTTATGTTATATGTGACACAAATGAAGTAACTTCCACAGAGACACACAAAAACTGGTAACATACTTCATACTCCACCATTCTCTTCTCTGCCAGATCAATTTTATTTCCAGCAAGAGCAATCACGATGTTTGGGCTGGCTTGTCTTTGGAGTTCTTTCACCCAAGCCTTAGCTCTGTCAAAGGTCTCCTGCAGAAATAAACAAAAAGCAGAAATTATCTCTAAGGTAGTCCATCCAATGAAGTTCAGCAGGCTGTGACACCCTAGCTGTTGAGTACAGAGAAAAGGCATTTAATATGTGCACATGCATCTACTGAAATACAGCACATGACAGAAATAAAGGGGTTGTGAATGCTCACGACCCCCGCTCATAACCTGCATCGGACATTGTTGCTTATCACAAATAATACCATCAATTTCAATGGCTAGCATTATGGCTTGCAGGAGAACAATGTTTAGTGTTAGAAAGAACTATCCCAAAAGAAAGAACTACGGTCAGAAAATAATGCAACATGCCTTACATTACATACCTCACCAAACCAGAACCCAACAATGTTTAAAATCTGTGAAAATAACAAATAAAAAGAAGAACAGTAATCGCAGTATGTTAGCAATTGGGTTTATGGTTGGAAGATGTATGCACCCTGTCCAAGCAGGAAACACAATCCTACTCAGGGTAAGTCAGATACGCACCATAAATTAAACTGTGCCCACCCTCTGGCAGCTTGGCACAGAGCAGCCAGGCTTAACTTAAGAGGCAATATGTAAAGTATTTGTGCAACTTCAGACTGCAACACAGTGAAAACACCACAAAAAGTCTCCACACCAGTTTAGAAAAATAGAGAATATTTTTTATGAGTAAAACAACAACAAAACAACACAAATCCAATAGGTAGAAGTCAAGATAGGAATTTTTAAAGAACAAATGGTTTTGTAGTGGATAGAAACAAATAGAGCCAAACGGGATTATCTGGTCACACTTGACCGGGGCAAATCCAAACGTTCAGGTCGCCCACGATGGAGTGCAGGTCGGGCATAGGAACCAGTCTTGGTCCTGAACAGTACCTTGGATGCGTCGACGTCGAGGCGATGAGTGAAGCAAAGGAGGCGGTGAGTCGCTGTCGATTCTGTAGATGTAGGGGAGGTGTTGATTCCGAGCTACGCAAAGTTGAAGATGCATTGAGAGTCAAGATTCAATGAACATAGGGCGATGCGTAGTCATTGGACGGCAGGGTTGTGGGCGATGCAAGCAGCACAAAGCGATGCGTTGGCGCAGATGTCATAGATGTGCAGGAAACGGGGGACGATGTGTTGCGCAATCGTCGATGCGGTGTCCGCGGTGCATGCAACAGTGGAGATGCGTCTGTGTCAAGGAAAATGCACCAGTTCTGAAAGGCGCAACGTCGTCGATGCATGAACTTTGATTGAAGCACATGGTACTCACTTCCAAGGGCCTAGGACTAGATCTGCACCACTTGGCAGAGCTGGACTCACAGCAGATAGTTGCAAGCTGAAGAAAGAAGTCTTTAATATCTCTGAGACTCCAGAAAACAGGAGGCAAGCCAACAAGCTCTTGGAGATACTTTGGTTCTGGGATGTAGAGATGCAGGTCCAGTTCTTCTCACTCCCAGGCAAGAGGCAGCAGGCCAACACAGCAAAGCAGTTCAGCAAAGTGGCAGTCCCCCAGCAGTCCACCAGTCCTTCTTCCTAGAAGAATGTCCTCGGGTCGAGAAGTGTTTTGATTTGGTGGTGCCAGAGTTACAGTACTTATACACAGTTGGGCCTTTGAAGTAGGGGAGACTTCAAAGAGATGATCTGAAGTGCAGAAATTCCCTTTCTTCCCTGCCCTGACTCCAGACTCACTACTGGGGCATGTGCAACCCTTTCTGTGGGGACAGGAGACAGCCCTTTCAGGTATAAGTGTCAGCTCCGGACTCCCATTTTCTGTGGGGACGGGACACAGGCCTTTCAGTTATAAGTGTCAGCTCCTCACTCACATCCTTCTCAGGAGTACCCAATAGCATATAGATGGCCACTCAGTCACACCTACACTTACTTTGTATGTGGCTATCTAGCGGGAATGCAGTAAGCCAGCTGTCAACCATCCCAGGCGTGTATTCAGTATACAATAAGAAAAAGGCATCTTCCTAAAAGTAGCATTTTCAGAAATGGAGGTCTCATCTTTTCTCATTTGAGAGTTACACTTATAAAAGACAATAAGGCAATCCCAATTTTATCCTAGGGGGGAGATGGCCTTGCAGTAGTGAAAAACGAATTTAAAGAGTATGTCATTACCAGGACATGTAAAACTTAAAAGTGCATGTTCTACTTTTTAAACACATTGCACTCTGCCCATGGGCTGTCCTGGACCCTCCTGAAGGGGTGACCTATATGTAATAAAAAGGAAGATTTGACGCTGGCAATTAGATTAACTTGCCAGGTTGAAAATGACAGTTTAAAACTGCACACACAGGCTCTGCAGTGGCAGGCATGAGCCATGTTTAAAGAGCTACTTTACAATCAGTGCTACAGGCCCACTAGTAGCATTTAATTTAAAGACCCTGGGCACACGTAGTACACTTTACTAGGTCTAACACAATACTAAAAGGTATTTTATTGCGTGATTAGTAGGTTAATTGTACTCATTAACAGAGTGAACCAGGTTTGGCATATTATTTTGTACTTGTCACATCATGATTATGTAGAGATGAAAAGAGCAGAGCTTTCCCATGCAAAGGATTATTTGCTCCCAAATAGAGCACATTATTTCTCCACAATGTGCCTCAATAAACCCACCACACAGATTGATAAACTCTAGAAATAGAAAAAAAATGTTTTAGATTGTTGTGAACAGCAAATCCTTTTAGTCTGCTCCCAAGAGTAAACACAACAGAATACTGTCAGTTCACTTACCCAAATAATGGAGTGAAAAGAAGACCACCTGCTGAAAGTGATCACCTACAAGTTGGGTATATAGCCAGAAATCTCAAATGATCCTAAAGGTATGTAAACTGACAAAGGTCTAGTTCAACACAGCACTATGCCCCAAGACACAATGAGTTTAATTAATGGAACTGTGAGACTAAAACCTACAATCCAGTGCTTCGATATCATGACCATAAAGCCAGAACAGCAGCTGGTACCTCTGCTGTCAACTAGCTGTACTAATAGACCACTTGCCTGAGATACCACATAAGCTATAAAGTAAATAACTAAAGTTTCCCATTACAAAAATATGTCTCTCGTTAAATTCCAGTACTAAAGCATGAATCAAATAAATTAACAATAAGGGTACTTGGTAAATATATTGACTATTTGGCAAACAGAAATGTTAAATAATATAACCCCCCATCTCACCGTACACCTTGGAAAAATCAAATTCAATTTTAATATTTGGATATTCAAGGATGTGGCTGCTGCCATTTCTTATGAAACCAAATATGTTGTGGTCCCGCACTCCTTAGGTGTATGAATGTTCAAAATAGTACTCAAATTGTAACAAGTTCAGTGGTGCTGAATGTGTATACTCTCTCTGAGCATAGAGGTGCTTGACAATTATAGATGCGTGTTTCTTGACCACAAGATTCACAACACAATCGCACTCCGTTAGCACTGTTTCCTCAATGTAGTCAGTAAAGTTCATTCAAATATTGTTCATGAATAAAGTTGCATTTATTTCTTTTTCTTGCTTGTTATTTCAATCATAACATTCCTTTATAGGTTTAAATCTCACATTTTTTTATGCCCGATGCATTTCGAGCTGCGCTCTTCCTCAGGGGACTTCTCTTAGTCCTCCTCCAGAGTAAGCGTACTTCCTATATGCATGTCCGATTGTCACACGTGTATCCGCTCTGTGCGGACCTCTCTCTTCCTCGAACTCCTTTTCGTATTCTGGCGTGTGGCGTTCTTTCTCAACTGAGATTTAAACCTATAAAGGAATGTTATGATTGAAATAACAAGCAAGAAAAAGAAATAAATGCAACTTTATTCATGAACAATATTTGAATGAACTTTATTGACTACATTGAGGAAACAGTGCTAACGGAGTGCGATTGTGTTGTGAATCTTGTGGTCAAGAAACACGCATCTATAATGGCTGCCATTTCTTCTCATTTAGCTTTATAACTGTGGGCCACAGAAACTAAGAGGCTACCACTCAGTCTGTTGCACTCTTTTACACCCAAGTACCTATGACAAAATGGTGATAGTAGCTTTCCAATTGCCATGGACTATCAAACCCTGAGACTTGTACAGGTCAGATAATAGTGTTCTTACCAAGAGGCTCATGTAGTTCTTGGTCCTCTGACAGACGCTTCAATCCTGAAATATGCCTTGGCAGAAGCATTACGAGTGATCCCCTAACAATCACAAAAGGTGATGTGACACTGAAGCAAAGAAGCCATTAAACAAGACCAGTTTTCATCACTTAATGTTTGAAGCCCATGTACATTAAGTGAACATAGCACACTGTATGGAATCCCGTACCTAACTGCACTTTAGGATTATCCGAGAGCATGGTTGCACTACCCTCTGGCCCACAGAGGATCTTTGGTACTGAGAAGCAAATTAACGTCAGGTGGGCATCAGTGGCAGTTAACTTTACAATAGAGAACAATTTGTTTATTAGCAAGCTAGACATCCTTTATCAGTACATGCACTTGTAAAATAACTGGCAAATAATCGATCTACTTCAATTAATAAGTAGGACACTTGCAGGCTAGATCTTTGTAGTTCCTGAGAGAAAGAAACAAGCAGATGCTATACATTTTTCAGTGTTGCTATCTTTTGACATGTTATAAGACAAATTATCCTGTTAACGCAGACATTACAATATGTTGCAGCGATTTAAAATGACAGGAAACTTTCTGGTGTTAGAAATGTGATGATATCCCTAGTCATTCACCAATTATGGTGCATCTTGCTTAGAGTCTTTGTGAACTAAAGGGAAGAGGTGTGGCGCAGCAGCCAGGGCGACTGACAACGTAACACGGGCCTCACGGTTCGATCCCAGGCACCGGCGGCAGGTCAGCCCAGCACCATGTGACTGGACAATAACTCGCTTAATCTTCCCGACGGCCCCCTAGCGCCTTGACGCATTCGGATAATTGTTCACGCTTTACAAATACTGGTTTACATTTTTTACAACTAGATTTGTGCGGTCAAATAAAACCAAGTTCACTCTTGGGCCAAATAGGTGACATCAAACAGACTGTAGATGGATCGACTCTAATGCTGACTAGCAGACCAACATTGGGAGCACAATTTCTCTGTACTAGAAGATTATCCACACGATATTCCCAGCTGGCACTTGTTTAAAATGCTGTAGCTTTCAGATCAAGAATCAGGTGGGAGTGTTCAAGTAATTATTTCTATCAGAATGATGATAGAAGTATCCTATTCGATTGCTAAATACCACATGCACCGAGGTGTCTGGATACTTGCATTTATTCTTGAAAAATTGTGGCCTAGGTTAAATCATGGATACCGGGAGGCAAATCACACACCTTAGAGAAGAAAGGAGGAGTAGCTTTAGTAGCCTGGTTTGTGCTATTCCTCAACTGAACACAGGTGATAGGAAGAGCGACAGGTGATAGGAAGAGCGACAGCTGCCTATTACCCCTTGCTCAATAGGAAAACACAGCCAAGGGTGTTAAGTCAGAAGAAAGGTCAGTTACATAGATTCGGATGAAGACAACTTCCAAGGGAATTGTTGCACCCTTAGTAAAAATGAACAGGTGTCAGAACTTTCTGCACATTTATTTCTTTCAACTTTTTTTTTGAAGTTCGCTACCTGTACTACTTAAGTTCCTCCTTACACACAGATATAAAAATGCATCTAATGTTTGAACATTGCCTCGATTCAACTGAGATGAGCTGTAGAATAGCAAACAAGAGGCAATGCCTCCCTGTCACTGGATAGCTGTGCCACGTAAATACTAATAATTGATTTAGACTCTGTTGTAATTTTCTCCATATTGCAAGCACTGATTGCATAATACCTGGCAGAGATATGAACTTATTATCAGAGTACACCAACATTGAAAAGATATGTATTTTATGTATTTGGAGGGGGTGGGGGAGAGGGTGGAGGGGCACTGTCAGATTTAATACCACTGAGATGTTCTATTAGATGGTTAAATCTAGCATCTATTGCTGCTATTGACCCGGCAAGTGCTTGTAAGCTAATCACCTGGGCCTCAAAGGTATTCGATTTCTAGTTAAGAATCTTAGAAGTTGCATCCGAAGTGTGGCAAATACTTATCAATTAAATTAGGCTGGTGGTGTATTCGCAGAGTGATCATGAGTGAGAGAAAAAGGGGGCCGTCGTATAGAACAAGATGTTGCCCGTACACAAGCAACATTAAAAAAATGGTGAAATAAGATCTGACATCTCTTCCAAGTTCACAAAGTAAAAACGCCCGCCACCACTGTCGTGTCAGCCTCCTGAAAGGGATGGTTGAATCAGAGCAGAGGAGTCACCTTTTGTTCAAAATTTCAAGCGCTTCCAGCGAAAACGCTAAATCTTAAAATGTAATTCAGATTTTTATCCACACTTGAATCAACATGAATGATTGGAGATTTGCATACAAGATCTAATTCTGGCACGGGAAGTAAGCCCGTGTTATCTAAAAACTACTGTGAGCAACAACACCAAGATTTTAACCTGGGAGACAAGAGGAAGCACATGCTCATCAGTTAACGAATATACTGACTCATCTTAGATCTTGAAATAATTGGGAATTACAACTTGCTCTTACTTTTTAGCTTAAGAAGTAAAAATGTAATTGTTAGACAAACAACTTAGTTCCTTCTCTTTTTATGTTGACACGCTTGCTTACAGATCTTGTTGAACGGATTTTATAAATGGAATGAGAGTAGCAGTTGTTGTTGAGATGAATTCATTGATTATCCCATCTTCTATACCCTGACCCTTTGACCAAGACTCTGCACTTATTTGTACATCTTTGCGCAACTTCTTATGTCCTGTTTCAGCCGCCAACAGTGTATCTAAGGGTTGAGGCAACTGGTGAGGCAATTTAGTGTCTAGTTACAAAGGTCGGACCCAGGTCACTAGATTTGGAACTTGCAGTCTCCAGCTATCACTCCTTAGCAGCACATTAAGTTCAGGTGGAATAAAGTAAAGTGCTTGTGCAGTGCAGCAGTCTGTGCAAAATACATGGTCGTCTACTAACTGCTTGAAAATAAGCCATTAAGTTGTGTCCCAGAGTATATTTTAAGTTTTCTTGGACTTGGTGCTGCAAAAGAAAAACAAGTTGTAAGGAGGAACAGATTTCTTGCCACATTGGTTGCAACTATTAAAACTACTTATGCTACAAACAATATACTCTTTTAAAATTGATGGTATACCACTACAAATGTCAACCCCAGGTCTTCTTTGCTACAACTTAATGGGATTTCTTAGTTAGAAGATATGGTCTATTATTTCCAATGGCAACACCAGGCTCCACATTTGAATGCACGTTGTGTATTAACTTTGAAGAAAATTGCTCCTTTGAAGGAAAAAAATTGGTCTGGGGAAAAAACGCTTACTAAAAGATCAGGCCAAAGGACATAGAAAAGATAAAGGAGCACACAGTAAAGTGGGAGAACAGTGTGGAACAGGAAGAGAGAATTTCAAACTGGAATTGCGAGCGAGCAGTCTGCACAGAACGTTGTAGCACATTAAGGACTTGTCCAGATCTCCTTGAATACCTAAAAAGTAGGACATGTTCCCTGAAGTCAAAGGAAGTGAATTTCAACCACCTTTCCCTGGGAAGGAAGATAGAGGAAACTAGTTTAGGAAAAAATATTTTCAACAGAGAAAATCAGGACTGATTATAGATACAATTATGAGCCAAAAATAAAGAAAAAGAAGACAAAGAAAGGGAAGGTCATCTCTGGTGCATGCCATGTTACAGAGGCCCTGCATGTATCAAAGATCAGGAAGAGCATCAGACATTACAGAGAAACCACACTCAAATAATAGTGCCCCAATTTGCTTAGTATGAGGCAGTCAAATCATGGTACCCTCGTCCAGCAACACAGCAAGTGCAAGGCCGGCCAAGGTGAGACCTAATCACAAAGCCCTCCAATAGCAGCTACATTCAAAACCCTTACTTTCAAAGTATGAGCATGGGAATGGGTAGTCTTCTAGACAGCAAACTAAGCACTAAGATGTAAATCAAATAGTAAAGGTATCTGCGATATGTTTGTGATGTAGAGTTTAGAAATAAGCTGGGATTGTATATTAAAGCCAAATCTGGACGAACAGGGCAAGTCGGGTTATCAAATTATGGATTCCTTTAATGCTCCAACATATAAATATTTCCCATTACCTTCTTTTAAAGAGCCCTTGAGGTACTAATCCTTAAGGTTTTGGTTCTAATACTTAGGGGGCAATATACAATTTAGAAGCAATATGGGCATCAGGTATAGATCCCTATCCATATAGTATGCTCTGTGGCATCAGTCACTCCTAGCGCATGGGCGAGGTTGGATCTGTAGTGGCAATCTGGGTAGTATATAGCATTTTTTTTATAAATGCTAGATTAGCCCAGTATTTTGGTAAACGGAATACTAGCATACAAATGTGACCTTAGAACTGAACATTAAGACTTAGGAAAAGTATGTGTTTAACGTCTGTAGTTACGTAATCAAATCTTTCTTTGACAGTTATCAGACTTTTTACTATCACTTCCAAGAGTACAGTATTCAGAAGTCTGTTTTACTTTTATTTCTATACCACTGGTGTAGTTAAACAGTATTAATACAAAGATGGCACTGTTTCAGAGACATGAGAGCCAGTAACAAAACAATTACATAGAATTTGATGAAAATATGTCCATTTAAAAAAATTTGGCTTAAAAGATTGAGCGATCACCAGTATAGATTTTTCATTAGAAATGAATCATCGTGGCAGTCTCTAGGCAAGACCTAAAACTGTGAGAATTGAATTTAGGAAGTTTTAAAATCAGAAAATTGCTTCATTATTTGAAATAAATTATAAGTAATACTCTGGGTTTGCAGACCCATCTGTGCATAATTTTTCTCTGTTGAAAACCCTGAAATGCGTACACGTTAGATCTACTATATATTTATTTCCGTGAAAGCTCAAATTTCTTTAACATGGATGTTATATCAATGTTTATAAAGAAAAATGTCTTCCACTTACAATACATACAATTAACTTTCATTTCCTCCTTTATACCAACATTCACTATAAATATCCTAAAAGCTTACAGATGGGACTAGTTAGGGAATAAAGAGCTCAGTTCATAGCTGGCTTGCCATGGCCACAAAGCCATGTTCCCTACGCATTGTCCCAACTACTTCTCCACAATGTTCACATGATACAAGCCAGCCAGACAACTGCGCTCATCCTCTTCCAAACGGGTGGGTGAGCCCAAATTCTACCAGGCCAGAGTTGGCAGACGCGTATTTTCATTTATTACCCCGCAAGGCTGGAACAAACGCCTGTCTGTGTTTCGTGCTGAGCCCGATATTTTTAGATTCTGGAAGTCTTTAAAAACTCTTTTTGTTTCAATCATTTTACAACTTATCCAGTTTCAATTTAGATGATTTGCCATGCAGGGCCAGGACACAAACGGGTAACAGTGCGTAGAACAGAATAGAATAGAATTCGAATAGAATAGACAAAACCCTGAAAAAAAGCTACTTTGGTCGTTTCAACAGACATGCCTGGACATATTTTCGGCCCATTATTTTCATTAGTGGTTCATAGCAGGCCTGTCTTAAGCTCTAGCGTTAGCCTTTTAAATCTTACAGCTTTGACATTTTTTTTGTCCTATTTCCTTTTGAATGCATTTACCGTTGCTGCTGTTACCTCCAACCACATCCGTGGCTCAATAGGTGACTGCACAAAAATAAATCAGTTTGTGCAACAGTTAACCAAGCAACATACAGTCTAACAGAGAAATTTGTTAAATTATGGTAACTCAAAACTTGACTTTCAAAATGGAATCTTTGCAAGTATGCCTAAGTGAAGGCACACTAGTACGGATGGTCCCGACTGAGTTGCCAACGTTTTTTCGACATTTTTTAAGGGAAGTGTACCGATTGTTTGTTAGCAATCCATACGTTTCAGCAGTGAGTATGCCATTTATAAGGCCAATTGAAGCACCATGATACAACTGGACTTAAAATGGGCAGGGCTCGAAGCCACAAATCTCAGAAGAGTAGGCCAAAGCTATGCATACATATTTAACAGATGATTATACAAGGCAACTAAACAATCTTGCGGGTATTTAATGTTATGGGGAACAGTAGCACATCTTTCCCAATTCTTTTCCATAGAAATCTAGAATTAGGGCCCACTAAACGCACAAAACCATTCACTGCTCCACTCACCATTCCTACACACTCCTTTTTACCCTCCTACACCACCCCTATGGTAGAGCTATTCATAAGATTATAAACTGTGCAAACATCTGACAAATACACAAGGCACAATGTCTTAGCAAGAGCAAATTTTAGTCACACGGACTACATACACAAATTCTCACATAAAAGCACACCAGGCATGTCAGAAGCTTTAAGCAGTTACCACTATTTAGCTGTAAAGGAAAATAATGCAACAAATGCCTGACATCCTAAGCACAGATTGTGATTTTGTGTATCACGCTATTTCATTGTTCATTAGCATAATGTTCATTCACATCCACTTAAACTAAAAGAAGGCATTTTCAGCCAAGAGTTCTTTACAACCAGTCCAGAAGTGGAAAGGAGCCCCAATACCAGTCCTCGGACTTCTTTTCGGGTTAGGGGAGAGAGGGCAATGCAGACAAGTTTGCAATAAGCCCATTAGACGGCTTGGACTACTTCCACCTGCCCACGTTTCCACTAGTGGTATTGACGTGGGCCGGTGAGGAATTAGAGGAGCAATGGGTACCTGATGCTGGGTATTTGCTATTTGCTGCGCCCAGCAGCCAAGCACATATAGTAACTTACTGCGAGCAGGTCAGCTGTGTGTTCTTGCTGGCGCCTGCAGTGCTACTTTGAGCCAGATCATATTAGAAGCATGACCGAAACAAAGTGGTTATTCTGGCTGTTATTTCTAGACCTTCTAAGGTAACTGGCTCACAAAGAGCAGCTAACTTCCAAAATTTCCCGTCTCACTAACGTTTCACCCCATTAAGTTCTAACCCATTTTACAATACAAGTATTCTACCAACACGCGGGACACGAGACTAAGACAGAAGACATCTTCCGCTTTCATACACACTCCCCCCGCACACACAAAACTCTTTGAAGACACTTTTTCACTGACCTCAATAGGCAAAGCCCACAAAGGGCTACAGGTTTGATAACTTTCTCTTTGCACGTTTCCAAATATTTAGTCAACTCTTCTGTCACCCCTAAGGTACACTGCTCATCTTTAGCAAAGAATCATAAGGTACTCTATACTCCACTAGGAAGACTTCAGAAAAGGCAGAGCCAAAATACTCTTTGTGAATAGCCCTGCAGATGAGGACAGCTATTGTAATGCACAACCTCCGGCATCAATTCCCCACAGCCTTGATGACAAAACCTCATCGGAAAGAGTGCAAAACCTGACTGACAGATCTGAAAACAAGCATTTGCAATGCAATGGTCTCGGCATCATTAAAGGTAGAGCTATTGTCATTGCTCATGACATTTTTTTTCTTTAAATCAAAAATAAATGGGCATTGTCATTAACATTGCCAATACACAGCACTCTGCACTCAACAGCACACAATGCTCTGCACACTTGCTCTGCACTCACTGCTCTGCACACTCACTACTCTGCACACTCACCACTCTGCACACTCACCACTCTGCACACTCACCACTCTGCACACTCACCACTCTGCACACTCACCACTCTGCACACTCACCACTCTGCACACTCACCACTCTGCACACTCACCACTCTGCACACTCACCACTCTGCACACTCACCACTCTGCACACTCACCACTCTGCACACTCACCACTCTGCACACTCACCACTCTGCACACTCACCACTCTGCACACTCACCACTCTGCACACTCACCACTCTGCACACTCACCACTCTGCACACTCACCACTCTGCACACTCACCACTCTGCACTCACCACTCTGCCCTCACCACTCTGCACTCACCACTCTGCACTCACCACTCTGCACTCACCACTCTGCACTCACCACTCTGCACTCACCACTCTGCACTCACCACTCTGCACTCACCACTCTGCACTCACCACTCTGCACTCACCACTCTGCACTCACCACTCTGCACTCACCACTCTCCGGGGAAGACGGGCGTGTATTCGTAATTTGATGTCTCTGGAAGGTTGGCAACCTGACAGTAGTGTTTCATGTTCTCTCTCTCAGAAGGATTAAGCTGTGGTTTTCCCTGGTGGTGAATAGAAGTGTGACTAGTAAGTAGTTGTGCACGTTCACGACCTCACACCCACGTCACTCTCAGCCTTTAGCCAGGATAGTCCGTGTTGTGAATTACACATTCCTTTTAATTATTACGTAATTGTAACATTTATTGTCGGAATGAAAGATAATTTGCTGTCATGTGACAGATCAATATAATTGTCCACGCAAATCAGCGGTTATTGGCGTGTGTTTTGTGCGGCTGAAATGTCTTTATCTTTCTAATTTTGGGGCAGACGGGGCCCGCAGTTGTGAGAACAGTCGCAGATGACACGTGGCATTCACTGCGACACCATTCTTGTAGCTCGAAATACCAATAAGCTGAAATTAGCTGTGGATGCGATCGATACATCTGTGCTGATCAGCAGACAGACCCGGGCACCCATGACCTTGAAGTGCGCGTGACCCGTGCTGGGTGCAGTAGAACCCAAAAAGGTGTATACATATATCGGGGGCGGGGCTTCCCTTGGTGCAGCAGGTGTAGTGGCACCGGGACCCAGAAGCCTATGGGAGTGGGTGGCACGTCGTTCCTTGCACTAAGGCTTATGCCACATTGTCAACGCTACTGCCTTGTATTCTGAATGTTGCCCTTTATCAGACTGGCGGTGGTATGATTGGGGGAGGGGCTGGGGGGCGGGGGGAGGGTGTTATTAAAGATGAATTCTGGAACTAATCCGTATAATATCGACCACCCATCCCCGAACTGGTAAACCATTCACTGCAGCCAAGTCAACCCTGCGTCCCGAGCACACCCGCTTCGACTGGCCTTTTTCTTTAGTCGCTGTGTGTGATCTTGGGCAGGTGTTGTCAGCACTGATCTGCTGAATGAGCTTCCGCT
The DNA here is from genome assembly GCF_964261635.1 of Lissotriton helveticus. Classification (NCBI taxonomy): domain Eukaryota; kingdom Metazoa; phylum Chordata; class Amphibia; order Caudata; family Salamandridae; genus Lissotriton; species Lissotriton helveticus. Next base: position 572,946,439 of record NC_136061.1, on the reverse strand, counting down.
GCTCGATGCGCGTTGTCACAGCCCGGCCGGATTTACAGCCCAGCTCTGTCTTCCCCTTAAAGTAGGCCAACAGCGGACACAGCCGGGCCTCGCCCCGTGTCCTGCGCTCAGCATGAGGCGGAATATGGATTTTCTTTCTTGTTTAAACCGGAAGCGGCGCCGTTCCGCAGGCGAGCGTGAGATTGACCTTTGAGAGAGTCTGGCACGTCTCCTCCGATGCCAAACACGGCGTGTGCTGTGCCCAGGAACAGCAGTGAAGGGTTCAAAGCGAGCTCGAGCCTGCCACCCTCCCCCCCCTCATCCCCGTACCCCACCTCCGTTGTAATGCATCCCTTTATTAAATGTATAGTTAAATGCGTTTATACTGTCTACGCAAAGAAAGCACGTTTGCGTTCCAAGCGGATTTTGACTGTTCCTTTCTGCTCTGCTCATCCTAGGCCGTGAACACACAAACACTTCAGTGTAAACACCGGCCTCATTGTTGACACCTCCTCCTGCTGGGTCAGAAGGTAAATAAGGTCGGCACTTTCACACTCACCCCTTGCATGCAACCATTGTAACTCCACAGACCACACTTTGTCCCCAGCAGTCTCTTAGTATCGCGGCCGCCCCGGAAGTCAGGCACGGTCGCCTGTGACGGGGGCGAGGCCACGTTCAGACCGGAAGAGGAGGCAGGCGGAGTCGTTGCGTCTCGCGGCCCGGGGCTCCTGTGAGCGGTGTAGAGCCCCTGGGCCGCGCCAGCAGGAGTTTGGGCGCCGCGTGCTGAGGTAAGGTAAGTTCCAAAAGGCTGGAGCGGGATTGGTGCACTTGTGTGTGTGTGTGTATGCTCGTGTGTGTGTGTGTATGTATGTGTGCGACGGTGACGGCGGGGGGCGGGGGGGGGCCTGGGTGCACTTGTGTATGTGCGCGCGTGTGTGTATGTGTCAGGGGTGGTGTCTGTATGTATGTATGTGCGTGCGTGCATGGGCGCTTGTGTGTGTGTGTATGCGCATGCGTGTGTGGTGCTTGCGCTTCCCAGGAGACAGCGCCTGGCCACAGCGCGCGTTCCAGTTACAAATCGCCTCGAAGGATGCGCGCGGCCGGGACTGTCTCCTGGGAAGCACGCTCGGTGACATAAGATCTCGGCGGAGACGCGCTTCCGCGCGTCTTTAGCCGAGACCTAAAAATAAGCCGCTACAAGCCAACTTAATCCAAGACCAAGCGAAACTCACCTGCCAGCCTCACTTGAGCTTATTCAGTGCTGTGCATCTGTCTACAGCCAGAATGAGCCAGTTCTATAATAGGGTGCGAATGTTAAAGAAAGGAAGGTAAACCAGCAAATATTCTTCCTAAAACCAGTTAGGTAGTCTGACTATTTTTCTCCTTTCTGTTTGGATTGTTTTTGCAGCCGCCACACTATCCACATCATTGCGATTTATTTATTTGAACTCACACTGTGATTAATGAATGCTGTTAGCTATGTTCAAAGCAGTTTAATCCATCACCGTTCTTTAGCCCACTCTGCCACCCCAGTTCAGACATGGCCATATGCAAATCAGTCTGAACCTGTGCCTCATGGGAACAGTCCAGCCCGAACTGCAAAAGCCATGCCTTCCGCGGACTGGAAACAAGCTTCCTAGGACCGGGTTCTGGCATTTCAGCCGTCTTCAGCCAGGCTTGCTTGAATCCAGTGGCAAAGTGAGCAAGGGGCTCACGTCTGAGCATACCATGCCACTTATGGCGAACAAAGCGGTACAAAAGGGACTGGTGATGGACGGAGTATCTAAACCAATCAAACACTCACACCCAGTCAACAGATCTGGGTTTAATCCATCACCGTTCTTTAGCCCACTCTGCCACCCCAGTTCAGACATGGCCATATGCAAATCAGTCTGACCCTGTGCCTCATGGGAACAGTCCAGCCCGAACTGCCAAGCCATGCCTTCCCTGGACCGGAAACAAGCTTCCTAGGACCGGGTTCTGGCATTTCAGCCGTCTTCAGCCAGGCTTGCTTGAATCCAGTGGCAAAGTGAGCAAGGGACTCACGTCTGAGCATACCCTGCCAACTTATGGCGAACAAAGCTATGTTCAAAGCATAATCTAACAAGGATTCCTTGCTAGCGAGCAGAGCAATCTCTTGTGATTTTTATAATCTTAATACCTCACAAGTTGGTCCAAAGTTAGGGGTTCGGCAAATGGATCAAATTCGCACTTTGACACAAACCCTCTCAATGTAGGCATCCGCACAATCTAATGCCATATGAGAATTCCACAAACCCACAAGACTACAACACACGGGATATGTGACTAATACATATCACAAAGGTAATGGGGGATAAAAGAGTTTGAGTACAGCAAGGCTAGAGGCTGGAGTTGTGGATAGTTCAAGTTTAGAGATTACATTTATCAGGTGCAGAGGCACTCTAACCTGGGGTTTCCCAAGCTAGCACCACTCATGGCCGTACTCCACATCATTCTTTCTAGTCCATGCCTCCCATATCACCCATGTATCATCCCTAGGTCCATATTCCTAACCAAATCTACAAACGTGTAACTTCCAAACACAACAGAGAGACAGACAGCAGAAGTTTTTACCAGTCCATGCAGGGAAGAGACAGGATTCCACTTGGTTCACAGGAGAAAAACAAGCAGCAGTAACACAGGAGGAATAAGGTGCACAAAAGTTACATGGTGCTCAAGAAAGGGACACCATGACAGACTGTCCATGAACTGCACATATTTCCCCTTTACCCACCTCATGTGTTTGTGACAGTTTGAAGAGCTGTCCCTGCTCAACCCAAGTCCTCACAGCCCCGAAGGCCCACTCCCGATTTTCCGTTTTTACTGATTTTTACATAACATACAGACAGAAAACTATTTATTTTCTTCTCTGTATTTATTTTTAAATACAGAAAAATATGGAAAACGAGGGCTTCTTTGGATGATTTTTCCTACTGTCAATCAGGTGTGCCAGGTCAGTAGGTGTACAGATTGAGAGGTAGTGGAGATGAAAAATGACAATAGATTTCCTGATTATGCTTAATTAAGTGCAGATCTACAGTTATTTATGCTGTTCTGCAATGCAAGTGTTGTCAGATAATGCTTTTGCACTGTATACTGCTGAAACCTTTTGGACATTCAAATGTGAGTATACACTTATCAATCAAATATATGTGGAAAAATACACATTGCCGCTTCATTTATACAGAAAAAACTAAATAAAAATGGATAAATACAGAAAAAATTAGCAAAAAATAAATATGGATAAATACAGACGGAAATGTCAAAAAAATAAATACCATAAAACCGGGAGCCCTAAATATGACACAACAACCATATGGTCTGGTACTCCCAGAGACCCCTATATGCCTCTTGTACCTGCAGCCCTTGTACGGATAGGGTCACCCTCCCTTCTTCAAGGCAATCAATGAGACCACACCAACTTTACTTTTTGGATTAGGGGGTGTAACCGCCCCGGCCGTATTTTATTACAAAATTAACAAACATTATTTATTCATATTATGTTCAATTATGCAGAAAGTCCGGACACATTGTTAGACAGATGATGTAACATGGCTAACCTTAAACTCTAATACACACGACACTCCTACCGTTAATCTAACAATGCATATATTCACTTTCTGCGTGTCCCCTCTAGAGCCTACTGCAAGGTCAATGACTGGCAGCCTCTAGACCCCAGCAAACTACAAATTACTCCGCCGGAGTAGGCTTGCGCAGGGGGTACAGCTTATCGGTCGGATATTCTCCCCCGGCCCCCCCTACGCCCTGTGCCTTACACTCCATAAACGGGGGCTGCAAAAATCTGCATACTTGCGCCTTGATGCGCATGCGTGTGCGAGGGTGGCCACAGGCCTAATGGGAAGAGTGTCTCTCTCTCGGCCCCCGCACCCTGACAGCTTACCTACCGCTGTCACTGCCCCTGAAGTTACATGGTTCTGACTGCTGAGGACCGAAGACTATGCTTACCAATCATGACTTTACCGTCTGACCAGAGACACACAAATGAATACGACATTATTGCCTGAAAACAAATTTCATGTACTGAGATTTTAATAAATGTTACACATTTCAATTACCTAATTCTGGATTAAACTTCCTGTACTGACGCAAATAGAAATAGTGACACTTTCATAACAAATTCACCAAATCATCATATTTCCATTCAATCTTCTCTCCCGAGATACCTGCAATGAATGTTTAAGAAAACAACCCAAATACATTATTGAGAACATATTTCAAACGCCTGCCTTAGGGGCTGGTGGGTGGGAAAAATTAAATTACGGGCCGCTGGTGGCCCGGGTGCTGTGCCTGCGGGGAGCAAAAGAACAAGAGACAGTTCTGCTCCCCGCACCCCCTTTTAAAAGGGTGGCACAGGCCAGGCAGGTCTAAACTGGTCCTGCCTCAAAATTGGGCGCCCTCGCCCCCCCCGTCCGCCCCCTATGGGACCGGGAGGTGGGAATGCGCCCACCACCACCACCTTGTCCCCGGGGACCGGTGCATCCGCCATAATGGCGGCGCGCGCTATTCTAGCACTCGGCCTCGCCCAGAATCTAAGCTGTTCTGAAAACGCTGTTGTAAAGCACATCGTTCCAGAGTTATTCCTCCATGTCTGCCTGAAATATTAATCCTGAATATGAATTCTAGGTACAAGCTTGTTAAAGTGCTAAAATAAATCCACTTTCACATTCAGGCCCGTTGGAAGCAAATCCAGAAACTTAGCTAACAGATTTTAGAGTGGGCCCACAAGGCAACCCTGGAAACTGTCTCTATCTGTGCAATTTGCTTCCATTACATCGGCCCACATAAGCCAACCAGTGAGAAGCCCAGCGTAGCAGCAACTGAGGCTGATTTATGTCTCAACAAGTCAGCTAGTGACACAGCGTCTTTCAGAATGATTGAGAATCTGTAAAAATATGGTAAATGACTACTGTAAAAGGGGGGAGCGTGAGAAAATGTCAGATTTATCTGATCAAATGTAATCCTATTACTGTTTCTGTAATGTTTTTGACTCATTTGAAGGAAAACCAAACAGATGAGTGCAATAAACAAGCATTTGCAATGCAATAGGTCTCGCATTAATGATAGTTTGAGGTATTGCCGTTGTAAATAATCATGCAACGCCAACAGCTCATACTTTCAGTAATGCAAGACCTAGTGCATTGCAAATGCTTGGTTAGTGAGCCAGGAACCAGCATTGTATGTCTCAGTGCAGTATTGCAAGTTGCTCCTAGCGGTCCCTAGTGAGCAAGGCACAAGCATTGTATGTCTTGGTGTTATGTTAAAGGTGATTTATAGAGCGCACATTCACCAGACGGTTTCTTGGTGCCAAGAAAGGACCACAAACTGCTCCTAGGAGGTTCCTAGTGAGCATGGCACCAGCCCTGCATGGCTTGATGCAGTGCAGCAAGCTGCTCCTAGAGGTCCCTAATGAGAAAGGCACCAGCACTGCAATTCTCGGTGCAGTACCACAAGCTGTTCCTAGAGGTCCCTAGTGAGCAAGGCACCAGCATTGCATGTCTGGGTGCAGTACCACAAGCTGTTCCTAGAGGTCCCTAGTGAGCAAGGCACCAGCATTGCATGTCTGGGTGCAGTACCACAAGCTGCTCCTAGAGGTCCCTAGTGAGCAAGGCACCAGCATTGCATGTCTGGGTGCAGTACCACAAGCTGTTCCTAGAGGTCCCTAGTGAGCAAGGCACCAGCACTGCACGTCTCGGTAAAGTACAGCAAACTGTTCCTAGAGGTCCCTCGTGAGAAATTTATAGACTGTCTCATATAAATGTGAGATGTTCTAGTAAGCAAAGTAACCACTGCCAGCCTAGCTTAGGACCAAGTGTCTGTCCTGCCTGAAGCCTTTTAAGAAAATAGTGCCTTGAGGCTGTAATTTAAACCTAGGGAGTAACAACACATTTAACAGGAGGGGTCCTCATGGGAGGTTACAAGAAGAGACAAGGCAATACTAAGGAGGGACTACTAATCCTATTGACCAATGAAAAGCCACCATTTACAAAGGACAAGGGCCCATTAAAAAGATGGGCAGAAAGTAGGCGGAGCCTTATGCACATATCCTGAATACAGCAAGTCTCGAAGAGACAGCGCAAGCGCTGCCAAGGCAAGAGCTAACAAGATAGGCAAGACAAAAAAATCTAATTGCGATCCATTTAACAAAACAGATGGAGGTCATAAAGAGTACTGGGATTGCTTGAGAAAAAAAAGACAAGCCGGACCTGTGGTCAATGATAACATTGCAGCAGTTGCGGAGAGAGGTAGACCCACACCTTAGAACATCAATACATGTCTGCCAACCAGTGCAATAAACATATGGGTGAGGGAACTTTCAGGAATTACTCCTGAAGCTTTATATTCCATTCACCTACAGATTCTGAAACCACAAGATAAGAGTCCTGAGGCAGGCATTCATTAGCATTGAAAGCTGGAGCACCACGTAAGTTGTTAAGTCAAATATATTTCTTGCAGATGCACTCACATATATTCCTCCTGAACAAGCATTTGTGGAGACCCAGGTCCCCTCAATACTAATTGGACCACAAAGTCTTATTTCCTCACATTTAGCTGGACGATAATTATCTTTGCATTCCTGACTTGCAATCATGACTCTAGACAAGGCAGGTTATGTCTGCATTATTAGAAGTGCCATGGAATATAAAGCATTTATAATAAACAGGATAACTGTAAGTAGTGTGGCACACTAACCTGTCCACCAAACAACGTGCAAAGTTTCCAAAGCTTCTGGACCAAACAAGGTCACCACCTTATTCAGTGTGGTGCATCTAGGCCAGCCGATCAAGCATAAAGTTAAAGAGCATATCATTTGGAGAACTTATTACTTGTTCTTTGAAACATGGGACGCTTTTGCTTTGGTGAAAGTCTAGCCTCTGGGCAAACCTCTACATAGAAAACATCTCCAAGGTCAGAAGATCTGTTCATGTCTCAATGAAAAAAACAAGTTACTTACCTGTACACTGTGGTTCTCCAGTATTGATATCTTTTATAGATCCACATGCTTGAATCTTCCCCGTCGTCATGGTGGGTGTCCCACGGTAACAGTAAAATAGAAGTATCAAGGTTTAAAACGTAATTCCCCTTGAAGTTTAATAACATTTAGTAACCAGTTAACCTCATTGAAGAACATCCAAACTCCAGGCAATCACATGACAGACCCAGAGTATCCATCCCCTGGAGGACCACCATACCTCAGATTTCGAGCACAAGGGCAGTTAGTAAAATGATATAGGTATGGAAGTTGAACCTGGTAGGGGAGGACGGAGGGCCACATGTGAATCTATAAAAGATATCAATACTGGAGAACCACAGTGTACAAGTAAGTAACTTGTGTTTTCTCCAGTATTGTATCTTTTATAGATTCACATGCTTGAATCAGAATTACAAGCAGTTTATAGGAGCTAAAGGAGGTGGGAAGAACAGGTGAACCATCTCACCATGCGACCCTAAAACCATAACAGGAATCGCAAGCAGATAATGCAGTGCCTACATACATAAACATATAAATATATATCTAAATTCAAAGAGAAAAAACTAAAAACTGCACCAAAGGAAAACATTATAAACCTCAATGAGACAAGGCCTACCATATGCGAACAGACGTCGAAAGGCCACTTGGCCAACAGCAATATCCGTCTTCCGCCAAGCATCCAGGCAGTAGTGCCTTGTGAAGGTATGAACGTTTGTCCATGTCCCTGCCCTGCAGATGTCAGGTAAAAACACTCTGGCAAACAGGGCCGAGGATGCCGCCTTCTTCCTGGTGAAGTGGGCGGTAACTTTAGACGTTAGCGGGCGTCCCCCTCTCTCATGACAGGAAATTATAGTAGAGGAAACCTAGCATGCAATAGATACTATAGTCAAGGCATGACCCTTCCTAGGGCCAGAGAAGGCGATGAGCAGCTGGGTAGATTTATGGAAGGGTCTTGTCTTTTGTACATAAAATTTCAAGCAATGCTTTAAGTCCAAAGAATGAAGAGCTCTCTCTGCCAATGTAGACGGATATGAAAAAAAGAAGGTAGGACCACTGGTTTAGTTTAGTTTAGTTTAAAGGAGTTTGTAGAGCGCTTGGTAACACCTCCCGGTGTGTCCCCGCGCTATGGAGCGAGAGTGCAACAACAAAGAACAGAAACCAATCACACAGCAAAGAGGCAGGTTTTCAACTTCTTCCTAAACATCATTTCATTACTCTCCAACCTGGTATCTAGAGGCAGGAGGTTCCATTGCTTGGCAGCTAAGGTGCGGAAAGATCTGCCTCCCATTTTGGCTTTTTTGGGGCATGTAGTTTTAAGCAGACCCATTCCTTTGGATCTAAGAGATCTGTTAGGTTCATATACAGACGCCAAATCAGACATATATGCCGGTGCTCTGTGATGAATTATTTTATGGCACCAAAGCATAGCTTTAAAAACAATCCTCTTACTGATCGGTAGCCAGTGGAGGGCTGCTAGAGAGGGGCGTGAAGGAGCTCGGCGGGGAAGCCTTAGCACCAGGCGAGCTGCCGAGTTTTGTAAAACCTGTAGCTTTTTTATGTTTTTCACTGATGTCCCCATGTTCACTGATGGTTCATTTAGATGGAACGTGGTAGGCACTTTGGGGACGAAGGAAGGATTAGTGCAGAGTACCATCCTGTCGTGTTGAAACTGCAGGTAAGGCCCTGTTGCAGCAAAGGCCTGATTTTCGCTAATGCATCTAGCAGACTTGATGGCTAAGAGAAAAGCCACCTTCCATGAGAGATATTTCAAATCACACTTGTGAATTGGCTTGAACGGTAACTGCATGAGATGCGACAAGACAGTTCAGTTGCCAGAGAATCGTAGGAGGTCGAACTGGTGGGTAAGCTCTAAAAAAGGCCCTTCATTAACTACTTCACAGAGACAACTGGTTCAAATGCCTACTATATCTAGAAATCGCCGCTAAGTGTACTTTAATTGATGAGTTGGAAAGACCAGCCTTGGCCAGAGACAAGAGATACAGTAAAACGTCTTCTGGAGAGGACGAGAGAAGATGACAAAAGTGCTTGGCACACCAGGAACAGTATCTCTTACATGTAGCCGAGTGGCACTTGACTGGAAGGAGCTTGGGCTTTGCTAAGTATTGATCGGCACTCCTCGGAGAGAATTAAGTCCCCAAACTCCGTGTGGTGAGGAGCCAAGCCGAGAAATGAAGCGTGTGAATCTGCGGATGAACCACTTGGCCTTGGTCCATGGACAGCAGACGTTCCGTTGGTTGAAGACAGATTGGCGAAGACTCTGATAGGTGAAACATCTCTGTGTACCAGAACTGCTTTGCCCACACCGGGGCAATAAGAATAATGAGTCAGGGTTCCAGTTTGATTTTCTGTAGAACTTTCAGAATGAGCGGGAATGGAGGAAACGCGTAAGGAACAATTTAAATAGTTTCCCAGAGAGCATGGCTAAGGAAATCTGCTGGCGTAAAATTCACATTTTTCGTTGCATGACGTAGTGAATAGATCTAGGGTTGGCATTCCCCAGCACTGAAACACCCTTCTTAGCTGATCGGCATCCATCTCCCATTCGTGACAATGTTTGGTGTTCCGGCTGAGAGAATCAGCCTATTCGTTCTGCACTCCTGGAACATGCTGGACTTGCATAGATATGTTGTGGTTTATCAGCCATTTCCATCCTTCCATGGAATCGTCTGTTGTCATTACCATCACCGGTTTTGCTGGGAGGAAGGACAGGCCTTGAGAGACGTTGCTTCCGATTGCCCACCAGGACATCGCTTTGGTGATCCCCGGCGTGATTGAGACGATGTCGTCGAAGGAGCCTCGAGTTTGAATCCATTGAGAATTGAGCTGCTCCTGGAGAGGTCAATCGGCAGTGTGGTATTAACGGGATGCAGGATGATATCTTCCCCAACATAGACTTGTAAGACCTTACAGAAACCGACCTTCTTGAGGAGAAGAACTGAGCCATCCCTTGAAGACGTGAGATTCTTTCCTCTGTGGGAAAGGCTATTGAGCGGTTTTTATCCAATATCGCTCCCAGAAACACCAGGACCGGGAGGGAAAGACTCCAGCCAATCACATGATAGACCCAGGACTTTTCTCTGTTGAGATTGAGACCCAGAGAGTGAAAAAGTCGAAGACAAGCTCTCATAGAATCTTTGGCGCCTAAAAAGGATGGGGCTTTGACCAACCAGTCGTCCAGGTAGGGAAAAACCTGGTGTCCGGAACGCCGGAGAGAGGCTGCCACTGGTGCCAGACACTTGGTGAAAACCCTGGACGCGGATTTTAGCCCAAAAAGGCAGCACCCTGAAATGGTAATGGCACCCAGCCATCTCAAACCTGAGAAAACGATGATGCTTTAGATGTATGGGAATATGAAAGTACGCATCCAGAAGATCCAGGGAGGTCATGTAATTCCCTGTGTCCAAGAGAAGAAGAATCTCTTGAAGCGACAGCATCCTGAAAGGCTAACTTTTGATGAACTTTTTCAACAGGAGGTCCATAATTGGCCTCCATTTTCCTGTTTTTTTTCTGTATCAGAAAGAAGTGAGAGTAGAAGTCTAGGTTGTGCTGACTGCAAGGGACCTCTCAGATTGCTTGCTTGTCGCGAAGGATGCATTTCTCTTTTGAGAAGTGCCAAATGATGGTGAGCAGTCTTCCGGGGAGGGAAATTTGGGGTTCGTTGAAGAAATTCCAGGGTGTGACCATGGTTGAAGATGTCTAACACCCATTTGTCGGAAGAAATGGCATTCCATTGAGCAGAGAATTTGGAGCAAGTTTGAGCCAATTAGAGTGGGACTGGGGTGACAGGAGCCTGAAAATATTCATTATCTTCTGCCTGCATCGTGAGACTTTCTCTAGATGCGGGTCGTCTGTGAGATGGTGCTCTCGTAAAAAGCTGGTGTGGAAGTCTAGCGAAAGGACTGCGCTAACACTGTAGCTGGAAGCCCTGCTTATAGTAGGGTTGAAAGCGCTGCTGGAGTTGCGGCTGAGACAGAAATTGGCCTCTTCCTTTTCCTCGAAAAGAAGAAAACTTCTTGTGTTGTAGATTGGCCAAGGATGGATTTAGCTGTGTTAGTGTCTGATTTATTAGACCGGAGTGCCTCATCCACTTGCTTACCGATAAGGTATTAACCGTCGAACGGCATGTCTAGCACCTTAGCCTGGACTTCTGGGCAGAATGTCGTTGCCTTCAGTCGCCCTGTCTTTGGAACACAGCAGCACCCACCATTTGCCTAAAGGCGGTAGAAGACATGTCCAGCGCCATATCGATGATTTCTTATGAGGCTGTCTGTCCCTCAGAGTATATACCTTGTCTCTTTCTTCTTATCTTCGGGTAGATATTCCAGGATGGGAGCTCCATCCGCCTGTGTGGCCCGACCGCAGTGTGTGGATGGGGGCCAGTGGCCACAGCGGATGGGCGGGACAGGTTACACGACCAGGAGAGGATTTTAATTACAGCGCTCACCCCCTACATATGACGAAGCCGCTAACGCCCTCCTGGGAGAGCCAAGATAGGCATCAGCTTTTTGTCGAGCATGAAAGCTGGGTGGAGACCTGGGGATTTGTTTTAACAACCCTCCAGCTAATGACACATGTGGACTGTGGTGCCCAGTACAGGAGCGTGGGAGCATTAGACCAGGGATCATGTGTGTGCAGCAGTGGTGAAATGAGGTGCAAATACTGAAGATGCTCCTCCTTTTGACTGTTTGGCTCCTTTTCCCCCTCTTGTTCTTCCTCCGTTGGGTCGGCTCCCTGGTTTTCTTTGGACTTGGCCCTCGTAACTTTTGGACTGGAACTCGAGTGCGCACCGCCATTTTGGGACCCCCTCCTATCGTCGCTCTTGCCCTGGGTGCATCTTGCCATGTTGAGATGGTTTCCATCGAAGCCTACGACCCGGGTCCGCCATTTTGTTGATTCTTGTCCTTTTGTTTGGTCCCTTGGATTCCATCCTGCTGACCTTCAGACATTTCTCTTCGCTGGACTGCCTTATCTCTTTCTCCCCCTCAGGTCCCCCTCTCTCCTCTCACCAATCTCAGCCTCCAACTCTTCTCCCCCACATACCGCTCTCTACCCCTTTTAATTTAATTTTTAATTGTTTTTATTTTTTATTTCTCTTTTCACTGTGTAAATATGTGATATATACTTGTCCAAGACGAATCACTGGTAAAATGGAATCCTGAGAAAATCTACTATTTGTATATATATGTATATAGAGATCATTCTAACCACTAGTATATGTAGTAGACATTTGTACTCACTACCATTCCTATGTGATTCTTAGAGTTTATCCATTTGTATCTCTTCCTTGAGTGACTTTACAACGTGTACATTTGCAATTGTTTCTATTTGTATCTCTTCCTTGAGTGACTTTACAACTTGTACATTTGCAAAAAAAAATCCTGTTTGTATCTTTTATGTAACTCATGTAATCCTAATTTCTTATGTATTGCAACTGGTTCTTTTGTAAAGCGCTCTGACACCTTTGGGTAATGTTCGCGCTATAGAAAATCGCATTAAATAAATAAATAAATAAATGTTTGACCACATCTGCCTGTCATGCCTCCCGAGGTTAGCCTGTTGGCCGTTGCTGCCAGCACGGAAAATCTCTTTCCTTTATTATCTAACCATCGCCCTTCCTTGTCCGGCGGGGCACTACATGGCGATGCCGGATTCTTAGATCTTCCTTGGGCGGCTTGCTTTATCACAGAATCAGGCTCAAGATGGCCAATGAGGCATGCAGGAGAGTCCTCAGGCGCCCTGTATTTTTTGTCCAATTTCAGGATAACTGCAGGCACAGAAGCTGGAGTCTTCATCAGCTGAAGGCCGTCCTGCCACAGGATGTCAACAATAGGAATTGCTCTAATGGAGCGTGCATGGTGGCCATGAAATCGTATAAGAAGCATTCCGTTTGCTTGACAGGCATGTGGAGGTCAAACGTTTTGACGCCCGGTTTAAAAGGTCATGAAAGCCACCGATATTCACCAGAGGTGAATCAGCCACTGGCAGGGTGGGGGAAGGCGGTGTGTGTGCGCCACATAATCAATCCATTTGTCGTGGACATCCAGATCCAATTGCAGCTCCCCCTCTCCCAGCTGCTGGTCACCACTGTCCACCGTTTGAACAGAAATCTGAAAGGGCAGTAAGGATTTCTGCTTCAGTGGTGCAGGCTGCCAGAGAAGAGAGCAGAATCATCCTGTACAGGAGCTGGCTTTTGAGCAACATTAGCCTCAGGGAAACGCTTGTGGTAATCACTGAGCATCAGACGCAAGTCCATGACTAGAGACATCGGGACATTACTGGAGGATTCCTGATGACGATCCTCCTCTTCCTGCTCATAAGGATAATGCTCCTGAAAAGTGTCCAAGCACTGCATGCGGGCGTCCTCTGTCCGAGAAGGAATAATCCCCTTCCAAGTATGCAGAAGGGTAATCCAGTGGCTCTTCATCCTCAGATACCTAGCATTTGACCCTAATCTGCAAAGGGCTATACGCGGGACTATAAGGACCCTAATCCTCTAATTCCTGGAAGCCCAGGAGGCAGTGGAGAGATTTTGGAGAAATCCTGCATTAAGGATAGAATGGTCTTTGGAACGGGCATGTCAATCTTCTTCGTCGACGGCACCGTAGGCAGTAACGTCGACGGTACGAGTGACTGTGTCGACGGTGTAGAGATGGTAGTCGACGGGGCGGAGGCGCTCCTCGGCGACGCAGCGCCCTGCTGAACCGTCGACGGCCAAGCTCTCGTCGACGTAGAACTCCTCACAGTTGTCGCCGACATCACCACCTTAATCTTCGTTGAAGCTACAGTTGTCGTCGTAGAGTTGCCGAAGAAACAGTCGACGGCGTACCAGATCTAGCAATCGTAGACAGAGAATGCTTTGTCAACGAGGCATGAGGTGCAGATGGAGGTGCAGAGCCAGATCTTTCCTTGGCATGAGATGAGCCAGACTGCTCTTTTTTATCCATTTTTTCACATATGACTCCTTACTCAGAGACTTTGATTTCTTTTGATCTCTCTGGAAAGAAGGAGAGTCTTCTTCCTTCCTTTTCTTAGTGGAGGTAGGAGGCCTCTCCTCACTCTCGGAGTTAGAATCTTTAACAGATTTTCTCCTTTGAAGCCAGAGGAGCAGTCTTCCCTCACGATCCTCGAGGGTTTTTTAAGAGAAAGTCCGGGGGTGCTTATAGGCTCTGAGCTTATGATCCGGATATAAGCAGTATAAGCACTACTTATGTGGATCTTCAGAGAAAAGCCTGGACTTTCCACAAGTCTTGCAGGGCCGACAGAGCCCTTTTTTAGACTCACACGTCCTGCAGCAAAGACAGAAAAAATTACACTCACTTTCCAACAGTACCTCTGCTGAAGAGATGGTTGAAGAAAAAGGAACTGCTAGCTGAAAGTTGAAAAGGTCAAAGTAGAAACACTGACTGAGCAGAGCTCAGGGAGACTTCCTAATACACAGTGCTGTAGGAAATCGGAGGTATGGTTGCCCTGCAGGGGATGGATACTCTGGGTCTGTCATGTGATTGACTGGAGTTTGGATGTTCTTCATTAGGTTAATTGGTTACTAAATGCTTTTGAATTTCAAGGGCAATTAAGTTTTAAACATTGATATTGTTACCTTGGGACTCCCACTATGACGGCGGGGAAGATTCAAGCATGTGAATCTATGAAAGATACAATACTGGAGAAGCTGTGAACAGAAATGTTCAGTTTAGTACGCTCTGTGGAAAGCAAAATAAGACTGTATATTTAGTTATAACTTCTGACCAATTAATTAGGAAGGATGATATTGTCTACACAACTAGAGAGTCAACAGAAGGCACACAACCTAAATATATATCGCTGAATAATGATCTCTTACAGTTCATGGGTTGTTCAAATAAAAATAGGAGAGGTGATTCATAAGAGGTTACTACATCAGAAATTTCCGATATTTAAACACATTTCATTTGCAAGGTAAGAAAAAAATGCATTTTTGGTATTGCTCCAACCTTAGAGACTCCGGATCATATTTAAGTGGATGTCTTTCCAGGTGCATGCAGTCTGTGTGTGAAATATAAAATAATATGCAACCTTCTTCATAGAATACTGTGCAACTTTCTTCAAAATTGAAAAATAATCTCTTATTTCTGACCGAATCGAGGTCATGCAAGCTTACTTACACAAACACAAGTAGCTTAGCATATAAATTTCTGTTATACAAATACATTTTATGTTATGTTGATTTGTATAGCATGCTAATCACTCAAGAGGGTATCCAAGGTGTGTATGTGTGAGGCCTCAAGGTCCTTACATGAAGAGCCAGTACTTCAGCTTCTTGCGGAACTCAATAAGTGAGGAGGAGGCTCTGATGCATTGAGGTAGGTTGTTACATGTCTTGGGTGTGATATAGGAGACTGAGCGACCTTCAGTTTTGCTTTTGCAGATGAGGGGTGGGTGTGCAAGTAAGA
Organism: Lissotriton helveticus; assembly: GCF_964261635.1. NCBI lineage: Eukaryota > Metazoa > Chordata > Amphibia > Caudata > Salamandridae > Lissotriton > Lissotriton helveticus. The sequence continues at coordinate 572,930,998 of NC_136061.1, read as the reverse complement.
GTGAGGCAGAACATAGGTAGGGAGTGTAGCAGCTGTTCAGGTATTCTGGTCCTGTGCTGTGTAGCACTTTTTGTATGTGTGTGTGAGAAGTTTGAGTTGGCTGTGCATGTGAATAAGGAGCCAGCGAAGCTTCCTGAGGAGCAGTGCAGCGTGAGAGGTCGAGTATGAGTCTTGCAGCTTCCTTCTGGTTGGTCTGGAGTTTGTGTAGGTGTTGTTTGGAGATTCGGGCATAGAGAGTGTTGCCATAGTCCAGCCTGCTGGTGATGAGTGCTTGTGTGACAGTTTATCTGGTGTTCTAAGGCAACCATTTGAAGATCTTTTGTGGCATGGATAGGACGGGAAAGCATGAGGTGTACACTGCGTTCACTTGAGCAGTCATGTTGAGCTTTCAATTTATATATATCAACTTTCACAAGTACCTGGGCATACCTCAGGTGAAAAGAGTGAAAAACACTGGAACAAGGTCATATTTCAGATATGAAGAGTTGTATAACAATGAATTATTACCGATACATTACTACCCCCTGAAACTAATCTGAAATATCCAGAAAGAGAATTCATTTGAGCACACACATGAAAGGCTGAATGCGATGGTAATCAGCACCATGGTCACTGGAATTTATCACAGTCGCTGGTATATAATTACCGGTTTTGTGATGTCAAACACGACTATTGCAGCCTGGGCACCCCGGTAGTACATTGGTGCTAGACTGTGGTACCGTTCTTGACCCGCAGTGTCCCAAATTTCAAACTTTACTGTTGTGTCATCCAAGCACACCGACTGGGCGAGGAATGCCGCTATGAGAGAGAAAGAAAAGGCAGGAGATCAGACATAGTGTCAGGATGCATTTATCAACTAGAAATGAGAGAATGAGACCCATTTAACTAATAATTTGAATCCCTTTCCATTTTCAGTCATTTCTCGCCTTGTAGATTCAGAAATATAGAGGAATCTGGATAGTTAGATGTGATTTCTTAATGCATAATCCTTCATTTCAAGGCACTTTGAGAAAAACTGTGCAAACCCCTCTTTCTGCACCAACCCTAAAGTCCCTGAACATCATGGTTCGAATTCCTGAACCAGCCTAATCCATACTCACAGTAACAGTAAAACAAATACATAAAAAGTTACTTTTCAGAAATAGATGGCACAGGAAGCTTACTCCATGGCCCCATGGTTTCCAGTATAACACTCATTTGGTTAATTTATCAGATTTCAAAAGAATGCATTACATAACTGATCATCTCCGACATAATATGGCATATACACAAGTCTGGTTATGGCAAGCACTGTGGCTTGAATTTGTTGCACACACTTCACTTGGTGTATTTACACCACAATATAAACATTCAATTTTTTCACTATATTACAATTTTATTCTTGTTTTTTTGACAATTTTAAACACAAACAACCCCTTCTATCAATGTACATGACATTGCCATTGTATCAGTGATTAAATCAAAATATCATTATTCTTTTCCATATACATGTCCTACAACGTAAACATTTCTTTCACAAAATCATAATCTGTTTGTTGTTGGCGTCCAATGCATTTCGGAACCATTAACAGTTCCTTCTTCAGGGGCTAGTCTGTAAACAAAACATATAATAAATACAATCAATGTCCATGCATGACTCAAAATCACAAATCATGTCCTGTTACTTCCACTTATAGAGCTGTGTGACCTACATAATGCTAACACCCAGTGTATGCAAATGATATATCCTCATTTTTAAAACTGTTTTTAATATTGTTACTTGTACTCTGACTTCCCTCCGCCTACTTACCGCGTTAGAACCCTGGGTCCCCTGCAGCCGATTAGGCGCTGCCGCGGGATGCACTGGGGGGAAGACGCCATCTTACTGGTACTTTTGGGGGCAGACAAGTTGTTTGGAAACTCCCGCCATCATCTTGCCTAAATAATGCTCGTCACCCGGCCGGGCAGCAGACGAGCGTAGCGGGCGCGCCGAAGGCAAGCCCGTCTGCGCCAGGCCGGGGCCCGGGGCCCATCACTATGCCCAGCGTCTATACTACTCCTCCACACAACTCCTGGTATTTAAAGGCTATTGGTCTCTTAGTGCCCCCACCCTTGGCCCACATTGAAAATCTTGGCATATCGCAGCCAAATTTCATCACATCACCCTTTCCTACGCCTGGACCACAGAGACCCTCGCTGCCGACCGCCAAGCCGGAGGTTCCCCCTTAGTCCCTCCCTAGTCCCCCCTCTGTTGCTTCAGCCTATCTCCTCAATACCCGCTCAGCGGTTAAACACCAACTGGAGCTATTTCACTTTCTGGACACAGTCAAGCCTGATATCTTGTTTCTTACCGAAACGTGGTTTTCATCTGACTCCCTTCCCGATGTCTTAGCGGCCCTTCCTGACCCCTATTACGGTCTTCGAGCTGATCGTCCGGAGGGGAAGGCTGGAGGTGGCGTGGATCTGATAGCCCGCTCTAATCTCCAGTTCCAACTTCTTTCCTATCCCTCTATTACTGCAGTTGACTTCTTAGTTGTCCGCTCTGTCTCTCTGTTGGTTCCACTCACTTGCGCGCTTTTTTATTATCCTCCTAAACCCATGCCCTACTTTATTCCGCCTATGCAGGAATTGCTGGCCACTCTGGTGGTCAACAATTCCTCTGTCCTGGTACTGGGTGATTTTAATTTCTGGCCTAGTGACCCTCGTGAGGATCACACGTCTAAAGACTTTACAGAATCACTTCATAGCTTGAACTTCACCTCACAGATCCACCTCCCTACCCATATACATGGCCACATCCTTGATCAGATTTGGTCAGCCAATTTGTCCAATTTCTCCCCCACAGTCTCCCCTTGCTCGTGGTCTGACCACTCTTTGATTTCCTTCTCCCTTGAACTTGGGACTGACAACAAGCCCTCCCCTCCCAAAAATGTTTGGGCTCGGAACTGGAATCGTGTGGATCTTGCCACACTCTGCTCTTCCCTAGCGGCCTCGTGCCCCAGTCTGGCCGATGTCTCCCCTAACGCTCAGATGGCTGCCATTAACAGCTGGCTTTCTGCCACCTGTGACTCAGTTGCTCCCCTTAAATTGGTTAGAACGTGTCGTTCTCACGAGGCTAACAGAGGGTTTACCATCGAACTTAAGGCTCAGGCAGGCTGAACGCCACTGGAGGCGCTGATACTGCCCCACATTAAAAACACAATATATGATCCTCCTCCGGAATTATAAAAAAGCCATTCTCTTAGCAAAATCAGAATACTTTTCCTCCAAGATTCTTCTTGCAGCAAATACACCCAAGGAAATCTTTACCATTGTTCAGGCAGCTTCTGATAGAGCCACCCCCAAGCCACCCCCTTTTCAACTTCTTTGCAATTCTTTCAATGATTACTTCATTGAGAAAATTGCAACCATCAAACGCAATATTCCCCCGCCTCCTCTCTCCTTTTCTTGTCCCCAGTGGCTTCCCACCCCTCCTTTTATTGACCTACTTCCCCTGATCTCCAAGGAAGCTTTCTTTACCCTGCTTAAGAAGGTTAAATCAGGGTCTCCCTCCGACTGCTGCCCCATACACATTCTGAGGGACGTCTTCTCTAGTTGTTCTGAACCCCCCTTGCCCTCCTCAATACTTCCATTACTCAGGGAATTGTCCCTGACTCGTTTAAATCAGCCTTTCCAATTTCCGACCTATTTCTTTACTCCCGTTCTTGGGAAAGATCTTGGAGAGCCATGTTACCACCTGCCTCACTGCCTTCATCGAGGAGAACCACCTCCTAGCCCCCCATCAGGCTGGATTTCGCCCAGCCCACTCTACGGATTCTGTTGTTCTGTCCGTCTTAGATGAGCTTAGGAGGAGTTCGGATATCAACTCTCCACAGGCCTTGGTCCTCCTTGACTTGTCCGCCGCCTTCGACACGGTCGATCATTCCATCCTTCTCGACCGTGTCAGAGGCGCTGGTATTCGGGGATCGGCTCTGGCCTGGCTAACCTCTTTTCTAGGAAACCGCACCCAAGCCGTGCGGCTGGAGGGCTTTTCTGCCCCCACCTGCCCTGTCTCTTGCGGGGTCCCCCAGGGTTCCTCTCTTTCTCCTCTTCTTTTCAATCTCTATATTTTTCCTCTCATAGCCGCTCTGCAAAAAAATGGAGGTCACGGTATTTAATTATGCCGATGACCTTCAGCTTATCTTTAATCTTTCATCCTCCCCTGACTCTACCCTCAAGTTTCAATCCACCCTGACGTTCATCTATGATTGGATGAACTTCAATCACTTAAAACTAAATCCCGATAAGACGGAGCTGGTACTCACCGGTGGCCCCTTTAGCCCCTGGACTTCTGCTTTCTGGCCTCCTTCCCTTGGCCCCTCTCCCCAACCCTCTGCCTTCGTAAAAACTTTAGGTATTAAAGTTAGTCAGGACCTCACCATGCGCCCCCAGATCAGCACTGTGGTCTCATCCTGTTTTCTATCTCTCAGGATCATACGCCAAATCTCACGCTTTTTTTCTGTCACCGCCCTCAAACTCATCCTCCTTGCATGGTTTTATCCCGCCTTGATTATGGCAATGGCCTGTATGCAGGTATCCCTGCTTACGAACTCCGGCGCCTGTAATTAATTCCAAATCAGGCAGCTAGTCTCGTCTATAGACTTCCTAAGTCCCACCGAGTTACTCCTCTGTTAAAAACTCTCCATTGGCTGCCCATCCTGGACCGTTCTCTATTCAAGATGGTTGCCTGATCTTTATGGCTCTGGCTGGCACTGCCCCAGACTTCATCAATTCTAAGATCAGCGCATACATCCCCAACAGAAACCTACGTTCCTCCACTCAGTTTCTCCTCAGCGTTCCTCGCTTCCGGAGGAAAAAGCTCGGAGGGGCGAGGTTTCCACCCTTGCCCCCCTTTCTGGAATGCCCTTCCCTTCGCTATTAGGTCCATTCCTACCTATATGGACTTCCGTAAAGCCCTAAAAACTCTTCTCTTCTTTCAAGCATATCCGCCGCAGTAACCTTTCTGCTCCTCCCAGTGCTATTTGTCTGCAGCGCCAAGAAGCCGCCTGGTGTTAGAGCGCTTTATAAAACCTTTCAATTTCAATTTATATGGTGATGCCCTATCTTCCTCTGGTTTGCAAATGTCTCAAGGACCTGTATAACTGTATTAAGAACTGTAAACAACCAAAAATCAGTGCCACAATACTTTCAGAAAATATATATATAGTTATCTCCATAAGTACTGTATGGCAAGCTCTTACCTCAACCTCCACTTTCAGAAACCAATATCTGAAAGATAATTAGCAGACGCATGCATTAATGCCACCGAGTTGTTAATAAAGCTCTCATCCAGAGCAGTGCTCTACCGATATTCTGACCACCAACACCACCACAGCGTCTTACCTCGTTCTTTTACCTCTAGGACGTGGTATCTGTGACAAGATAAAGACTGATAGAATATCTTATAGAATGCGCATGCCGCAGCTAACATTCCCATTTGTTATCAAACAACATAAACTCCATAGATATGACGAATCGTTGCCGAACTGAACTCCTACCTTAAATCCATGAAAATCAGCGCCTCTAAACAACTTCCGTATTTTCACGTGAACTCCCGGTTGCTATCGCGAGTTTCATATAGTCTGTGACGTTTAAATGATGAACACTAAAAACGGACTACCATATAGGTTCGGATCTCCTACTCACTTTAGGCGGCCGCCATGTTCAAATTATCACCGAAAATGTAACCAAGATTAAAAAAACTCTACCATAAAGCGTGACTCAATTAACACCACTCTTTACCAGTGTGTTAATAAATCTTTAAGAATCAAACTTAAATTCCACAAACGATTGTAATGATTATTCACGCCAATAAAAATGATAAGCAATATCATGATACTACGGGACTGACTGCCATCACACGTCCATCACACTGATGTTTTTTCGTTCACCAAGAAGATGCTTCTATTGACGAAATTTGTAAATGACAAGACCTTATTAGCAACGTGAGCTGCCCCATTCCTCTAGTTGCACATCAAATTTTCATACCGGATATAATATTTGTAAACTATCCATTAACACTTAATGTATCAGATTTCAACAACTTGTATAAGCTCAAAGATGTCAATTAATCTTTCAATAAAATGCCCGTGTGGAAAGGCATATGTTGGAAAGACGGAACAAAAAATTAAAATCAGGCTCACAGACCATAAAAGTCGCATTCAAACAAAAAACTTAACATCAGCATTAGGAGCCCATTTGACAGAAGTGAATAATTCTATTTTGCAGTTAAGGTTTCAGATTATCGAGCAAGTACAACTAAGGCCAGGTACAGATAATCATAAGAAATTACTTCAATGCGTAGTTTATTGGATAAAATCCCTAGAATCAATGATCCCCAAAGGATTAAATGACAGATTAGAAATGTCATGTTTCATTTAAGACTAGTAGCACGTCGATACAGGTTTCATATGAGCATACATACACAGTATATTATCCATAACGTGATTAGACACATCATTTTAGCGGGTAGCTAGTGGGATCATAACCCTGGCTTAGGCCCACAAACACTGGATTGAAAGATTACTTGACATCTTTGCGCTTTGTGTTTATACAAGTTGTTGAATTCTGATATATTATTTGTAAACTATCCATTAACACTTAATGTATCAGGTATGAACATTTGATGTGCAACTAGAGGAATGGGGCAGCTCACGTTGCTAATAAGGTCTTGTCATTTACAAATTTCGTCAATAGAAGCATCTTCTTGGTGAACGAAAAAACATCAGTGTGATGGGCGTGTGATGGCAATCAGTCCCGTAATATCATGATTTTGCTTATTATCATTTTTATTGGCATGAATAATCATTACAGTCGTTTGTGGAATTTAAGTTTGATTCTTAAAGATTTATTAACACACTGGTAAAGAGTGGTGTTAATTGAGTCACACTTTATGGTAGAGTTTTTTAAATCTTGGTTACATTTTCGGTGATAATTTGAACATGGCGGCCGCCTAAAGTGAGTAGGCGACCCGAACCTATATGGTAGTCCGTTTTTAGTGTTCATCATTTAAACGTCACAGACTATATGAAACTCGCAATAGCAACCGGGAGTTCAAGTGATTTGCACAGATTTAAGGTAGGAGTTCAGTTCTGCAACGATTCGTCATATCTATGGAGTTTATGTTGTTTGATAACAAACGGGAATGTTAGCTGTGGCAGGCTCATTCTAAAAGATATTCTAACGGCCTTTATCTTGTCACAGATACCACGTCCTAGAGGTAAAAGAACGAGGTAAGACGATGTGGTGTTGTTGGTGGTCAGAATATCGGTAGGACACTGCTCTGGATGAGAGCTTTATTAACAACTCGGTGGCATTAATGCATTCGTCTGCTAATTATCTTTCAGATATTGGTTTCTGAAAGTGGAGTTTGAGGTAAGAGCTTGCCATACAGTAATTATGGAGATAACTATATATTTTTTTCTGAAAGTATTGCGGCACTGATTTTTGGTAGTTTACAGTTCTTAATACAGTCATACAGGTCCTTGAGACATTTGCAAACCAGAGGAAGGTAGGGCACTACCATATACCATTTGCATACACTGGGTATTAGCATTATATAGGTCACGCAGCTCTATAAGTGGAAGTAACAGGAAGATTTGTGATGTTGAGTCATGCATGGAGATTGATTGTATTTATTATATGTTTCGTTTACAGACTATCCCCTGAAGAAGGAACTGTTAATGGTTGCGAAATGCATTGAGCGCCAACAACGAACAGATTATGATTTTGTGAAAGAAATGTTTACGTTGTAGTACGTATATATGGAAAAGAATAATGATTTAATCACGGATACAATGGCAATGTAATGTACATTGATACAAGGTTTTTTTTTGCGTTTAAAATGGTCAAAAAAACAGGAATAAAATTGTAATATAGTGAAAACATTGTATGTTTATATTGTGGTGTAAATACACCAAGTGAAGTGTGCGCAACAAATTCAAGCCACAGTGCTTGTGATAACCAGGTATTACAATTAGTAAGGGTTGACAGCACTTGCTTGTTGCAGCACCCCTAAGTAAATAAAGGAACAGAAAGGAGTACTTACTGAGGAGTGCACCTCCAAACATATATATACACAAATATATATACATATACATATATATATATATATATATATATATATATATATATATATATATATATATATTATATATACACACACACACAAGTCTGGCATCTTTTTCACGGCTAATTAAGGGAACATGCATAGGACTTCTTTGATGTCAACGCGTTGTGATAGTTTTTGTGCTATGTAAAGAAACACAATTGCTTTTTGTGGTGCTCCTCTATATGTAGTATCACTACAGAGACCCTACAGGAGCAACACAAGTCACTCACCCATGCCTAAACCGGCTAGGGAGACATCTTTCGAAAAAGAAATATGGCTTTGTTCGTTTTCCATGGTTGTAGGTTCCCTCCCAGATAATACATTACAATTAACTACAGGGGCCGAAACGTTTCAACTTTGTGAGTCCTTTCTGTCCTAACTTGAACCACAAAAAAAACCTCAATATTTGGATCCGGAATCAAGTAAGGCCATAGGATCTCTTTAATGTCATGCGTCGTGATCAGAGGACGCCATGATATGTTATTACCTTCTTCTACAGTATCTGAAAACCATATAGGGTATCATGATAGTTTGAAGACAATTACTAGAACAGGTCAGAGAAAAAAAGAGGTCACCTACTCAGGTTGAAGAGAATCAGATTTTCAGTGACCTACGAAAATGTAAAGAAATATTGGTGCATCTCAAAGACTATGACAAAGTGTCAAATAACTGGCTCCAGCACCAAAAACGAAGCAGCAGCCAAGTAGCCTCTGGTCGTAGATGCACAACTTGATGAAAAAGACACATGTGGCTGGAGTGCAATGAACAGGCATTAGCATGTTTAACAATGTGTTTTTGAGGAAATGCAGACTCTGACCAAAAATATTTCTGACCCAAAAAGTAAAGTGTCACCCATCTTTACTTCATACAACAAAAGGTAGCAGGGTGGATCTTGCTGCACAAACAACACGTCTTATTCTGTGTACTATCTAATCATCGATGCCGACCTCCCGAAAGCAGCCAACAACAATGGTTTCAAACATAACATAGCAATACAATGAATGTGAGAGGTAAAGTCATGAGAGCAAAAAGTTCATAGGGTGTAAATCCCACGAATGATGTACAAAAGGACATAAGGGGACATGAATCCAGCCACTAAATATATTGCGCATTATGTCGGGCTCTGCTAACGGGACTAATGAACTGACCAATCTTACCTGGTTATGTTCACCCACAGACATAACCAGTAATTATGACTCCCACAAGCATTCCTTATTCTCACTATTTCAAACAACATATTTACTATACACTCAGGTGTTGTTTAATACGTGAATGAACATAGTCATAGCCAGACAGGAAAAAACAAAGACATTTTCCTTTCAGTTTAGCATCTCTTGATGTACAATGTGTGGCATTATGGATCTAATAGGAATGATATTTAACATCACAGAAATGACTGAGACAACAAAGTCCTCATATACTCATATTTCCTCTAATATTGTGAAATCAGAGAAAATAGTGCATCTCCATGTCCAAATTAAGGCCCTCAGTTATAGCTCTTAACCTCAAAATCCTGCAGCTCTTATTTTTGGTGGGTAAATATATTATTGATGTACATAGATTCTCTAGGTTTAGATTTTTTGGTCCGCTTGGGGTCTTTTTTCTTGTGACTACAATTTTTAGATGTTCTCTTTCTCTATTTTTAATCCTCCTTTTCACACTTTCTCCTCACTGATTGTTTCTTTCCTTTTTGTTTAAATCATTTCTTGATACGAGGTGGCTCAATATGTATGTTTTTAAATATGTGTTTTGTGATATATGTAATGTTTCAAATTATCTTCCTTTGAGAAATAAACAAACAGGTTTTTCACTGTGTAATAAATATAAAAAGCGTGTTTTTAGCATTGTTTTAACGGATAGGATGTTGGATCTACACATTATGGGTGTTGACTTGGTCACTTCTATTTATTCTTTATATTTAGAAATCATTCAATGGATTTAGGCCTATGTTGTGGGGTCTAAAATATATGTAAACATTGTTGAAGTATTGTTTTTAAATATTTTGGTCTGTTTATATATTGTTTGTTATTTGTAGCCCTGAAGAAGCCCGCATGGGTGAAACACGTTGGCTGTTATATGTTGAATAAAGAATAAAAGGATTTACAATAATTTAACAAGTGAAAGACTCAACATTTCTGTCATCATTTTTTGTACATCATTTGTGATTTGCACCCTTTTTGCTCTCATGACTTTGCCTCTCCCATTCATTGTATTGTTATGTAACCCATCTTTGTACAAAGGGGACAGGATTAGCTATCGAACAACAGATAGACTCCCCTCTGGTTACTTAAAAGCCCTTCTGCAAGGTTGGGTTACAATTATCTATACTTCTAAAAGTAACCCAGGGTTTTTATTACTTTTGAAAAAGTAAACAATATTGATATCTACATTGAAACGGCTTTTAAGAAAGCACAACAGAGGGAAGTAGATATATTGTTTGTTACATCAGCATCCCTTTCAGATTGAAAAGAAAACAGAAATCGGATCACTGAACTGTAGCAAAAGCTGATGCTCTTAAGTTGAACTTAAATCCTAAATTCTTAACACATAGACCTGGATATAAACTAGATGCCCATACGAGAAGGCTAGACGTTCAAGACTAAAACTGGATGACCTCACTGACGTTAGGTGCCAGCCTTCAAGATTCTATTCAGTGCCCGGCCTCGCTCAAACACAGTTGGAAATATGCCCCCCCCACCCAGGCAGGGGATGATCCGAGAGTCATCAGTGTACATAACGAGCAGAAATCTTGAGCAGAAATAAGCTTTGTCAACAGTTCAACATAGATGCTGGGCATGCGGGGGAGGAGCAAGATGGCGGACTGAAGCTGCCACGGAGTTCAGCCGAATGACGTCTCCTGCTCCCGCACCTAAACCGAGCTGAGAGGTGCTTGCATGCTGCAGCGTCGTTACAGCGCTGCTATAGAGCTAAGAAAAGCTAGAAACGGAAACAATTCGGATTGTTACCTGAAGTTGCACCATTCCTGAAAATAGGGGAGAGGGAGCACGGATGTGGCGGCCTTTCGCGAGCAGGTCTGGGCGATTGTTCCTGGAGTCTCAATTGCTCTTCTGGAAGCTGGCTGGCCGGCAGTCAACTGGTCGTGCTTGGTCTTCGCTGTTGTTCCGACAGCGGCTCCACTACCACAAGCGAGAGGGGTGGCACTGCCGAAAACGGCCCCACGTAATACCCGCGCTGGAAAGAACGTTGTGGCGGAGGAAACTAATACCTTAGATGGCGGGGGCACGTTAGAAAGAATCAATGTGGAGAAGCCCAGCGCAGCTGTTGGAAGACCGCTATCACGCTTATGGCAGTCTGGGAAAGCAGCAGAGCTACTCGTAGGCAAATCAGAGAAGGATAAACTAACCGGCAATCAAATCTCCGAGGCTTTGCTGGCAGCCATCTCAGAAGGTAACATTGTTACAATAGATAGTGTTGACACTGTTGACACTGTTTCAGCTACTGCTACTGCTGCTGCCGCAGATGCCACATAGGTTATTACTGATGCTACCATGGCTCCTATGGATATGCCCCAACTGCTGCTGGAAGTTTAGACAATAGCGATACTAATGTAGAAGCAGAGAGTGGAGGGGCATTGTTGAATCTGCTAGTGCACAAAACCGGGGTATTGGACAGGAGCCCCTACAATTTACTTAGCACGCCCAGATCTGATAAGACTGCTCATTCGAAAAAGTGGCAGAATTAGGGGCAAGAGTTTGTAATGAAATGGATGGTATTGCAGTCGAGGAGAGAGATGGGGAAGGTGAGGAGACGGATTCATTTGAAGACACTGAGGAGCCAACTGAACTATCTACGCTGTTGACAGATACTGTGAAACCATCTATGGATAAAAGGGGGAGAGGGAAGGCGAAAAACAAAAATAAAAACAGAAAGAAATCACCTGCTGGACAGAATGCGATTACACCGCGAGGGAAATCAATCCCAGATAATAGCCCTCTGCGCAAATGGGTACAAGCAAAGGGGGCGTCAAGAGTATGGCGTCACGATTCTCGGGCAGTAGTCCTACTGAGGGCATCCCAGCAAAGGTTTATTCAGTGTCCTCGGAGGTAGATAGCGCCAAAATGGGGCTCCCGGATGGAGTAAGATCCACACATTTAGGTCTCAAAGCTGCTCATACTGTGGAAGGTACTCAAAGCACCCAGGTGGTGGCTGTAATGGGGGATGGAGCAACTGGTGCAATAGGTGCAACAGGTACAATTGGCAATGAAGAAGCTATGACACAATCGCTATGTCTGATATTGCATTCACTGAAAGAGAAACGACAGGAAGCTCAACAGCACTATACTCAGGTCCGTGAAAATAATAACGGAGTTCAACAGTCCTTACAGAACTGGCAAGTAAGCTTGGAGGAATTACCCAGGATATTTCAGAGCTACAACAGATGGTTGCTGATACGGAGGAACCATCAGCTCTTACAGATGGTCTTACAAAGAAGCATGATGATCAGATCACAGCAATATAGATTAAACTGGAGGGCCTGGAAAACAGTCAGCGCGGACAAAATCTAAGACTGTTTGGTATCCCTGAAGGCTCGGAAGGGGCGGATCTGAGGGCTTATAGGGTGCAGCTATTTTAGAAGGCCTTCCCTGAACTCTCGGTTTGGTACTGGTACTCTCATTTGCAGAGAGTTCACAGATTACCATCGGCACAAAGAAGCAAGGGAGGGCAATACCCAAGACCATTAATGATTTATTTTGGAAATTTTTTGTTGAGACAGGCAGTTGCATTGAAAACTCGACCTAATTCTCCGGTAAAAGCGGAAGCAATTACTTTTTTTGTCAGATCTGATTTAAGTAAAGCTACAATGGACAGACGCTGGAAGCTGCGTCAATTCATAGACCCGATAAAAGCCCTCGGGCAAAGGCCTCTTTGCAAGAACCTGCGCACCTAAAAGTTCTTAAGGACGGTCACACTTACTTTTTTGTTGAAGAAAAGGAAACAGGGCAGGCAGTGGCCAAGTGGCAAAAGGAGGCTGCATTGCAAAAGTAGAATGGGGGTCATAAATTATCAGTCTTGGATGTGCGCACTGTCCTAAAGCTTACTTAGCTAGTGTCTGGGTATTTTGTTTACACTCGCAGGGGGGGTTTTCTGGTACTAATTTATGTACCTCCTAAAGGGCTGTGCAAATTTGCTTAGCTATGTTTTTTTCTTTTTCTCTAATATTTACCTAGTTTATTTTCCCTCCTTTGCTTGGTAGAGTTATAATAAGGTTAATTCTAGGCCAATTTAAGCACTATCTCAAGGGGAAAAAAAATGATGTTTATATTTTATGAGGTGGGTGCGGGGACGAGCATCATGGCTGAAGCTCCGCAGGGCTGCCTTGTTAGCGGCAGCTGGTTAAAGGGGGGAATCCTCTTCCATGGGACAGGGTGGAGGGAGGGTCGGCGTGTGGAGGGTGGGGTGGGAGGGGAAAGGAGGCAAAAGGGGAGGAAATTAATCACAAGGGCACTTTTGGTTTAGGGTAAACGCAGGTTTCTAGCTTTTCTTATCAAAGGCAATATACTAAGGATTAGAATATCAGAGGTATTGGAGGTGGTAAAGAGGGTACAGCTAAAAGTCAGGAATTTTTATCATGTATGGTCTGGAATGTGGCTGGCCTCAATAGCACAATTAAACAAAAGATAGTCCGTGAGGAATTGTGAATGTACCAACCCCAGTTAATTGTTGTAACAGAAACACATATTGCCTATAAAGACCGAAATATGTTAAAACATTTAAGGTATGAAATTATCACGTGCACTACTCTATCAGTATCTATAAAGGGAGTAGCCATTTTAAAATAAAAGAAATTCACAGGTAGAGTGTTAAAAAGTCAATCTGACCAACGTGGTCGCTGGGCACTTGCACAGCTTGAGATGGGTAGTACATAATGTGTAGTCTGTGCAGTATATGGTCCCAATGTGGATGACCCTGCCATTTTTGAATATCTTAGTTTAGAATTGTTGAACTGGGAGGGTGAAAAATTGATTATGGGGGATTTTAATTGAGTCATAGATTATGTCCTAGATTTTTCTGGGAAAGGTTGTGCACAAAGAATGCGTAAGACGCAAACTGCTATACTCCAAATGGCAAGGCTTCAGTCTGTGAAAGACTTATGGAGAAACAAGTATTCGACAATACCGGGTTATACATATTTTTCAGCCCCTCATAAGTCTTATTCCAAGATAGACATGGTGTGGGTGTCAGAGGGTCCAATTAGAACATCAGATATGGAAATATGCCCCCGCGTTACATCAGACCTCAATCCTATTATTTTAGTATTCAGGGTCAACACAGAAAAGAGGGACATCAGGCCGTTCTCATTTCCACGATATCTGTTGACAGATAGTGATTATTTAGATAACATGGCTCGGGAATTGGAAGAATTTTTTTTAGAGTACACACAGAGACAGCAGCATCAATAATCGCGTGGGATACAATGAAGGCGTTTGCTCGTGGTGTTACACAAAAATATATTTATGCACAGAACAAGAAGCGCAAAAACGAAATGGAGTCTCTGGTGCGCACGCTATGTAATCTAGAGATGCAGCATGTGGAGGCAGTAAAGAAAGATCAGATTATTCAAGATACTTTGCTTTTATCATTAATAGATGCTAGAATATCAGTGAAGCAGGGTAGATGGGCATCTGCATACTGAATCTTTTGGTATTCTGGAGCAATTCCTTTTGTTTTATCAAAAACTCTACTCACTTACATGGGCATCGCACCAAGAAGAAATACTAGGTTATATAGAGGACAGTTGTATCCCAGTAGCAGATGCTGATGAAGCGGCTATATCAGAAGAGACAGTCTCTGTAGAAGAAGTGGAATTGGCGTTATCAACATTACCAATGGGGAAGGCGGCTGGAGATGATTCACTACCATTAGAAGTTTATAAATCCTTTAAAAGGATGTTGCTTCTGCCTTTGTGTAGAGTGATACAATCTGTGGCAACTAGCGGGCAGGTACCGGAGTCTTGGAATACAATACAAATTGTATTTTTCTTAAAAAAGGGCAAACCACCAACAGAATGTGGATCATATCGGCCCATTTCCCTTATCAATACGGACGCCAAGGTTTTTTCAAAAATCTTGGCGACTCGCCTTGCTCCACTTATGCCGCAGCTAGTTTCCGATAGACAGCATGTGTTTATTATGGGGAGGGACACTAACGCCCACGTCAATATGGCCAATGGAGCATTTGATTTTGCAGATAAAAAAGGGATTGATTTCGACATGATGCTTTTAGATGCCGAAAAGGCCTTCGATCGGGTCAGGTGGGATTTTTTATGGGCCGTACTGGCCAAGATCAGCCTAGGATCTCAGTTTCGGTCCTGGGTACAGGCTTTATACTGTAATCCACAGGCAAAGTTGTCTTATGGGGGAATTCAATCCCTTCCATTTCAGATCTTGTGCTGCCCCCGTCCCCATTACTTTTCGCTCTATATATATAGAGCCATTTATACGTACACTACAAAACTGTACACAAATTAAGCCATTGGAAGCCGATATTTCTAAATTTAAGATTATGGCTTATGCTGACGACATTGCGGTCTACGCAATTAATCCAGGGGAGGCTGTGATAAGTATTAAGGAAGAAGCAGAGAAATTTGGCTTTGCTGCAGGCTACAAACTGAAAGTTGACAAAACTCAGGTGCTTACTACAGTTAGGATTCAGAATTATACTACCGGATCTTGTACTACTGTGACCTATTTGGGGATAAAGATAACGGCTAAAATTAATCAGATTATTGATTTAAATTACGTACCCCTTTTAAAAGAAACTACTAAACTGCTAAAAATTTGGCATAGGGTCCCTATAGGCTTGTTAGGCAGGTGCAACCTGATTAAAATGAAAATTTTACATAAATTCCTATTTTTGTTTCGGTCTATCCTTTGAAAGTCCCCAATATATTTTTTTTAAAACTCAAAGGGATCTTTAGCAGCTTTATTTGGGGATATAAAAAACCGAGGAGGGCGATTGAGCTGTTTAAAGCTACATTTGATCAAGGCGGACTTGGTTTTCCAGATTTTAAAGTTTATTTTTGGGCTTCTTTCACAAGACTGTTTCGTGTAGCCTACTTGGTTTAGATCAAACAGATTCAGTGTTTGGGTTTATTTTAGGGAACCAGAGGAATAAGTTCCTATATGGAATTAGAGATCCAAATTATTTTAAAAGAGTGAAGTTCAAGACTGTTAAAGATACTGTACATATTTGGCAAGCAATGTCTGCTAGGTGTAATTTACCGACATTTTATAAAAAACTATCCATTGTGGGAGAATCCCATTTTCCCTGAGGTGTTCCATGATCAAGCAGGTAAATCCTGGGTGAATTATGGAGTAAATTGCTTGGGTGATATATATAATGATAGAGGGATTAAATCATTTGAAAATCTACGTTTAGCCTATAAACTTCTGGTTGATTTTTTTTAAAATATCTTCAGTTCAGAGATTATTTGGTCTCCAATGTGGAGGTGAAAGAAATAATACATTCAATTGTCTGGGATTGTATATATGGAGGGAAATCTAAATCTCTGATAATGGTCAATGTATGCTCATTTACATAGTTTTAGACCAGATGGTAGTGAGAAATTAGCAGAAACCTGGAGTCAAACTTTGGAGATAATGGTCTCACCCAGAATGATCAAACAGGTTTTAGGCTATGTCAAAGATTCGGTCCACTCTGTCAGTCTGCAAACTCTAACAACTACGTATTACCTGCATGTTGTACTACACCCCGGCTAGAATAGCTAAATGGCCCAGGGAAATATGATGGGGGATAAGATAAAGTGCCCTAAATGTGGACTATATGCTGCTAATCTGAAACATATGTTTATTGAATGTCCAGAATTGAGGGGGTATTGGAAGAAAATTGAACAAATACATCACTCTAAATTAAGATTGGATCATCCACTTACGGATCTTGAAATTATGTTAGGGTACAAGGATGACTCTCCAGCAGTAGCACGCCTTTTTTCAATCTTGATGGCTGCTGCTAGGTTGGGTATTGCCAGGGTATGGGTCTCTGCTATACCACCTAGGGCAGAGGATTGGTGGGCGACCGCTAGAAATACTTATGGTTTAGAGGCAGCCCTGGCAAAGTCAAGGGGTATCCGTTAGTTAGCTAAGTTAGAGGTGCTATGGAGACCATTGTCTTTGGATGGATTAATGCAGTTAGTATTTGTTTAATATGAAATAAGATGCGTCTCCCATAAAACCTCTCCGTATCTGTCATTTATATTTCTGTTTTATTTTTTTGCCTGATGTATAAACTATAAAGACCTGCAGTTTATGTTTATTGTATAAATATACGCTTTTTGATGAAAATAATTTTTTTTAAAAAAACAGTTCAACATAGATGCTAAAAACAGGGTGTTCAAGCAGAGCCATCAGGGACCCCAAAAGACAATGGTCTGGTGTTGGATAGGAAGTGAGGAGCATAGTTGGAAGGAAGACAAAGTCCAGGTAAGTTTCAGATAATCCTTTAATGAGACCGATCTCCACAGCTACCCGGCAGCAACTGCCAGTGCCCAAACATTCCGTGTTCCACGCAGGGAATACAAGAGAGGAATGCCGACACGAGAACCAGCACGAGAACCCAGAACCCAACACACCCTCTTCCTTCACATAAACAAAATGAAGAGAACATTTTTACAGCATAAGGAAAACAAAACAACATAAGTTACACAATTGATAATTAAGTAAATGAATCAAGAAAATTCAATACTCCCCTTCCTTCACATAAAACAAAATGAAGAGAGCATTCTTAAAGCATAAAGAAAACAAAACTAAGTGAGTCGTATAATTGATGGTAAAGTAAAAGAATCAAAAAATTCAATACCTAACATAGTCCCGGAATCTAGAAGGAACAACCCTCGTCCTGGAAGAGGTAGTTCGGGGAACAACCTCCTTGATAGGAACAGAAACCCTTGAATTTTCCTCCAAGGGAAGCGAAGTCATGCAAGGCGGGTGAATTCCAAACTTTCCTTTCACAAATTCCACTTTTGACTCCGGAACCACTGAGAGAGCACACTTGTTGCAGATCTTTCCATTCTCCAAAACAACAACACGCGCTCTCTTACTTCTTTCACTCTAACAGGAGCAGAAAACCGAGAAGAACCCTTGTGAACATAAACAGGCTTCTTGATTCTCACCCAGTCTCCTTGATGTACTGGAGATGCCCTGGCACAATCAGATGCATACCTGGCTTGAGCAGCAGCCCTGACATCAGCTACCATGCCTACCTTCTGCTGAACCACTTGCTTCCTTGACATCCAATCCTTATTCAGCTTAGAACCTGCAACTCTACCCCTTATCAAGGTGAAAGGAGACATGCCAGTACTCAAATGAGGGGTGATTCTCATTGCCCACAACATGTTGAATATGACCTCTCTCCAGTGTAAATCATTGACAAAAGCGAACTGTGATTGATCCTTGATCACACACGGTTAAGGGGTCCAACTAAATCAATTGCTGCAGGGATGATAAAGAGAGGTGAGAATATGCTTGATGCCCGCACCTTCAAAAATTCCTGCATTTCCACACACACTAATTGGGTCCCATTATCACTTACCAACTCCTCTGGAAAACTTTCTCGAAGAAAAACATCCTTGAAAAAATTTGTGACCGTCGTCGAATTTATACCATCCACAAACCCAACCTCAGGCAACTTGGACATATAATCAATCAACATCAAAGCATATTTAGGAGAACTGCCCATACCACCAAAAGGACCAGCTAAATCGAAGGACAACTTACACCAAGGTGAGTTTTTCATCGCTATGGGATTGGTGGGGGAGGGATAAGTTACTAGAGTTTCGTCACTCAAAACGCACACCACGCTCACAAACACGGAATTCAATGGACCTATCAACACCGGGCCACCAGAAGTCCTCCCGAACCCTCCACTTCATGGCACAAATGCCCATATGACCTTCATGGGCCAGATCCAAAACCTTCTTACGCATGGTCATAGGCACAACCAACAATCCACCTCTACGTAGAATCCATCAACAAGGGACAACTCGTCACAAATTCTTTTGAAAGGAACCAGTTCAGGAACCAAATACGTGTTATTAGGCCAGCCGTGAACTACCAAATCCATTACTTTCTTGATCTCTATGTCTTCAGACATAGCCAACTTCCAACCGACTTCAGACAAAGCAGCTCCTGTGTCAGCTACATCGCTAACAGCACATACCATTTCCAAATCGTCACCCACAGAGTCACCAGAAGACTCCGAAAGCGGTAACCTAGACAGGCAGTCAGCTACATGATTCTTCACACCAGCCTCAGACTCCAGACGATAATTAAATTCATTTAACCTGTACTGCCACTTGGTTATGCGTGGAGTGGCCCTACCACCACCCTTAGTGGTGAAAAGATCAACCAGTGGCTTATGATTGGTCCTTAGAACAAATTCATTTCCCCACAAGAAATTGCGAAAATATTGTACACCATACCAGAGCCAGGGCGTCCTTCTCTATGGTAGAATAAGTACTTTCCGCTCACCGAAGTGCTCTAGAGGCAAAAGCAAAGGTCTCCTCTCTATTGTCAGATCTTTTATGCATAAGGACTACACCAAGACCCATATTACTTGCATCAGTGGTAACAATGCAGCGACCATTGATATTAAACATCTTAAGTGGGTGTGCTTGTACAATTGCTTCTTTCAATAACTTAAAGTCACAAGCAAATCGGTCTGACCATACATACTTTACATTCTTTCTAAGGAGCTCACGCAAACACACTGTCTTGTCCGAGAAATTAGCCACAAATTTCGCGTAGCACTCCACCAGCCCAAGAAAGGAACGAAGCTGGTCTTTATTCTGTGGTTCAGGTGCATTTTGGATGGCATCCAGAAGTTTAACTTTGGGTTCAACTCCTTTCTCAGAAATGTGGTGCCCAAGGTAGTCCACACCTTCCTGGAGAAATTTACATTTGTCTTTTCTTAGTGTTAAACCACTAGACTTGACAATATCTAATACCTCCTTGACTCTAGAATTGTGCTCTAACTCTGTTTTACAATAAATCAAAATGTCATCCTGGAAAAACACGACTCCTGCAGTGTTCTTAAACAAACTTCCCAATAGACGCTGGAACACTGCAGAAGCCGATGCCAGACCAAACGGCATGCGTACATAACGAAATGCACCTTCGGGTGTCACAAACGACGTGAGATGTCTCGAGTCCATGCACAATTCTACTTGATGATAAACAGAGGAAATATAGAGGGTAGAAAAATACTTTGCACCCTCAAGAGTAGACAACATTTCATTGATTTTGGGTAGGGGTTGGCGGTCCACCCATATGCAAGAATTTAGATTGTGCAAGTCTACACACATCCTAAGACTTGTCAGCCTTGCACGCCAAAAAAATGGGAGACAACCACTCAGACCCCTAAATGGGCTCAGTTACACCCATGGAACACAATCGCTCAAGTTCTTGTTTGAGCTCGCCACGCATGTAAGGGGTATTTTACGTACTTTATGTGCAACAGCTCTTGCACCTTCTTTCAAGACAATACGGTGCTGAAAACCCTTGAGTTTACCCAAATCACCATTAAAAATCTATGGATACCTTTGAATCCAATCACTTTTAGATAATGATTTGGCGGTAACAGTATGTACAGGGGTAACATCAGGAAGATTGGAGTAGAATTGCTCGGCCTCATGTTTTGATAAAACCATGTGCGGATGATTGGGGTCTAGGAATGATCCCCAGCTCTCCTTGCTCCTCCCAGCCTAATACATTCAGACCTTCCTTAATGTATACAGTCCCTTGTGTTAAATCTCCCTTCAATTCCAACTTGCCCTTAAACTTGTCAAGAACTTCTACCCTTTTCCCACCATAAGCAAAGATTTTTATGTTTGACTGAACAACAGGAATGTTGCCTAATTCTTCAAAGTCCTTGGCATTGATGAGGGTAAAAGGATAACCAGAATCAGAAAGAAACCTAATACTTCTGCCGTTTAACTTTATAGCACACACAGGGGACTTTCTCTTATGCGGTTCAACAATGGAAGCAATTTCCACCACACCGTCCAATTGAAGAAGACAACATTAACAATTCATAACTTTCATCATCATTCCTAGAGTCAACATTTTCACCCACAATAGCTTTCACAACATTTAAAGCAAGTTTAATTAATGGCAAAACAAAATTTTAAATTGCCCAAATGAGACCTGCTCCCACATCGATAACAGGAGAGGTCAGGTTTTCCAAGTCTCTCAGTTCCTTCAGATTTTAATTTAGGCAAACTGGATGCAGAAGGAGAAATGCTAGGTACGTTTGGGTCTGTTCCTTTTGTAGGTTTACTCGTAGATTTAGTGCTGACTAACTTGACTTTGTCGGATGATGCAGACCCACTCATCTCTTTCATGCATAATTGAGAATGCTCAATAGTTCTGGCTAAAATGAGAGCAGTTTCTAGATCAGGGTCCTCGGAAGCCAAAAGTTTTGACTGAATCTTTTTATTGCAAGTTGATCGCAAATAATTTCATCTCTGAACTCTCTATAATTACACATGACTGCTAGAGTTCTGAGAGCGGCTACAAAAATCATCAATGCATTCACCAGGGATTTGAGCAAGTGGCAAAAATTTATGACGCTCCAGTACAATATTTCTCTTAGGACTAAACCTCTTATCCATAGTTTTAATAGGAGTGGCGTAATCATCTGCTAATAAGGCGTCGCCATCATCACCACTACTGATACATGTTCTTACTAACTCTAGAGGTAAAGTCTTTAAAATGGTTCTCCCTTCTGTGCCTAAATTGTATACAAGCAAAGCTTTCTTCTTCTTTGAAGAAAAAGTGTCACCATCCCGCGCCTCAAGATAGGCTTCAAATGTCTCTTTCCATTGTTGCCAAATAACAGAAGGGGTACCAGGTGACTGCAAAAAGGGAGGTGGTACCACAACGTGATCCATTGCGTGGGTGAGTTGCTGCCACGAAAATCACTACGAACAATATCAAAAGTTTTAAGTGCTGTGATGCAATTAAACAGAAGGAATTTAACACATTACTAACGTGCCGATATGCTGTTCCCACAAACTTCAAATTAGAGAAAATGCTCATCTTAACAGCAGCTAGAATTAACAGTACAGTAGTACTGTAATGTAAATTCCTTTAATAATCCCAGAGAATGATAGTGTATATGTCATTGAATAAACATGTAGATTTACATTCCAAAAGCAGTGAGCGTATCACTAAAGTAACACGCAAAGGAAGATTAATAGTGTGTGCTTTGCAGAATGAACTTGCTGATTTTAATCCTAAAGTTCACTGACTTGCAAAATTAGTGTACGTATAACTGAAATGACACGCAGGAGAACTCAGTAGAATGCTGTTGCGAGCGCCGGTATACAAGTCGATTGCCACATTCACAGCTTTCACAACTTATCACACGCGCCGGTATGCATGCAGGTTGCCACAACAAAGGAAGTCACCCTAGCAACGTTGAGCGCGCCGACAACTGCACAAGTTACTATGGCAACTTAACACTTCAGCGAAGTATCGTCACTACACTATCACGCCCACAATAAAACAAAATGAAGAAATTCTCACCGGACCTCTCCTTGAAGGTGTGATTCACGAAGTAGAGGACAAGCGGCATCCGAGTCCTCACTGAGCACACCACAACCAAATCCAGACGACACCTCCGACCAGGACCAGTAGGCGTGGCTTAGAGGCAGGGCAGACAGCAACCACAGCACACGGCAACAAACAGTGGGGAAGGCTGGGAACCGGACACTTCGTCGCCAATGAAAGGAAGACGAAGTCCAGGTAAGTTTCAGATAATCCTTTAATGCGACCGATCTCCACAGCTACTTGGCAGCAACTGCCAGTGCCCAAACATTCTGTGTTCCACGCAGGGAACACAGGAGAGGAATGCAGATATGAGAACCAGCACGAGAACCCAACAATAGTCCTTTGGAACAAAAAAGTAGGTAAACCAGTAAAAGGCAGAAGTTTTGATCAGCATTGACTTACTGGGCAGGAAGGGCTGGGGGTTGATGCCATATGCGCTTTTGTTTACTGGGATTCGAGCTAGTTCAGGGTCAGGAAACTGGGAAAGAGGAAATTAACTCTGTGGTATCTAGGGATAGTGGTAGCGAGATCACGGTCCAAATGAAACTGGCTTTACTTCCTTAGTGCTACCTACAGCATCATGTGATAGTATGAGTTGCTTGCTATATTTGAATCAGTAGTGGCCACAAAAGTGCTGCTTTTGGTGACTCCGTGAACTAATGCTTCCACTCCAAGGTCCATCTTTGATCTTATGGTAACAAATTGAAATCAAGGACTTTCAACCCAGCCTTTCATTATTAAGAGGATGGTATAACGAGTGCCACTAAACTGATAGCAAGAAACATTGATTGTTAGCTCCAAGATGCCCCAAAGGGTTAATATGTGCTTTAAAAATACATATATGTTATGTTAATGGAAATCTCTGGGCCTTGGTACAGGGGAGTTATGGTATGTATGCTTATGGAACGTAGAGGATGGTGACAGGTTCCACTGTCCAGCATTCAATGTTGAAGCCTCGATGACAGAGGAGCTGGGAAGAACGGTTTCCTGTATGTCTGGAGTTTGTGAAATAAAGAAGGTTATTTGTAGATCCCTGCCGCCTGCCTCATTACTCGCGTGTAAGGGAAGCGGCACACAAGAAACTGGCGACGAGCTGGTCTGGATGCAAACACTTTATGGCACCTTAACTGAAGTGAAAGTGCACTTGGAAGGACGATTTCTGGGAAATACATGATAGGCTAACTGGGTAGCTACTCATAATACAGGGGTTGAACCACCGCCCTGGTGTGATTATCAGTCATTCACAGAGTAGGTGGTTTAGTGTGAAAACTGCTATCCATAAAAACTATTAGTTTATTTCCACACCTGCCATCTTGTGCAGTGAATCAATGGAGAGGGCATAATCAAATTCAGGAGTTGCAGTATTGGAGTAGGAGGGTAACACACTTAATCAGCTCCACTCTACATTATGGAATTTCTCCAAACTGCCACCCGCAGCGCCTCAAACCTCCCAAGGCAACACCTACAAACCATGAAGTCTTTAAAGACAAAATCTAATGAAAAATGTCACAACAGGTTTTACAACCCAATCAGAGGTCAAACAACGGGGCATTCCAGAACCCTTAGAGTTAACAACTGTTGATGGTGCAAGACTGGGTAAGAGGGTTTTTACTTGGTGGCACCTTCTGAAAAATGCTCAGGAGGGGAATAAAGCACAGCTAAAAGAGAATAAAGGAAAACACATCAAAACGTATGGAAGCAACAATCTTATTCCTAAAAGTCGTATAAAGATAACTGCATGTTGTCCTTTTTCTGCTTTAGCCCAGTGATGGCAATCATTGGGTTTGACCTTAAAAGATTGACACAATGTCCTCAGGGCTCTGCTACAGACTGGGCGGGGTCTCTTCAATCCATAAGCATGACCTTGCACTTGGCTGGGGTCCTCCCACCTTTTTATTTGCTTCACAATCTCTCCACTCCTCTCTAGCTGCAACGCCCAGGAAATCCCCAGTATATGAAAAGCATGACACCGGACATCATCCCTGGATCTATTAATAGATACTGCGAACTCCAGCCATGCTGAGAAAACTAATTTTAACATCACGGAATTGTCACGTCCACACTGAGAACTGGAACACCATTGACACCTTTTATTATATACAGTCATGATTATCAGCAGGGTGCGGACTATTCTATATTACTTTAAGTGACAATAATCAAATATTCAGTGCAGCCTGCCTGTTCAATGCACTTACGCGAGGATATTTAAAAATCAATGCAAAGTCGAGCAATCAAGCAGGGAAATAACGAGCAACGTACAGGATGAGAGGTGAGAGCTTAAATTTCACAGAGCGACAGATTTTGTTGTTTGATATCTGATTTCAAGGTTGGAACACTGTGAAAAGCGTGTGCCGTGGGCTAAAGATATGTTGGATGTAAAGGGAGAGGAACAGAGCGCAGAAAAGGGCGGCTGTGTTACTTCTACGTACACAGCACCAGTGAGACTATTAGAACAGTCAGAGCGGAATACTTCATCTAAGAACAACAAAACAGACTACAGAATGTCCATGGGTTAAACAAGGAATGTCAGTTGTGCATCACAGACACATATATGACGCCATTACATCTCAGTTTCTTCTTTGAAAGTGTCACTACATCTCAGGTAGGGAGATACGTATTACTTATAATTCTTTATAATTGACATATCCAAATATTAATTTCAAATATATATTACTTTGCTTTCATTTATATATGTATATTAAATTATTTTTTAAGTGTACATAGAATATATAACTATACATATATATATAAAAGAAATAAAAATAAGACACTAAAATATTTATGTCTTAAAATTAATTGCATTTTGTTAACTAGAAGTTTAATTTTAACATTTTAAATAAACCCTCAACCCCGAAGGTAGGGCATGGCTGGCTTCCGGGAGAGAGTATCTGTATAGCATGCAGTAATAATTTCCAAATTTGGTTTCTTTTTTAGAAATCCATAGCAATCAATATTTCAAGCAAATAAAGCTGCACGGATAGCACTGCAAACGGTCTGCTGCGAAGTTTTACCTGTGAGAGGAGCCAGTCATTAAAAATCTTCCGGACAGCTCTGCTGCTTCTCATACAAAAGACCATACATACCCCCTTGTAATAATGACCTGTTACACTTAAACCATAAGAGTTCTGTTGTGTACATAAAACAAACCACAATACGGAAATAAAGCTAACATTCAACAATATGTAAACCAAAGCAACTGACATGTGAGTTTGTTACTAGATTACTGTCAACAATGCTATGCAGCAGCTGCCTGATCATGCCCATGGATTGCACAAATGCAGTCTACTAATAGCTGTGAGAGCAGCTGCCTCTCCAACAGGAACTGTGCTCGAAGCACACATGTTTCAGTGCTACAGCAGTGAGAGTGAACCTGGGTATGGAGGTTCATTCAGATATGGCTATAAAAGTGGTTACAGTCTAACCCAATAATGGCACCAAATGTTATTGTACACAGAGGTCACTTGGTCAATCACAACTGCCTGGATGTCTACCTATAGCAGCACCTAAACCCGTTGGCTGTTCACCAGCTCTTACTCCCCTTTGAACAGGGCCGGACTGACCGTAGCGGGCCCCGGGCAATCCCCCGGTGCGCCGCACGGGTTGGGGCCGATTTTGTTACAGGGCCTTTTTTGCAGCATGGCTGCAAAATCGGCCCTGTAACAAAATCGGCCTAAAACCGGCCCTGGCAAAGAGCTCGGAGGCACCCCCAACCCCTGGGGGTGGGGAAGGGGGGCGAGCATTTGCCAGGGCCGGTTTTGGTTCCCAGTCCGGCCCTGCCTTTGAAAGTAATGTCCTTTTTCAAATTCGGTTTCTTAGTTTCTTAGTCAACATATATTGCATTTCATATTTAACGTCCGACCTAGGCCCTTTCCCCAAAAGCTTAACAAAGCAATTAAATGGATATTCACCCTCAGACGTTTACAGGCCAACCGTACGTTATTAGGTTCAGATTATTTTAAGCACAAGTCTTCAAAAAAACTATACAATCAAATGAGCAGTCGGCAACTAAGAATACACAACAATTCAAGTTGGTGCCCCTTTTATTAAGAACTCTTCATTGTCCCCCATTAGACCCGACATCCTTGTAGTGATATTCAACTCCCCCTCCCCCCGATATTTCCTTTCAGAACGCCTAATTTTGTTGTCCTTAGGATTCTGCACACTTATCACTGCTAACCTGTTCTAAAGTGCTTTTTCTCTTGATCTAAAATGTGTTAACATTGGCGTATATCAATTGACATATGTAATTTAATTATTATAAGACCCTAGTAAAACATATTACATGGGCTCAGGGCCTGTAAATGAAATGCTACTAGTGGGCCTGCAGCACTGACTGTGCCACCCACTTAGGCAGCCCTCTAAACAGATCTCAGGTCTGCCATTGCAAGCCTGTGTATGCAGTTTGAACTGCCATTTTGACCTGGCAAAGTAAACTTTTGCCAGTCCCAAACCTTCCTTTTTAATACATACAAGTCACACCTAGGGTAGGCCCTGGGCAGCCGGCAGGGTGCAATGAATGTATCCTAGTAGTGAAAAACTCTTAAATTCATTTTTCAGTACTGCATGGCTTATCTCTCCCATGTGATAACATTAGAGTTGCCTCATTACATTTTATAAGTGGAATTTCCAAATGGGAAGAGAGACTGGTTTGTGTTTGGTGTCTCTGGAATCCTAATTTAAAATCCTAACTTATTATAAAGTTGGATTTTAAATAAAAATTCTGAAAATGCCACTTTTAGAAAGTTGGCATTTTCTTGCCTTAGCCATTTGGTGCCTGCAGCCTGCCTCTGGTCACATGACTTGGTGTAGTTGGCAATTAGGCTTTAATTATTCCTCCTAAACAGCTACACACAATGAGACTGGATAGTCAATCACTAGCAGCCCCACTTTTACTTGAATAGGATGTGTCCTGTTTCCACACAAAGGGTTGCATACCTCCTGTGGTTAGTCCAGAGACAGGAGAGGCGGAGTATCTGTGCACTTCAAAGGCATGCCCCTAGAAGCTTCTACCACTTCAAAAGCACAACTGTGTATAAAAGAAGGACCTCGGACACCACCAGTTCAGTACACTTCTGGACCTATGGATATTCTGCCAGGACGAAGGACTGATTGCTGCTGAAAGGACTGCCACTCTACTGGACTGCTACTCTAAATGAGCTGCTACCTCCATCCTGAACCAGGACCCAGAGTGACTCAATGAGCTAGTCTGCTGGCCTCCTTACCTGAGACTAAGGACAGAACAGGCTCCCCCACAGCTCCTTGACCCGTCTTCAGCAAGTTCCTGTTTCCCAAGTGGTGCCTCTCAACTCCTGGGCCCTTGGTGTGGCTCTCGAGCTCTTAAATTCATGCTTTTGAGCTATTTGTGACCGCAAAAGGGCCAGCTCGCACCGGAACTGCGCCCCTTGTACTGAAAATCAACACGAGCCACAGCAAGTCCATCTCTTCGTACAGCAAGCATAAATCACCCGTGTGGACTGCCAACCCACGACGCTCGGCCTGCTCCTTGCCAACCACTGCCAGTGTTGCTCTCCTTGCCCCCTGCGACGTTCTCCAACACAAACGGGACTCTTGGCACAAAACTTGAGAACGTAAACCTTCAGCAGGACTATTGTTGGACTGTATCCGACCCGCTCTCCATCGCGGTCGGCCTAAACTTTTGACTTTGACCTGCTCTGGCACGAGTAGGTAGCCATGGTTGGAGCTTTCTGTTTTTAGGTGCTATTTTTACTGTTTATTCTTTAAAAATTCTTACTTTCGGTTCTACTGATAGGATTGTCGTTTTGATCATGTTTTATTTCTTAAATGTGGCTCTATTTTTCTAACCTGGGGTGGGATCTTTTTGTGTGGTGTTTTCACTGTTTAAAGTGTTGCACGAATACTTTACACACGGCGTCTAAGATCAGCCTGACTGCTCTTTGTCAAGCTACCAGGGGGCGGAGCACAGGTTCATTTAGGGTTTTATTGTGCCTAACACGGACAAGGATTGTGGTTGCTGCTTGACCAGGGCTCACACAGCAGTCAACCCATAACCCAATTTCTAACATCTCCTGCCTTCAATTCCAGCAGAATATTGTCCGTAAAATTGTAGGCCACCAGGGTTGAGTTTTCTTCAAAGTCATAGGTGGAAACACCTTTTTTTCTTTGACTGTCCCAATGATGAAATTCTAAGCACAGGTACTGGGGAGTGCTAAACTCACATAATTTACGGTAGCATAATTAAGGAAAATTACATGCAATTACACAAAATGTATCTTGCACTCAAAAAAAATTACCTGAAATTCAACTCAGAAAAGTTTTGCGCTGATTTCCAATTGTTCGCATTCAAAATACTGCTGTTCACATAGTTTCCCTGAAAAAAATATCTGAACGGTCCTCTCAAGTAAAAAAGAATCTGCCTGAAATGTAGCTTACATTTAAAAAAAAAATACCCTAAAGACGTATTAACATGTTAAAACTTCACCCCAAAAGTGCACAATGTGGCGTAATGGAATTAAAATTTCACCCAGGACCAAGCATACTCGTCTGTCTCCTTTTCACTTTTTTGGGGTCCACACCTTTCCTTTTCAAAAGAGCCTATATTTCTGAACTCCGTCAAGAAAGGTGACACCGTAGCCCAAAGTGAACAAACTCTTCTCTGCCTAATCTTTTCTTTTTAAACCCACCCACCTGTAGACGAGCTCTACAATGCGACGGTGAAGCTAGAAACTGGTGTCAGGCACACTACCGTATTAAAATAGCCAACTGCCCTGGTGAACCAGACCCGTGCCAAACTAGGTACTGTTCTCCTGTAACCATTTTACCGTAGTCTTTCTACTCCCGGCAGCCATCACAGATCTCTTGGGAAAGTAGCAGCTCAGATAATACGTCTCCACTCTTCCCTCTCGCTCCATGCACAGCCAATTTAACTTTTGGACAAAAAAAATATGTCCAGTAACTGAAAACATTTACTGGCGTGGCTCGTGGGCAAATGCAGGGAAAGAAAGACCTGTAAGAAGCGAATTCCTATACAGTGTACCCGGCTGCCTTCTGTTCCCCACCTCCCTCATGCCTTAGTTTCGGCACAGCACCCGCTGGGATTCCTTCAGTCTGCACAAGGTCCTCGTGGGTTACTTAGGCCTTTACAAAAGCCGCATTGTAAAGATTATGTCTTGTGGCGTTTGGCCCAAAATGAAACTAAATGGAATGCAACAGTTTAAAGTAGCAATTTCTCTGCGTCAGAGGAAAGGTCTCGTGATAGGAAGTGACCACGATGTTCAAAGGTACAGTAGAAATTCAGTCATTAAAACGATAGAGATTATCCAAAAAGCATAACGAGCAGAAATTGGTCGTCATCAAAAAAACACACATAGTCACTGTAATTTTTCCGCCCAAGGCCTTGTGACTGTCAGTGGACAAATCTTACTTCTTCTCGTCGTACTAACTGCACTATTGTTTTCTTCCAAATGACGATACCTTTTCATACACGACAACGCTCGCAGACAAAAAATACCAATGAAATAAAGATACACAAAGCTTAGCTTTCCTCACAGGACTCGAGTCCCTGCCACTGATGCGAGGGAGGGTGTTTCATTGGCTGGTGCGCCTTGTGGTTACTGGGGTGAGTTTAGCCTAGGCCGCTCTATCCTGGATGCATGTCAACGGCGTCACAGATTCAACGCCAGAAAAGCAGCACAGCTCAAACCTCAGCCTCGTGCTGGGGAGCGTGCTGCCATCCTTCTCAGGAAAAAGAACCTGCCTATCAAGTCTCTGTGGAAGACCGCATTCTGGTAGAAGGCAGAGACCGCACTAGCAACTCACATTTTCATTTATTTACAAAAAATATGACATTTTCAAGCTAGCAAGAAAGATAAAGAGCAATTGCAAAATAACAGCTTTGTACCTTACACTGTAAATTAACGGGGAAAAAACCCAAACTAGATGATGCTAAAAATGCATCTTCCCAGTAGGTGCATCCCGCCATTTTTCTACACCTTCAATAGTTGCCCTCAGTGAGAAACGCAGTTCCACGCTCATGCACTCCCTATGACCAGAGGAAATTGTCAGCGGATTCTCCACTGTAAGTACCAATGCTTCAAAAATTTGGAGGATGGTCAGTTAACACGAAACTTAAAACAGGTCCTCTAGTCCTTCGCCTCCTTTGGACCAGAGAGAAGAGCGGACTTAAAGAGTGACCATTTTACCTTTCTGTAGACCACATTCCAGCTTGTAGAAAAGTCTTGAGGTTAGGTGTGAATTTCACTATAGGTAAAAGTTGTAGAGTAATAGACTGAACAAAGAGTGAACACAGAAAGCCTAGAATTATTTCAGATCTACATACTACGAGTACAACTACATTACAGAAATACCGTATTGTTTTGTTACATCTCTGTATTTTTACAAAATCCTCACTTTAAATAATACACAACACAGTATTTTGGAGCTATATTACACAAAATACTTAACTAAATCAACATGTTTTATGCACCTAAGAGTTGACAGTGGTAAGACAAAAAATGAAGGCCTCAACTGCAAAATAAGGCCCAGGAGACTTATTAGCAGTAGTCGAACTATCAGCAATAAGATCCCGATAAAGCCCGCTCAAAGAAATGATAAAGTTATCAGCACAGCGTGGCCCCTACACTCAATCAGTAGTCCAACTCTCTTCACCTACTATATCACCAACCTTGAACAAATTCACAAATTACTCACACATAGCAACAGACACTTTAAATGCGATGGCTAACCTAGGATCTCAACACACCAACTAAATGTTACACACAAAGCCCTGTAACATTAAATACTTGCGGTCAAGCCTTAGTAACACTATATCATGATTAGGATTACATGGGCCTCCATCACTGAATGCGTTTTTGTAGTTTCCTTTTTGCCAAGAAAACCTGGTGAAAATCGAGAGTGTAAACTGTTAATTTCCAGTTTGTGCAAATCCAATGGAGCAAAGCTATGCATAATTTTGTGATATCCAAATTCCGGGGTCCCAGACTTGGAAAGGGGTGCAATTTGTGCACCCAGTAAATACTTAGCCCATGGCCAATTATATTGTTTACCAGGTGTGCAATTCGCACCAGGGATAGCACCAAATTGTGATCAAGGCATTAATGTGTTTCTTTATTTCTTACATGTGCTTGGTCTGATCTGTTTTAAGTATGCCATTACATCCTATGCTCAGCAATGGCTCTCAAGTCTTCTATTGCACCAGTCAAACGGTTCACGTGGTTTTAGTCTCCATGATTTCCCCTTTTCCTCCCTTGATTCAAATGAACATCACTTACTGTGGTGTCGTTTCTCTATTTTTACGTAATACTTTGCAACTTCCCCTTGTCTAAGAAAGACGGCAACCTCTTTTATGGTATTGCCCAACAATAATTTGTCGATTGTGAGACAGGAACAATTAATTGTGTTACTCAGGGTCTACTTTTTCTCAGTAAGCAAACCTCACTATGCACCCTAAATAACTGCAAAAATCCATCAGCTTAATTCAGTTTTGGTGGCTAAACACAGGTTCTCCTTTAGTGTTCGGCAGTAACTAAACCATTAGGATGATGGTTTCTCGAGTCCACAAGAGATCTAACTAGCAATTTCTGACATGGGACTACAGCGTTACCTTAGAAGGTAAGGTTCCTGCACTGTATGACGTTTGTGTTCCAAATAATTTAGGAGGCGATAGTGCCTGTGTAGTTATGGATAGGTGTCACTTTCCACTGAAAAACATTCTTTTTGTTTTGCTAATACCACTGACCTTTTTCCGTGAACTGCTTCCCTCCCACACAGTTCTGCCTAGGCGGCTGCTACCCCTGACCCTTGCTGGTCAGAGTTCGAGGCCCTCTGCTTCTCTGCTCTGAAACTGCCCTCGGTCCTCTACTTCTGACTACCTGATCTCTTTTTTCCTCTTGTTCGCCTCCTCTGCATTCTTGTCTTTTCAATTTTCACTTTTAGCGCCTTCCCTCTGCTGTCCCAGCAGCTACTCGTCCCCCTCTACCACTGCTTCCCAGCTGTCCAGCCCTCTCCCTCATTCTATTTAATGGCAGCCGCGCTAAAGGCA
Source organism: Lissotriton helveticus (assembly GCF_964261635.1). Lineage (NCBI taxonomy): Eukaryota > Metazoa > Chordata > Amphibia > Caudata > Salamandridae > Lissotriton > Lissotriton helveticus. Next base: position 572,898,243 of record NC_136061.1, on the reverse strand, counting down.
AGCACATCTGCGCCTGTCCACGCCTGGACCATGCCCAGCGCCATTGACCCTGGCTCTCTGACCATCCGATGCTGAGATTCAAGCACTCTCCACGCCCTCAACACTGGACGCCACACCTCTTGCCACCGGACATCGCCGAATGACACCCAGGGCCATTTTGCCAGCCGAAACTGCTGAAGCCCCTTCGCCTGCCAACGCACATCAGCCCAATCTGCCACATGACCAAAAAAATAACGGACAGTACGACCAACAAATAACAGACCTGATCACCTCAGATGTATCTTGCTCAGCACGCGCTCCCTCCACAAACACGCCGAGGAGCCCTGGGACCTACTAGACTCCTCCCTCCCCATTATCACCTTTCTAACGGAAGCCTGGATAAACTCCCCCTTCGCATGGACATTGCCATCCCAGACGGCTACAAAATCATCCACAAGGAGCGCATCAACAAACAGGGTGGAGGCATCGCCATCGTACACAAAAGCACCCTTCCTCACCACAACACTCCTACGACCACTCGAGCAACATGGAGCACCTCAATTTCCGGGTCCAGACGAACCCGAACACCACCTTCTAGGGCACCCTCATCTACAGACCCCCCAGAACCTTACCCACCCTTCAGAGACTCCATCATCGACTTCACTGCACCCCACGCTCTCACCTCAACAGACTACAGCCCCCTCGGCAATCTCAACTTCCACCTGGACAGCCCAATGACAAGAACACCTCGTGCCAGCTGGAGAACCTCACCACCATCGGACTCAAATGACTGGTCACCTCCCAACCCAGTCAGCAGGACACACACTTGACCCCATCTTTTACGCCAGTGACAACATCACCTTCAGCCACACCTCCGAGCTCCTCTGAACCAACCACCGCGGCATTCACTTCTCCTTCACCAAAACCACTTTACATCACCACGCCCATCACAACCCTTGCAGAATTTGGAACAAGGTTACCAATGCATAGCTTACTACCTCCCTCGGCAAAACCCCACCTCCGACATTCACAGACACTGATACCTCAGCTTGCAAACCTCCACCGATGGATTTCCGACTGCCCAGACACACTGGCTCCCCTCAAGAAAGCCTCAGGCAAGCAACACTCCAAGAAAGCCAGCTGGTTCTCTCCCATCCTTCATGAGTCCAGAATCACCAGCAGACAGCTCAAGAAGAGAAGGAGGAACAGCAAGACCCGTGAAGACCATTCAGACTTCAAAACCGCAGTCACTGAACACCACCACCTCATTAGAACAACATAGAAAGCGGCCCTACAAGAAAAGACCAATGCCAATGTACTCAACAGCAAAAAACTCTTCGCCGTGGTCAAAGAATTTGCCAAATCTAGCACAGAGACAGCAGACATACCATCCTCCCAACACCTCTGTAACAACCTCAGCACCCACTTCCACCGCAAAATCAAGGAGATCTACGACAGATGCGACAACCAAGACCTTCCCACCTCACCCGCAACCACCGCAACCAACAACTTTGGACCCCAGCAGACCCTGCCAAGCTGGACTCCCCTCACTGCTGATGACACCCTCAAGATCATGAAGACCATCCACTCTGGAGCATCCTCAGACTCCTGCCCACACAACATCTTCAACAGAGCTGGCACCTCCATCGCCCCTGAACTCTACCGCACCATCAACAGCTTCTTCAACTCCACTACCTTCCCGGAGGTCTGGAAACATGCAGAGATCAACCCCTTGCTGATGGACCTCAAGAACTTCAGACCCATCTCGCTGCTCCCCTTCCCAGCCAAGGTCATTGAGAAGGACATCAACGGCCAACTCTTCCAGTTCATCAAAGCGAACCACATCCTAGACCTTTCTCAATCTGGCTTCCGAAGCAACCACAGCACAGAGACCACCCTCCTCGCTGACACAGACATCCACACCCGTCTGGACCGAGGCAAAACAGCAGCCCTCATCCTCCTGGACCTCTCGGCTGCCTTACACCGCACCATATGCACAAGACATCAGGATGCCAGCATCAGCGACAAAGTACTAGAATGGATCCGCTCCGTCCTGACCAGCTGAACACAATCAGACTACCACGGTTCCACTCGGAACCCACAGAGATCAGCTGTGGACTGCCTCAGGGCTCCTCCATGAACCCCACTCTCTTCAAAGTTTACATGGCCCACTCACGCGCAGCCATCGTCTGGAAACACAGGCTCAACATAGTCTCCTTAGCCAACGACACCCAGCTGATTCTCACCGAAACCACAGACGTAAAGAACAACTTCCACAACAGAATGAAGGCTGTCGCCACCTGGATGAAGGAGAGCTGCCTCTAGCTCAAATAAGAGAACACCTAAGTCCCCATCCTGGCTCCACTCCCTCTGACTCCTGGTGGCCTGCAGCACTTTGAACAGCCCCCACACTCACAGACCACACACAAAACCTCGGCAAAATCCTGGACTCCGCAGTCACCATTAACCTTCAGATCAACGCCCTCTCATTATCATGCTTCCACACGCTAGTTCTGCTCCAAAAGATCTGCAATTGAATCCCCACAGAGTCCAGAAAGGCGGTCACCCATGTGCTCATCAGCAGCAGACTCGACTACGGCAATGCACTCTACGCCAGCATCACTCAAACTCCTAAAAACAAATCACAGAATATTCAGAACACCGACATCAGGCTTATCCTCAACATACCGCACCACAGCCACATCAGTGGCCACCTGAGAGACCTACACTGGCTAATAGTCAATAAAAGAATCACCTTCAAGCTCCTCACACACGCATACAAAGTCCTACATGATTCAGGACCTGCGTACCTCAACTATTGCCTCGCATTCCACGCACCCACCAGAGACCTCCTCTCTGTCTGACTGGCCCCGGCCACCGTTCCATGCATCTGCAAGACCACAGCCAGAGGAAGATCCTTGTCCTACCTTGCAGCAAAGACCTGGAGTGCCCTGCCTCTCCATCTCAGGCAATCTCAGTCGCTGCCTCAGTTCAGGAAGGACCACAAGACCTGGCTCTTCGACAGATCAGCAGTCCCCCCTACCCCCGCCCCCCACCAAATGCCTTTAGACCCTTTCGGGTGAGTAGTTGCGCTTTACTGAATCCCTGATTGACTGAATAATTCTGGTGCCATTTGATGAATCTGCAGGAACATTTCCAAGAAATAACCCATTACTTGATATGGATTTTGCAAGTCTTATGCTGGTCCAGCAAAGGGCGTGGGGGGAGGGAGGAGATTGGGCGGGGGTATTAGCAAAAAAGGGGCAAGTGAAAAGAAAAAAGCTACATTTCCTTATTTTAACTTCCATAAGAAGCTATGGAGGGAGATACAGTTAAAAAATGTCTGAACAGAATTTCACCAAAATTAGCAAGAAAGTAGAGGTTTTCAAGGAAGTGTCTTTGCTTAGTCTGGTGTAAATCCATTTAATAGTAGTTGAGAAATTAGCGTTAGAAGAGTGTTTTTTGTGTGTCTCACATTGAGCCAATCTGTTATTCAGGATAAAGATTTCTGGACTGATAGCCCACAGACGGTCCTCAACCCAAAGTTCAAGCACCATCTAGGAACCAATACATTTGAAAATAAAAAAATCTGAATGGGCGAGTAAGCTTTTTGCTCTGTTGTCAAGTTGGGTCAGTGGTGTCAGAACTGAGATAGTGGACTTGGGCATTTTGATAGGCTGGCCACAAGTGAATTTTTTTGCTTGTGGACACCATTACAGGACATCACCTTATTAGGCGAAGCCTGTACAATGAGACTCTTGGGAGTAGGGTGCTTGGTGAGAAAATCTGTGTCACTGGGCATGGCAGCCAAAATTACCTTGCCACCTGCCCGCTAACAAGCGGGCAAGGACGTGGTTTGGACTACATGGTCATCTGTGAGGGATCCCATATTCTGGAAATATTTAAAGCCACATATGGGGGCAGGGAGAGCACACCCTGACCCCCCACCCCCAAGGTCTAGGTGGGATGACCAAAACCGTCTCCCTATGTACCACAAACTAAATAAAATATGTCTATTGCTGGGCCTGTGGATGCTGAGCGTTATCGCTCCCCAAAGTCTACAGACTATGGTATGCGACTCCTGTACCAAGACTGCAGACTATGGAACTGGACACAACAAGGGTTTCACGGTACGCAGTCTTTACAGAGTCCATGGACAACAGATGCTATCTAAGCTTTATCAAGTCTACGGACAATGGGTGCCATATTAGCTGTGTGAAGGGCGGGCCCAAGAAAGATACTCGAAAATCTACCAATACATTTTAAAATGATTTACAATTTAAAAAAAAACTTTCTTACTGAAAGCAACCCACTTCAATGGGCCCTGGTACCACATTCAATTGACTAGAGGGTCATTGGTAAGAAACACCTTTTTTTTAGTGCACAGAGTCTTCAGCTTCTCTTGCAAGACCGCGGACCTGGCGTACCAGAAAGGGCTGGAATTCCTGTATAGTCCATGGACTATTTTAGATTTTCATGGGTATTCAGAGCTCACCATTGGCTGAGAGATCAGGCATCCATACACTCCCAGCAAAATGTGCCTTTCCCTTACAGGAGGACCATCTCCCATTTTGGCAGCAGCAAGAGACAAGATTAGGATCTTTTTAACCGTTTCTTCCACAGTTTCAGTAAGTTCCACTATGAAGTTATCCGTGAAGGGAGAGCATCCTGGAACATCCTCTGCTGCTGCACAGGAGGAGAAAGAAGGAGTAGTTTCTGTCCTGTAACTCCAGTTCTGTAGTAGGGGTATCTCTGTTATAGTCATAATCTAGTGAATAGTCCCGCCCATGTGCGTGGACCCCGGAGCAATCAAAAATAATCTCTTAAGGTGTTGAAAAATGCAGAACTGCACAGACACTTAAGAGAGAATTTAAAGACCGATAATGCACCCTATATCCACAGGCTACACTGTCCAGTACTTCAACTAGAAATTCCACCAAAAATCCACAAACAGCAAAGCCTGTCCAGATTTCCCTTGTTTTAACAGCAAAAACCCCTCTGGAATGATAGTGTCGCAGGGTTTCTGTACTCACACAGAACTGTGCACAGAGGAGTGGAACCTCGGCAAATTAGGGTGTCCCATAACTTACCTTAGAAACCAACTCACCCCTTACCGAGCTAGCTACAGTGTCTCATTGGACATATCAAACTTCCAATGTTTAGACAAACCAGAACATGAACTTACAGTACCTCAGGGTACGTGGGACTCATGAACACTCTTTCGTTATATTATCATTACAAACCAGAACATGGAGTAAAGAAGACACATGTGCTTTTGAAATGTTTATTTACTAATGCCGTCTTCTCAGGCGCAGTATCTTAGATAATACAAGTATACTTATTATCAGTAGCAAAATTATCAGCATAGTTACTAAGACATAAAAAGCGAATGGTGACAGCATGTTAACATGCTGTAATGAATAAGAGTTAACAACACTTATATCTCACCCTCCCTAACACATATATTATATTATTAGCTAAGAAGGTCTCTTTGGGTTGTTTTAGGGCGGGCCCATACCTTAGTGTCCTAGCATGAAGGAATCACATCAGCATACACCAGCTCTCTCTGCATGTGCACCGCATCAAGTGTGTTAACAATTCTCGTGCAAAGCAATATCAATCCCGCCTCAAGCCCAAGTTGGCAAAGGCTGCACTTGTGTTATGACTATGAAGGCGTGGAGATCAGACCTCATAACAATACCATATCGTGTTGCTCCTGAAACTTCAGCACTCTCCGTGCAGACATGGTTTATTAAACAAAACTGATATCAGAGCAATAACATATTATTCTCACATACACCACGGCAAACCACTAGGTTGAAAGCTAAGTCAACAATTAAGGGTCGTGTGCAGAAGTTGCAAGAAAGGAAAAATGGCGTTTAAATCTCAAATGTACCTATGCTAACTTAACACGATATAAGGATATATAGGAGCTATACAACACCCCCCCATGATCCGAGAACGGACTAAATAAGATAACAGAAGTGCCATCACATGAGAGCAGAATCCAACAATAAACGAGCATGAATAAAAATTCAATTATAAAAACTAATGCTAAAAAATAGCCCACAAGTATAATGTGGCTCAAGCCAATAGGCAAGCAAAAATAAAATGTCTTGACCAAAAGTCAATAAAATCAAGGAAATGCTATCAATCAGCATGTCAATTTGAGGCAGTGTTTATGATAAGACTGTATATGAAAAGTAAGCTGCAACAGCCTCCAGGAGGAAGTCACTGTCCTCATCCGAAAACAGTTCAGCCATCCAATTTAAAAGATGAAAGGAACATACGTGATCTCCCAGCACCGGATCCTCTATAACCATCAGAGGACAGCTCGGTGGGTTTTCAAGAAAACTTCGTTCCAAGAAACTTTGCGCTGCCGACAACACATCCCAGGGACCCATTAGTCCATGTGCCACCGCCAAGGCCATAATCCTTTCGTCAGAACAAACCAACTCGTGAGCAATGATAGGACTCATCAGTTGATCAAAATCGACGTCAGAAGAAATCGGTCCGCAGAGACACAAATCAATGGCCCAAAGGAAATCACAGGTCAGGCAGCGAAATACAGGCTGGACACAGGTGAAATAGGAGAACCGAAAAGATAATCCAAACGCCGTGCTTAGAGTCGCCAACGGCAGTGTGCCATAATAATCAAGCATGCGGTCGCGAAACCGCGTCAGTAGCAGTTGAGCGTGGTCTTGCACAGGAAGGGCATCCATATTTAAAAAAGCAGAAAACCACCAAAGCGCCAGCCGCTAATGCAAGTAAAAACGGGAACCCTCCAAATAAGGATGAAAAAATAGAATGGAAGAAGGCAGGGATGACTCCAAAAATCTTCTCAAAGGAAGTCACGAGACCACCGCTAACAACTTAAAAAAAATGTGCTAGGCCCGTTGTGGAGGATGCGTTAAAGATAGAACGAACCATGGCTCCGAAATGCAAAGGCAAATCAGTATTTAAAAGAGCCTGAACCTCCGTACGGGTGTTAGCAATGTGAAGCACGAAAGTTTCACGGGCCGAGCTCAAGGCCACCTCTTTCTGGGACAATAGAGCTCTTATTCTAGCCATGCCGCTGAATTCTGCTCCCAAGGTCGGTATCTGTGGCCAAATGGAAGACTCCCTATGTTCACGTGTGGGAGGATAAAGAACATTTCTGCAGCAAATAACTCGCTCACTTACTGTTACTATGAAAGCTATACCTTTAATTAACCCACAACAGTTTTCATTATTGAGCATTAAATAACTACCATTCTCTAACAATTTAAACGTGGGGATGATAGCAGGAACTGGCGTGCCCTCTAAAACGCAAGCCATATTCGGTCGGTCCTTGTTACATGAACCGTGTAACTGTATGTGTCTGCACATTAAAGAATGATCTGGCGTCTCAGTACACTCATCCCCTGTTAGATAAACCTCCTGTTCATCCTTGAAACATCTGTATGTGTATGGGAGTGACCAGACCTCATGAAGAAAACCGCTACCTAAGGGTTCAAAACGACCTATTGGCACATATTTCATACAATTTGAAAACTTATATAAAGCAAAAGGCAGTGTTATTAAACCGTGGATAAGCCACGTAGCAGCAGTGGCTTCTGCCACAGAAAAAGGTAAAGATTCCAACCTTTCAATATGTAGCATAGAAAAGGAAGCATCACGCATTGAAAGCAAGCGTTGTTTGTCTGTCAAATTAAACGGTGCAAATAAAGAGGAAACGTTCATGTATCCCCAGGGAACTTTACCCATTTTCAGAGTCTGAAGTGTCCATGCAAACTGCATGATTGACCGTAATTGATTTTGACCATGGTATAATACTGACACTTCATCATGCACAATATCAACAACAGACGACACAATATTATCTAATGTGTAAATTCTAGAGGAAAGCACGTTAATGCTATTGTCAACAACTGCAAGCACTTTCTCAAGATTCGCCTGATCAATAGCCCTAAGGCGTGAAGCAGCCTCAATCTGTGACAGTTTCCAAATTTCATTGTAAACCCCATATAACCACCTTTTCGACCTGCCACTAGCTGGGCCTTTAATGAAATCATTCAAATCCACGTCTGCATTCAGTTTGGAAAGGTGATACTTAACCGCAGGTAAAGTTGAATGTTTCAGCCAAGCTTGACACAACTTGCCCACAGAGTAAGAGGTGACAGTATGACTCAAATCAAACCGGGGATCAGATCTAACAGTCTTAAAACCGTCAGTTATATTTAAAAATCTTTTTTGGCAAGAATCAGCACTACGGTGCCAAAGCAGCCAACCCTTAGGATTCATACTGGAAATGTTAAAGGAGGAATTAAGAAGCAGAGCCTGTATATCTTTAATGGACAATTGAGTAAAATTACTCCAATCCTCATATTCCTCCAACTCCGGGAAAGACGGGGTGTTTAACCGTTTAGATGTAGCCAATCCAAAGCATGTGGTCTGGGAAATGGTTTCATTTAAAAACAACATATGATTCGGGATGAGACATGCACGGTGCAAAGCCTCAGTGCCTCGTACCTGCCAGGCCCTTGAACCCCAAACCGATTTAAGGTCTATTGTTTCCTTCCATAACTCATAGCCCCCAGTAACTAATTGATCTAGGAAGGCCTTCGAATACAACAATTTTGTATCGGTAAGTCTAACCTTGGACAGTGGCTGTTTGTGAAATTTAAAATAAAAGGACTCGGGATTGGACTGATTAAAGTCAGTGAAATAAGTATACTTTTTAAGAAACGTTTCTGAACTCCCTTGTGTAGGTGCCGGGCAATGTTCCCACTGAGTAAAATTAACAGCATCCCTTCGGGAAGATGTCTTGTGTAAGAAGTGATTGCCATAATGTTGGTAACAGAACAATTCACCATAATTAGCAGATTCTAAATATAAATCCTCAGCATCAAAAGCAGCATAGTACTTCAAATCAGAAAACAAACTTTCCACAGCATTAACATCCCAATCATCAGAACGAATGTTTTGTTTCACCACATCCCCCATATTCACTCTAAGTACATCAGGAACATTAACGACTTCCGTTGGGCCATGAATTTGAAACCGAACTGCATCCCACGCGATTCCATCCAGAACAGGCCATGCTGTGATGTTAACCAAAGTCAAGTCTCTTTTTAATCTGTGTGTAGAATGTGAAGAGGAAAGTGGGGCCAAAGTTCCATTTAAATGAGTAATGCAAGTTCTCTCCTCGACATAGTGTCCATTCATAATTCGAAAAAAATAAAACACAAAACCAATTGACATAAAAAGGTAAACCGAAAAAAGGACCAGCCAAATGTATGTCCAAGGAGGTATCAAAAAATGTTTTTTAAACAGGCTAGCATATACTGCAATTTGAGAGGGTTTTTTCGAGGCAAGGGAAGCAGAGTCAAATGAAAATCTGGATTCCGTGGCTAAACGAGCTTGCAGGTCAGGCATGGACAAATCAGTGGGGTATGTATAGTCCAACTCATCAACGTTAGTTCCGGGTAAATTATGTAATAATGGACTGGAAACAGCAGGTAATTCGATGGCCACTTCAGGTTCAATATTAGAAGCAGTGGGCATAATTGAATTTCTCACAATGGAAGGACAGGAAACAGCTGGTGTCATGCTAAGAAGAATCGGCCACTCTGTGTATCTTGACATTGTCAATAGAAATAAACCTGTTTTCCTTACGACCTGGAAGTGGTGGTAAAATGACTGTTCTTGTGCCCTTCACTCCAAGCACTGGGACTGGAGCTCGATAGGAGGGACCAAACTCTTTCTTGTTGTCGATCTTCTCTCGAACCAGTTCTCCAACTTGGGGTAGCCAGCCAACTACCGGGATCTGCAACGCATCATCCGATGTGGAGGGCAAATGTTCCTTTGCAAGACTGTCTCTGGTCTTTTGTAGATTCTGTAAAACATTGCAATGTTCATCTGCGTCAAAGGAAGTGGCGCGAACCACAGAGTCTAGACCGTCAAGGTCAGGGACGTACATCTTGATGCCAAAGAGCATTTCGTATGGGGTCCGCCCACCCAGAGACCTTCTAGGGAGATTATTAAGAGCACGCTGCACGCCATAGAGGTGAGCCAGCCAGTTTCTGCCAGTGCCTATAACTCGGGCTGTCAAAGATTGCTTTAAATCACGGTTCATTCGTTCAACTACACTATTACCCTCAGGTCTGTAGGGTGACGAAAACTTGACTTGGACCCCCATCGAAGTCATGGCATCCTTATACGCCTTAGAGGCAAAAGGCGGCCCCTGATCCGAATGGAAGGTACCACAGGCAAAAATCCCTATAAAGATACGCAAATCTCTAATGACAGTCCGTGAATCAGCGCTGCGATGTGGCCATACCCACACAAAGCGTGTGCATGAGTCAACTGCTACTAAGATGTACTTATATGCAGTATCAGATGAAAAAGGACCGCAGTGATCTAAATAAACACAGCCTAGCGGTTTATTAGAAATGTACAACTGAGTCTGTGGCGGACGCGTAGCAGTTGAAGGTTTAATCTGCTGGCATATGTCACAAAGAAGGACATAATCACGCGTCTGTTTGTACAGTCCCCGCCACCAGAAACGTAGTTGTAATTGCGTTACAGTGGCCGAGACGCCCGCATGCGCAGACGCCACACCTTCATGAGCCGCTGTAATCAAGTCTGCTCTGCGATCCGAGTTGGGAATCAGCCGTTCCCCAACATCAGGAATTGTAACAAAAGGAACCTTTTCGGGACTTAAGTGGTATTTATACTTCGAAGGGAATCCCGCAGGATGTTTACTTCCCTTCTCAGAGGCAGCAATCGCTGCCAAGATGTCGCTATCAATCTTGGTTTTAGACCTAGTAACTGCTGCGACTAAGTATGTAGATACTGCTGATTTCGCTGCTTCATCAGCAAGCGAGTTGCCAACAGCGTGTACTCCTACGCGCTGATGACCGAGAGTATGAATAACAAAAACGAGTGGCAACTTAGCCTTAAGCTCTGCCACTCGAACCCAGATCATTTTATGTTTTATTGTGCTACCCTTGGAATCATGAAAATCATTTTGAATCCAAAAGAACAAGTTTTCATTGTAAGACTGGACACAGTAGTAAGAATCACTTACAATCAGAGTTGTAACACTTGGATCCGCGTACTCTAACGCTAGTAATAGAGCACGAAGCTCTGCCAATTGTGCGGTGCAATCGCCCAGGGGCATCGTGTGCACTTCCCTGGAAATGAACTCATCATTCAACATAGCACCGACCACAATGGCGCATGCGGAAACGTAGGCATGTTTAGAGCCATGCGCAACCTGCGCCGACCCATCAGTGTAAATGATGCAATGGAAGTCCTCCAAAGGTCGCATAGCCAGAGGAGCAGGATGAACGAATTCATACTGCAAGTACTCTTGCGACCGTAAGGAGGCGTCAAAAATAAACATGACATCCGTGGATGACAATGACGCAGCCCACTGAATCCACCGAGGGTGCAAAGCTTTTGAATTTGGTACACTGGCTTTCGTGACTGCCTCCAAGTGAGGACAGGGTGTTACCACTAGCATGCGTTTCCCCTGAGACAGTGCTCGTTCCTTAAGAATTGCCATCTGTACAGCAGTTAAAACCTTTTCCACTGTGGGAAACCGCAACTCAGCCGAAGTGTACAAGTGTGACTTGTAAGCAATAGGTACTGTGTCACCTTCATTAAAAGTGAGGTATGTGAAACCCACCGTCCCAGGAATTATTCTTATTACCAGGTTGGTGTGGTTATCACGAGTCAGTAAATATTTAGAAGCGAGTAGATCAGCCTGCAAGGATTGCAAAATGGCTGAATGCTCAGGCAGCCAGCATGATTTTGAGAAAGTTGGTTGTATCAAAGCATACAAAGGCTTGATACGCTGGGCATATTCCGGAATGTAAGTTCTGCCGAAATTCAAAAAACCCAGCAAAGACTGTAATTTTTTCAGTGTTGTAGGAGCGCGCAATTGTGCGCATTTCTCCAAGAAGTGAGGAGCCAAACCTCTACCTTCATTGTTCAGCTCATAGCCGAGGAACAACACCGTGTGTTCTGCAATGTGCGATTTTGCAAAATTAAATTTGTAACCCATATCAGCAAAGGTACAAATTATGGAATTCACTCGACACAGATGCATCCAAATCTCGTCGTCTGTGAGATAAATGTCATCTACATAAGAACATGCATCTGGATCGATTCCCTCCAACAGAGTGACTATTCTGGAGGTGAAGACTCCAGGACTATTTTTGTAGCCCATTGGGAGTCGCCGGAAGCGTTTTTGCACCCCAGCGGACGTAAAACTTGTCCACTGGGAGCTAAAGTCATCCAGTCTGTGGGCATAAAAACCATTGGAAATGTCAAGCGTTGTCTTGAAACGCTTACGCACTAGACTATCCACTAGGGCAGAGCCGTGAGTATTCTGTACTGCACAGTTACGGCAATGCGAGTTCAAATGCCGGTAATCCAATACCAAACGATATGATCCGTCAGGTTTGGTCACAGTAAAAAGGGGATTATTCATTGGTGACACACACGTTTCAATAACTCCCTGATATTCCAATTGTTCAAGGATTTCTGCGACGGCTGCTTTAGCTTCACGCCGTATGGGATATTGAGGCTGAGGCTGCGGCTCAGACCGCAAAGGAATTTCGTGGCAAGGGGACAATTTGTCCCAACCACATTGGTTGCGGTAGAGAGCCGGTGCAAGAGCCCGAGCCCACTCTTCCGCAAAATGCTGCGCATGCTCAGTCGAGACAGTGTGCGCGAAACTGGGAAGGATCACCTCCTCCCCTCGCGGCGCTGCGAGCACAAAAGGTGGGGGCCAGTCAGCCTCGGAAAGCAAAATGTCGTACGTAGACGAAAGGTTCTCCCAAAACACCCCTCTGACAGTACGCTGTATGTCACCTTCAATTAACAGGACAATTTCAAAAAGTCTTTCAGGGGGAGCTAATCTCGTATCGGCTGTTTCTATTACAACAAACACTTCAGTCGCTGTCACCCTCAGTAGTGGACGGAGCGCCTCTCTGACTATGGTAATCTCCGCCGCGCTGTCCAGCAAGGTCAGAGCCCACGTCAGATTCCGAAGCCGCGTTCTCACTATCTGTGGCATATCTATGCGCTGTTAAGGCTGCGACTTTCTTTTTCGCAAACTGCGGACGCTTAGGCGTAGAATCCTCCTGCTTCACTGCGCCGTCCGTCTGGCGGGACTGACCACGTCCTTGTTGGCCACCACGTCCACGTCCACCCCCTCCTCCTCCACCGGTCTTCGGGGCCGATGTTTCCTGAAAGGAACGAGGAGAGCGTTGATCAGAACCCTGAAATCGATCAGGTGATTTAATCATCGCGCGATCGCGCAAATCATAAACTTTTTCTGTCGGCGCAGGTGCTTGTACTGCAGGAAAAGAATCCTGAGTCTGTGTATTCTTCTTCCCCTGTGTCTGTTTCTTAGGCCAATTTTGTTTTTTGGACTTGGGCTGGACATCTGTCACTGCAGATTGTCCCTGAGGTTGTTTTTTCTCCTTTACTGGAAAATATTTCAGACCTCTACTTGTGCGGCCAATTGTCTTATAAGCGGCCACCACAATCTTTGCTAACTGGCGGGGTTTGTCGGCATCGGGCAGAGCAGCCAAAGCATTCGACACCTGAAAGTTAACTGCATCTCCTTTAACATTGGAGAGAATGAGATCACTTACAATCTCAAAAGAACCACACAGGCGCATACCCAATTCAACCGCTGCCTCTGGACCGTGATCATTCTGAACACGTCTAATGATTTCAGGCAGGGCAGTCATAGACGGGGTGCCGAAGCACCTTGTATAAACTGCCGCAAATGTTTTTCCCCAGCTTTCACAGTCAACAAGTTCAGGAGTTATATCCTTCGGTAAAGTAATCGTTAACATTCTATGTTTATCAGCAGGAGTAGAATTCGGAAAAACCGCCTCCAGTTGATCAAACTTCTCTGCTAGCCAGAATGGGAAGTCATCGTTGTCAACTGGACGCGCACCAAAAACCGAATTAACCATCACTGGATTGAGACGCATTCCGCCTCGATCCACGGGAGCGGCCGCACCCCCCTGGGGACCACCAGGAAGATGTCGACCGATGTATTGCACTAAAGCACGAATCACGGAAATGGAAACTACATGTAGCCTGCGAATTTCTGCTAGGGTACAAGCCCCGTGATTCGGGTGCGGGGTAAAGCCACCCAACGCAGGCCAATTCGTACCTGGAATTGAGAGCGGACCTAACCTCGCTGCGGACAAAGAGTGGGGGAGGGCGCCATCAAACCAAACTCGATGCTGCCAATGATCAATAGGTATTTCCAATGCCCTGTACGGCGTATACTCAGCCGGGACATCCGAGGCGGTGTAGGAGTGGAACAAACCAGAATTAGCGTCCACAGCCGGAAACGTAACCCAAGAGTAAAACAACTCGTAAGGAAACGCCGGATCTGCACATACCACGAAAATCACAGCCATCCCATCTACTGGGACCTGGTACGTCTGAAGATGGTTGCGTACCGCTACGCGACTATGCTGCGCAATAGCCACCGCCGCCATGACAACACTGGAAACAGGAAAACACAAAGAATACTTTGTAGCACAACTGGGTAGTAATTCAAAGAAACCGTTTAAGAAAGAATCAAGCTTGAATAATGACCTATTTCAAAAAATAGGTAGGTTTCACCGACACCCCATTTTCCGGAAACGGATGTGAAGGGGTTAAGGCATGAACGATAAACTACTCGAGTGTCATGATATAAGACCACCGAAACCGTTGGGCGCCATGTCGCAGGGTTTCTGTACTCACACAGAACTGTGCACAGAGGAGTGGAACCTCGGCAAATTAGGGTGTCCCAAAACTTACCTTAGCAACCAACTCACCCCTTACCGAGCTAGCTACAGTGTCTCATTGGACATATCAAACTTCCAATGTTTAGACAAACCAGAACATGAACTTACAGTACCTCAGGGTACGTGGGACTCATGAACACTCTTTCGTTATATTATCATTACAAACCAGAACATGGAGTAAAGAAGACACATGTGCATTTGAAATGTTTATTTACTAATGCCGTCTTCTCAGGCGCAGTATCTTAGATAATACAAGTATACTTATTATCAGTAGCAAAATTATCAGCATAGTTACTAAGACATAAAAAGCGAATGGTGACAGCATGTTAACATGCTGTAATGAATAAGAGTTAACAACACTTATATCTCACCCTCCCTAACACATATATTATATTATTAGCTAAGAAGGTCTCTTTGGGTTGTTTTAGGGCGGGCCCATACCTTAGTGTCCTAGCATGAAGGAATCACATCAGCATACACCAGCTCTCTCTGCATGTGCACCGCATCAAGTGTGTTAACAATTCTCGTGCAAAGCAATATCAATCCCGCCTCAAGCCCAAGTTGGCAAAGGCTGCACTTGTGTTATGACTATGAAGGCGTGGAGATCAGACCTCATAACAATACCATATCGTGTTGCTCCTGAAACTTCAGCACTCTCCGTGCAGACATGGTTTATTAAACAAAACTGATATCAGAGCAATAACATATTATTCTCACATACACCACGGCAAACCACTAGGTTGAAAGCTAAGTCAACAATTAAGGGTCGTGTGCAGAAGTTGCAAGAAAGGAAAAATGGCGTTTAAATCTCAAATGTACCTATGCTAACTTAACACGATATAAGGATATATAGGAGCTATACAACAATAGAGAGGAATACCTGGACAGACAAGCCCCATAGGCTGCCATTATGTGTCTCAAACCAGGATACTGTGCCTTTAAGAGAACCTTCCAGAACTTCACAGTATCCCAGAATGCACTGCAGGTCCCTTTTACTTTCAGTTCTTTTTGAAGGCGTAACACGCCAGACCTGTAGCATTCCTTACATGAATATCTCTCTCCACCGGGGAGGAGGGCGGGCGCTTATGACTATAACAGAGATACCCCTACTACGGAACTGGAGTTAAAGGACAGAAACTACTCCTTCTGTAGTAGGGGATCTCTGTGTATAGTCATAATCTAGTGAATAGAATGGCAAGCCCATTCCCACACCAAAGCGGCGGTGGAGAAAAGAGAAATAACACCACAATTGTGCGAACAGATTTCGCAGCGAAGCCTGCCCAACCTGAACGTCTGCCCTGGCATCAGTGTCCAGGCAGTAATGCTTAGCAAAGGTATGGACCGACTTCCAAGTGGCCGCCTTGCAGATTTCTGCAATTGGAACATTACGGAGCAAAGCAGTCATGGCAGCTTTGCCCCTGGTGGAATGAGCCTTAGGTTTACCCCCTAAGGTCTTTCCAGCTTTTTGGTAACACAATTGTATACAGGACACAATCCACCTAGAGATGGACTGTTTAGAGGTAGCAAGACCCGTCCTGACTGATCCATAATTGATGAACAATTGGTCTGACGTACGAATATCCTTGGTTTTATCCAGATAAAATTTCAACACCCTCCTGACATCCAGGGAATGCAGGGACCTTTCCGCTGGAGAGGAAGGATTCTGAAAAAACTTAGGTAAAGTTATGGTCTGGTTAACATGAAAGTCAGATATAACTTTAGGAAGAAATTTAGGGCGAGTACGCATAACAACCTTAGCAGCATGAAATACAGTATAAGGTTCTTGGCAACACAACGCCTGAATTTCACTCACCCTGCGGGCCGATGTAATGGCCACGAGGAACGCCGCCTTCCAGGACAGGTGCTGCAACAACGCCTTATGAATAGGTTCAAAAGGCTCCTTCATCAATCTGGACAGCACCACATTCAATTCCCATGAAGGCGAAGGAAGCCGGACAGGAGGGAACACTTTCTTCAAGCCTTCCAAAAAGTCTTT